>NC_046381.1:31773599-32098928 GCF_011125445.2 Fundulus heteroclitus | reverse complement strand
CAGTGCACACATGCTACCTCAGACAGATTTTTAAAGTACCAGTGTATCTGCTGCCTGGGAGATTGTCCCCAAAAACATCATGCACCATACATACCATTCATTCACTCGCTTTTTTTTTTTGTTTTGTTATTTTTTGAAGCAAATTTTTTTTTTTTTTTTTTTTGTCCTTTTCGTCTGCGTTTAAAGTCCTCGTCGAAAACATTTCCTTTCCCACGTCCGCGATTTCATCCTCTTGTTGCAACAGACAACCATCAGAGCGCCCTTCTCTAAGAAGAGAGGTCCCTGAGGCACTGGGTTATTCAGTATGGTGCAAAACGGCATGCTTTTGGCGGAACACTCGCCCCCCCCCCCTTCCTCCTCCTCCTCCTCCTCCTCCTCTCCTCGCCACACTGCTCTCTGGGACAGTTCAACCAAGAGACCGGTTGGGAGATGGCGTGCGTTTGGATTTTTTTTTTTCCTTCCCCTCTCTTCACCAAAAAAAAAATAAAAATAAAAGCTAAGAAAAAAAAAAAAAAAAAAAACAGAGAGAAAGGATTTCCCCTTCGCTGCGTTGCCCGGTGGATGCCGGCCCTGCGTTAGACGTGCCTCTTCATGTGAAGAGCCAGATGGTCAGACCTGGAGAAACATCTGAGGACAGAGAGAGAGGAGGGAAGGAGGTCAGTCACTAACGAAGGGAGTTTCTCATGAAGGTCAATAGATCACGAGTCAGAAAGGAAGAGACGATTTTCTATTCCACTTTGAATTTCTTCACATTATGTGAACCTCAAATCTCAATGTTCTTTTTTTTTGGGGGGGAGGGGGTGGGGGGGGGGGGGTGTGGTTGGGCCACCCAACAGAAACGCAGTGCAGAAGTGCGAAGTGAGAGGAAAAGGACATATGGGTTTCAGTATTTATTATTTTTTTACAGCAAAAGATCAGCCCCCTGGAGCCAGTATCTTTCCATCTATTGGTCTTTTGCACGTCTAGAGATAAATTTTAGTCTTTTTTTTTTTTGAAAATGGATCAAGCTCAGTGTTTAAAACATGGCTCTCCAACACTTTCTGCGGATTTTAAACTAGATTGGGGTGTTCCCGCAGAATGATGCAGCCCCCGCCATGTTTCACTGCTGGCACGGCGTGACTGCAGCGTTTGTGTTTTGCAGTCTGTGAATATCGGTTTCAAGACTTGCCACAGGTTCTAATCTGGGTTTTGAACTAGCGTATGACTAAGCCACAGCATAACATGGTGTGCCGTGTCACTTTACTACTACCACGCATAGCGTGCGCGTGGCCCAGAAGTTTAATTTTGGTCTCATCTCACCAGACCGCCATGTTCCACATAATTTGCTGCGTTCCCTACAAAATGTGTGGCAAAATCTAAGCAGGGGCTTTTTAATGGCTTTCTTTCAACAACAGCTTTTCGTGTCTCACTGTTAAAAGTCAAGATTGGTGGAGGGAGCAACTATTCTGCGCTCTGATGAGAGGACCTCTGCAGCTCCTCCAGAGTCACCATAGGCCTGTTGGCTGCTTCTCTTCACGACACATCACTTACTGCGGTAGTTAGAGTAAAGGGTGCTGAATACAAATGTTCTTTTCAGGTATTTTTGCGCAAAAGGCTGGAAACAATCATTTTCATTCTGAATCCTAATAATGCAGTTTGTGTTGGTCTGTCATGTAAAAATCCCTAAAAATAGACTGAGGTTGTTTTGTTTTTGAAGGTTTTTTTTGCATCGTGATAAAATGGAAAACAGTCAGAGGGGTATAGATACTTTTACAGGAATCAAGGACTGGATCTGCTATCTTAATCTTGATCAGGGGACGAGCTTGTCTCGGGGGGCCTGACTGAGAAGCAGCAATGCTTTAACCTTAGGAGAGCAGCGTCTCCACCACGCAGACAGGTTCAGATACAGCAGCGGCCCCCGTCCAGAGCGGAGGGCCCAACTCACCTTCACAGTGATTGCATTTGAATGGCTTGGCCCCTGTGTGCTTCCTGAAGTGTCTGGTCAGCTCATCGCTCCGTGCAAAGCGCCACTCGCAGCCCTCCCACGAACACCTGTACGGCTTCTCACCTGCGGAGCAGACAGGGGAGACGTTAAAGGGACCCTACAGCAGACAATCCCCCCCCCACACACACACACACACACACACACACACACACACACACACCCGTCCCTCTCCGAGCCAGGCTGGGGCACTTGTTATTTAAATACATTCAAATCAGCGCCGGCCTTGGGGGTGGAGGTGACGCAACATAGGTGCCGTCAATCCACCCGAGACGGGAGATTCCACAGAGCCTGTTGGCTCAGTTCAGATTGAGATGGAAGCTGCAGCATGCGGAGAATGCAGACTGCATTGCTAAGGACCGATATAGGCGGGTAAACTAAGACCTGAAACACGCTACTGAATAAAAAATAAAAAAAAAGATAGAGACATTTAAATGACCATTGAAAACCCAGCGGCCCCTTTGCTCTCTCTCTCTCTCTCCCCCGCCCACTCACCCTTTCCCATGGTGAAACTCAATCTGTTTGCTAGTCTTTTTATCTCCCATGTGCAACCCCCCTCTCCCCCCTCTCCCCCTCTCCCTCCCTGCCTGCCTGCCATTCGCTCACTCGCTGGCTCCGTCAGTCACATTCCACATAGATTAGGTCACAGTTTAGGTATCCAGCCATGCAGAGCTAATGCTAGCAGCGCTCCAGCTGAGGACATCATGCAGCGTGGACCTTTAATTACATTACACAATGGCTGGACAATTCCATTAAGGCCAAGGACTGAATTAGCAGCACTTCCGGCATTACTTGATGCGTTTTTTTCCTTCTTCTTCTGTTCTAAACCTTTTACGGACGAACTGGTTCTCCTTTCACCTGAGCGGCCCCTCCTGCTCCTACTCTGTTTACATACACATAGACGGCATGTAGCCCCCCCTCCTCCCCCCCTGCTCCCACTCCCAGTGAAACCTACCTGTGTGAGTGCGCTGGTGTGCCTTCAGGTGCGAGCTCTTCGTGTAAACCTTACGACAGCCGTTGAAGTGACACCGGTGTACCCGCCTCCGGGCGTCCGGGGACGCGTCCCCGCACAGGGATCCAGTCTTTTCCGCGGCCTTCGCCGCCGCGCCCCCAACCCCGCCACCGGTCCTGATTTTGACCGGCACGCTCAGCCCGGCGTGCGTGGCCACCCAGCCGTTGACGCCGGCGGCCATGCCGACGCCGGCCTCCGGGGACGACGGGGGAGTACTGATGACCGAGGGGCTAAAAGGTCCAGAGCCGACCAAGACGGACCCCAAGGGGTTGGAGGTAAAGCTGTGCGTGGGGGAGAGCTCCTCGAAACTGTCCGAAGCCTCGCTGCTGGCGTCAGAGTTCACGCTGTTGCTGTCCAAGATCTGGCTGTCCTGATTGTCCTCCTCGTGGGCCGGGGCCAGGCTTGGCTCCGACTCGGCCTTGGCCTTGTCCCCACAGGCCAGGATCAGCTTGCTCCACAGGTCCTCCTGGCCCCCGAACTTCAACTCGGACGTGGAGACGTAGGGCTCGCTCTGTAGGTAGCGCTCCAACTCCAAGCAAGTCTGCCAGAATTCAAAAGGAGAGGAAAAATGTTATTGCCACAGCCTCCCGGAGGAGAGGAGGTTCACTCACAGCAGCAAAAACGCCTCCGCGAGGGAAATCCTCTTAAATCATGCATGTGCACATCCCCAACATGCTTTTTGGGCGGCGTGACGTCTATTGGCTGAACGCTTACAGACAGGAAGCGCAAACCCGGGAAACCCCAGCTATTCCTGCACGTTTCAGGGACCAGAAGCTTGGAGCTTCAGAAATTCAGGAAGCAGAAAGGATTTGATTCATCAGTGCATCATTTCTAACAGCTATTCAGAGCCCCAGTGGGACACTTTACAGAAGCATATCTTGTCTTGATGTGCCAGGAATGTTCAATCTTATCATGGCAGACCTGAATGACTCATGGAGGGGGGGGGGGGGGGAGAGAGAAATGGCATGTCTTGTTTCATATTTGATCCTCATCTTCACCTCCCCGAATACCTATCGAGCCTAAACAGCGACATGGAAGCGAGCCAGTGGAAGTCTACAGCAGCAAACGTGCGTTGTCATTTCGGCACTCCAGCGCCGATGACTCACTGAGCAAATTTTAGAGTCCTTTTAAGGAAGACGCTCAAACTTCCCCCTGCAGCCTCAAAGGACCATTCAGCCGCCTTTCCACCAGTGCACATGCTGAGATGCAATCGCAACCTCCCCTCAGCAACCAGCAAGTCCAGTTAAACACACACTGCAACTTCCAGTTTACTTAAGATGCATGTGTGTGTGTGTGTGTGTGTGTGTGTGGGGGGGGGGGGGGGTTACAGTGAAGAGAGAAGTGGGTTTTCATTAGATGCTTATTAGATGCCAAAGCCTGAATATTTGTCTTCAGGTTTTGGCATCCCCAAAACAGCTGGAGCCTCAAAAGTAGACCCCCCCTTTAAAATTTGCTGGTCACGCGACTGCCCCCTCCCTCCCAGTTACAATGTTGCATCCACATACTCTTTTTGTTTAAATGGTTTCCTGTGTTGAGTGGGTTCGTTTCATCCGTTTCTTAATTCATTCACTTGTTCATTTGCATGTGGAGTTGCACCAACCAGGCTTCACCTGGTCTGACCTGCCAGCACCAGTTTCTCTCTGGAAAAACTGCTTTTCTACAAGCACTAAAACCCATGAAACATAAAAAAAAGTATTACATTAGGGTTAAATCTAGCACAGAGTTAAGAAATGACACAATTATTCTAATTTATAGATGCAATAAGAAACTCATAGAAGTCCAAGCTTTTTTTTTTTTTTTTTTTACATTTAAAAAAAAGGTGGGAGTTCTTGGTTTGGATACTTTTTCTGTATCGGTGTGACAAAAACAAACCAAAACGTAAAAAAATTTCCGTTGCACGACAAGTACAGTTCAAACTTATTCTAACATCATAACAGATACAAATGAAGAGAATGCTTTACTGTCCCACGGTGGGCATGCTTCTCTGTCTGAATGTAGCACAGAACGCACATGTCGCTGTGCACTGCAGGCCAGCTGGCCTCAGCACTTTTCCCTCACTTACAGTTTGACGCTGGGACATATTTATGTCTGGACGCAGAAATATAAACACTGACAGCCATGTGGCGGCAACTAAACCAGTGCCACCTCTCACCCTATTAGGTAGTGTCAAAGCTAAAGTTGACTAACTCTGTTGCTCTACGAATGGCTCTATGAAAGAAGCACATTCACCTGAGAACTACCACTAAATTTAATGTCAGTGTTCTATATTTGTGTTCAAACATTAAAAAAATAAATCTAGTAGAGACATAAATGACAAATATTGCCAGCATAATTAACATTGTTGCTTTTGCTGACCCGAGGAAGACAGCTAGATCATGTCATGCTTTAATTTTGCCTTTATTTTGTGAAATGTTGTCATTCAGCGACTACAGCGTAATAAGTAAATCTTTTTGACTGCTTTTTGTTTTTATTGTGCCCCCCCTCCCCTTCCCCTCTCCTCGATTAACAAAACTTTCTGGAAGCGCCCCTGCAGCCGTCACTCAACGCGTCCAAGCCGCGCTCCGTGGCCACTACTCATGCGCGAAGGGGTTGACATTTCGTGGCGTCACGTCATGTGGAGTTCATTCAAATCTCACGGCGAACACAGGTGAGCGTCACGGCGCAGCAAAACACCGTCCTGTCAAACCAAACGCGTGGCAGCCTCGCCAGATTATCGCTCGTCCGTCTGAACGCGTTCAAACTGCGCTTCCTCCCGCGTCATCCGCGGTTATTGCTCAGAAAAAGGGAGGCGAAAGCAGCTCCGTATATCTTGCAAAAAAGAAATAAAAATATAATAATAATAATAAAGCACACTGCTGCTGCTGCTGAGGGAGGGACGCGCTCCTCCATTCATTCTGGACGCAGCGCAGCAGAGCGGGAGCTGCGTAAAGCTGTCACTGTCAACCGGAGCCGCTGCAGCGGCAGCGTGCCCACCCAACTTCATCATACCGAAACCGAGAGCGAAACAGCTGCTGGTGCCCGCGGTGCCCTGCCACCGTTACAGGAGTGGGGAGGAAGAGGAGGAGGGGGTCGTCTATCAACTTCTGGTGCGCCCCAACCGGGCCGTGTGTGATCTACTGACAGGAGCGTGAAATCCGCTCAGTTCCGCCGAGCTCGGCCGGCGGAGAGTAGAGGAAAAGAAGTTATATTCACCTGCTGCCAGTACTCCTCCAGGGATGGTAAGGCTGAGAAATAGCCCGTGTCGTGAACTATTTGAAGTTCTTGAAAAATACTACACATCGGTAAAACATCCATTTTTCTTCCCCGAACTTGTTCGTCTTGGGAGAAAAGGGGGGGTGTGGGGGGAAGAAAAAAAACAAAACAAAAACAAAAAACGAGCGATCTCTACACCCGCGCTTTAAATATTTAGTCAGTGAGAGCAATAAAGAGCGGTCCCTCTGCAATGCAAACGTTGGCTTGTTTTGAGCAGCAGTCCCCTCCGTCAGTGCTCCACTTCCTTCTCCTCTCTCTCTCTCTCTCTCTCCTTCGCAGCGCTCAGCTCAGGTTATTTGCAAACAGCGCACTAGACTGGCTGCCGGACAACTGCGCTCTGCAAACTTCCCCTATTCAAACCTGGACCCCGCCTCCTCCCGGCTGCCGCGCCGCGGCCAATCAGCGCCGAGCAACGTGCGCGACGGCGAATGATATCACGGGTGGCCAATCGGCGACCTCCTACGACCGAGCGTGGCCCTCCGGACGTCTCGATTGGCTGTCTCGGTTGTCACTTGCTCGAGCCCGATTGGTGGGTTATTTTTGGCCTGTATATAAGCCGGTGATGAGCTCTCTTTCCCCGTAGTCTTGACTGTCTGCTAGGAGTTTCGCCACAGACAGCGCATGTGAGCCGAAATGGTCTGATGTGGAAAACATAGCTGCAACTTTGACACGAGTAACTTGCAACAGCGCTGCTCAGAAGGGCTGAGTTCGAGCTGTAGCTGTGGTGAGCAGAATGTGTTGACACCAGCTACAGGAAAGAGTCGGTGACTAAGAGTTGACAGGCTATTATTATGGTATCACAACACACATGACCTAAGAGGAAACATTTGTCCTCTCTCTCTCCAGCGTTACGACTGACTTCATGAAATTTAAAGCATACTTCTGCTTTAGTTTTACCCCGAAAGGCTGGAAAGATCAAAATGTGTTCACTTCCCCGATAGCAGAAGTTTGACTAGATTAGTTAGGGAAAAAAAAAAGATTCTAACCTAATTTGCACTTAAAAGAGCAACATGAAGAATTAATATTCAAGAGCAGTTCCTCAAAGTTATGAAGTTTGTTTTACCCCAGTTTAGATATTATGTTACATGGGGGAGGGGGGGGGGGGCAATCTGTATAAATTAAGTCGATTATTCCCAAGATCATTTTAGACAAGAGTAAGCAGTTCACACTGCAGAGGTGGTTTCAACTAATGCATGAAAACAGTGGTTCTTGTTAGGCTTTTTGTTGCAGCCAAATGTTTGAGGTTTCAATGAGTCGTGCTGGGTTTTATTTATATTAGCTCACAATAGTCAAATTTTTTCTTCTTTCTTTTTTTAGGAACAAGAAATGACCTTTATTGTCCCCCCGGTAGGGAAATTTAGGTCAACCAGAAGCAAAGTGAAAGATAAAGGAAGCATTCAGATTCACAAAGAGGTAAAACATGAAAAAAAATTAATAAATAAAGATAAGAAACTGGAGAGACAGGGCAAATTTACAACATAAGACAACACATTGTACAGTTATTAAAAATAGAATCCTCAGATCAAAGAAATTTGCAACTGAGTAGGATGATTCATAAAATGTGCAAAAGGTCCATGTGTACGTATGCATAAACAGCAAAACCACACTATTTGTAAGAACTGTGCAAAAAAAAAAAAAAAAAAAGAAAAGAAAAAGGAAAAGGAAAAAAAAGCAGAGATAAAACATTGAGTTTGTTGGGAGCAGTCAGGGGTAGTATGCAATAGTTCTATGGCATTTATGCAATATTTTAAACAAAAATGTATATTATGTCCTAAACATAGTTTTTTTTAAAAGAGAAAAGCAACAGTTATTCCGATTTATGTTAAAGTAATACTATAACAACTGTCACCTTTATTAGCATTTTTATTTTGGATAAAAAATTTTCGTGGTACTTATTGTGCAGAATGTACCTATTTTAGCTTCCATTAACAGTTAGCGAAACACAAGTCGCAACGGGCGTGAGGTAAAAAAATGGAATAAAAATTCCCTGGATTTATGTGAGTGTTAAGTGGTCCATGTCAGTAGCACTTACCACAACTCCAAACATGCATGACCTTGCATGGTTGGTCCACACTCTTTCAGTTTCTGAGCCTGAAGAATGTAATGTTGGCTTAGGACAGTTGGCTAAAACTTTTCAAATACTGCAAAACTCAGCACTCTGCGTGGTCCCTTTTCCAGCCCTTTCATCAATGTATTCCCTACATTCAACTTCCCCTGGTCAAATTGCTCAGTAGCCTTCTTTCATCCAGCTGACAGGCAGTGCACAGCAAAGGGTTGTGGAGAGGCAGCGCTGCTCTGCTCTGTGCTTCAAGCAGAAGCACAGAGCGGCAAAAAAATATGCCGCACTTTCAGGGTGTAGGAAGATCTTGCAGTATTGAAATCTTACAATATTTTTCATGAAAGTGGAGTTTGTCTGTCGTGTGATTTATTTGTCTTGCGAAACAAGTCCTAATTTGTTACTATGATCGCTGATGTGGACGTGAGAGCTTTGAGCTTTACACCCTCTATCTGTATCTGGGACTTATTTTGAGTAATAAATAAATCAGGTAAATAATGAGCTGTTGTTCATGCTCATGTTGACAGAGTCAGGTAATAAACATGTCATCGGGTTGGCTGACAACACTCAGTTACAAACACCTCGAACAGACTGCGGCGGCGTAGAGAATAAAGAAACGATGGCTACGTGCCAGAAAAGATACAAACAAGTTGTGAGTCACCGTGAGAATACCTGGAGTGGCTAAGCCTTAGCTGCTAACAACTAATTTGGTCATCCGCTCGGACGTTTCCGTGTGACGCTACACTGAAGGGCTATTTCACACCTACTGTTGTGAGTCGGGACTACCTTTGATCATAGCTAACAACAAAAACGAAAGAATTCAGTGTGATTAAACCTTGAATTTAAACGATTTTACATCCAACTGGTTATTTAAAACGTAGCTGGAGACTTTATGCTGTTTAAGAAAGCGCGCAAGTTGAGAACTTCTATGTGTTTTGTAAAATTTCCTCAACTTTAGAGTTCGATGAGCATTAATAGCTCAGTAGTGACTGGTCAAACTTGGACTGGGATGTTGTAAGCTGATTGCAAACACGCAGTTTGGGATTCATGAAATAAAAAACTAGGAGGATATTCTTGTGTTCATCTCCCCAACATTGTGTATCATGCGCCCCTGAGAGCCGGTTGCATGCTTATGCCCCTAATAAACCTTGAAACCCATTACTGACACATGTCTAATTTCAGTCAAACGTAAGAGAGCCCGTAGCTAAACGATACAACTTCACACGGTTGTGTCATTTAGCTCTGCCGTATAGTTACTGGTCCGTTCTACATGTTTATCACCAATTCCAAGAATATTGCGTAATGTTTTTACTATACTTGGGCTGTGAACATGATAGTAGACCCGGTGGTGAAACAAATCTGTTATTGTTTCCACCATTCCCACAGCCTCACTGACAGCCCTTTCAGGTTGAAACAGGACCAGGTTGACACATAAAAATGGGTTTCATCCTAAAAAAAAACGACAGAAGAAAAACAGGTCTGCACCTCGTCGGGGGGTATTTGACCTGTGAGCCTTTGTGCCTTTGGGAGCGCTCTGAATATGAACTGATTGAAAGATCGAATAGGTGGAATAAACTCAAAGGTGAGTCATGTTTAAGCATGACACACGCCTCTGATGCTTATCTAAGCAAAAGTAGGAACATTTGCTTCATATGGTATTGCAACAGCCGGAATTCCTTTACAGCTGGGTGATCCCTCCGTCCCATTCTCTCACGGGTAGCGCTTCATTCCTGTAGCATTCCAAGAGCATGTTTGCCTTTGGGCCTACGTCACCCCGACTCATTCTTATCATTTCCTCTTTTGCAGAAAGTGCTCGTGTGCCATGGCGGCATCTCTTCCGGCAGCTATTTCATAAGCGCGGAGCTGCGCCGCGGCCTGGCACGCCATTCGCTCATGAGATAAACAACGCTCGGACACAGGAGCGCCATTGTTTCCTGAGTGGCAGTGTGTTTTTTTGCTGTTGCCTGGCTGAGCAGACAACTGAGCGCCCTTTGTGCTGCTCCCGGTTGCAAGGTCATATTGGTCACCCTCAGCATCTGATTTGATCATATGGCAGTGGGATGTCTTTTGAAGCCTGGAGCTGCCCTCAGCAGCCCTGGAAAAAGACACTCCGCACTGCTTTTATGTTACGGACTGGGGGCCGTCCATTATGTCCGTCCAGGACCAGGCGGGCGCTTTCTTTGGGGTGTCCGCATAGAAGAGTGGTTAAAATGTCTTTTGTCGCTGTGTGAAATGTCATCACAAAATAACATGCCCGCTCCTCATTCATCCGTTTCCAGAGCTGCGAGAGCTTACAACTGCACGGGTTTGATGAATAACAGACTGACTGCTCCGGTCCCGGCGGAGCATTAGTGGGCAGCTCCACCATAATCACTTCCTTCAGAGGACCTCTCAGAAGAAGCGTCCCGAGAATGCACGTGGCCCAGCGTGGCAGCTTTTATCTTGGAAGGCCAGGTCCCCAGCTTTATCATCGTTATGTAATTCCAGCTCGGCCAGTAGCCACAGGAAAGAACAATTACAGGATGACCCATTTGAATGCATCACTGTCAAGCCAATCAGTGAGTTGTTCTGAAAGGCCTTTTCTGGGTAGCAAGGAAACACTTTTTTTTTTGTGTGTGTGTGCGGTTTTAATATGGGCTTTGGAAGACGGATGAGGCTTCTCAGCGATGTCATACAACAAAATGTGACCGACGCCGAGGATTCTCCCCAGTGCGTCAGACTCATTTTGTTGCATGGGGGAAAAAAACTGGACTAAAGGTGATTAATTCATTATTTAACATGTTTATTTTTCAAATAAAAGTGCTGTTGAGGTTTTGCCCCGTGTAAAATTTTGCTGAAAACCTGTACGGTGGCGAAGAAAATGTCCATACATGCCATGATTTGTTTTGAAATAAAGCAAATCTGACTACGATAAATCAATTTTAACCTTATCTCACCTTTTATGGGCTCTCGATCACATACGGTTCGGAGGAAGACGAATAAATCTGTTTGAGGGGAAAACATGAAAAATAACAGAGCTGCGATAACTGCTAAACTAAACGTTTGCTGAATCACCCTTTGATTCAGTTCAAGTGTTCGGTTTCCTCGGCAAGGCAGGTTAGCAACGTTCGTAGAGGGTGATGCAAAATGCAAAAAGAAGAAAGATAAGATAAACACCAAATTACATAAAAAGCAAGATACACCACAAAAAAAAGCTGAACCACGAGACAAATAAAGGGGAAGTCTCCTTTGACCGTGATGATTTCTGCAGACGTGATTCAAAGAATCCAACAGCTGTTTTCTTTTTTTTTTTTGTGTTGCTTTTCTGTTGTTGCAAATTTCATGTTTTCAGGCAGTTTGTTCCAGAGCTGAGGCGAGTAGAAACTAAATCCTGCTCCTTGTTCACTTCTAGATGACCTGAGGCGTGCACACTGCGTACACCTCCTGACCCTTAAGACAGAAAAGCAGCAAAAATCCCCATTACTGCTAAAACATAAAATACAGTGTCGACTCACTTACGTCAATGCTTTCCAATGTATTTAGGCACATACGACATAGAAGAACATTTCAAACACAAAACAGAATAAACGCCAACTAACTTAGGAAGAAACTGCAATTTAATGTTGCCTGTGTCTTGCCAACTGTAGTAACAGAGCTGCATTACATTTCTAAAAGTGATAGATGGACTTTCCTCTAGTTTCTCTGCTGGAAATATTTCCAAAGAGGTGATTTATCTTTCCTGTGAGCGAGGGAAACACGTAGAAGCCTTCCCTCAGCCAACTGAACGGCAGTGATCAGCAACAGGTGAGGGAGGGGCCACTCCGTCACTTTCTTTGGAGTAAGAACCCTAAATAAAGTGCTGGAAAAGGAAGGTTAAACCTATTTCGATATATATATATATATATATATATATATATATATATATATATATATATATATCATGCAGTTTTTTATAACTTGAAAATAGTAATCAAGCTTGAGCTGATTTCAAGATGAAGACAAATGTGGAGCAATGAATTTAGATTTTTCATTTACCTAACTTCAGTGTCAGAGGGAGGATGCTCATACAGATTCACGTGCGCTCGATGTTTAAGCATGGCTCACCCTCAGATGAATTCATTATTCGCCTGCTTACTACCAGAAGGCCAGTTAGTAATGAGGTACAGAGAGATATTGATAGAGATCCATTGCTCTCCGGCGGGGGGCCACAGAAAATTTGTCCAAGCTTAAATAAAATGAGAATAAAAATAATTGATTGAAAATCAATGCACATACATCATTCACTCCTTTGTTAAAAGGAGAAATGGAAGGAAAGAGAGAGGGAAGGGGATGGGCTCTCCTGGAAAATCAATGTTCATTCGAATCATAAATCAGAATTGAGTCAGCGCTTGTGGGGAGGGGAGATAATCATTGGGCTGGTTTTGGATTACACACTGCACGCGGCGGAGAGTTGTCTGGCCTGAAGATGCCTAGCCTCTCATCATCACCCCCTTCTGCCCCGCCCCCGCTCGCACCCCTCAACACACACAAAAAAAACAAAACATCATCGCGAGATCCTCTCATTGAAATGCATTGATGGTCTAGTGCGAAACTGGCCTTCCGCGCGGCGGCCACGTCTGGGGACAGATCAAAATGTGTGCACAATGGGTCGCGGCGTGTCAGAGCCATCAGGCCGCCGGCGAGGAGCCTGCACTCCCCCGGCACATCTTGACCTTGGGGATGAAGAGTGGGCCGCGGAGAGTGTGTTTATGTGTGTGTTTTGCTTGAACGGACATGCATGGGCCGCGGCAATCAGTCAGGATGCTCTTGTGATGCTTGGTGATGGAAGGTTCTGAATTGGTTTGTGCGCTCGCATTCAGAGCAGGCCAATATATCAGTTTGCTGATATACCGGGGTGAAGAAATCAATAATGCTCACCTCCAGTATGATAGAGGTTCTTTGCTGATCACACTTGCACTCGAACACAGCAAAAACGGATTCATCTCGGTTTGAGGTGGACGAGCCAGGTAGGTCCTCCGCGGCTGTCTCAGATTTCAGCCCCGGCTGCTGTTTAGTTTCTCTATTAAAATGGGACAGTTGATTTTAATTTAATGTAAATCCCCGCTGACCTTTGAAATTCGCTTAGGTTTGCTAACTGACTCATTTGCATTAATAACCCAAACATAATTAAAAGGGTACGTTTTGTAAAGAGTTGCACGGTTCTTGCGAGATGTAAAACCCTTATCTCGGTGTTGTGCTTCTTTCCGTGCAATGATAAAAAGAATAAACGTGCACTCTTTAATAAAATAAAATAAAAAGTGTGTGGATGGACTGTACAGGGGAGCAGCTGGTAGGAATTGTGTCCCAGTGGTAAGAAGCTCGTAGGTTCGATTCCCCGCCTGAGGTCTTAAGGCATGGCGTTTGCATGCTCTCCTTGTGCGTGCGTGAATTCTCTCAGGATACTTCCTCCCACAGGCCAAAGACACGACCGTAAAGTCATCTGGTCTTTATGCGTGCATGGTGGCTCGTCCTCTATGTCACCCTGTGATGGACTGGCAGCCTGTCCAGTGTGCACTTCACCTGCTGCCCAATGACCTTTTACGATAGCCCCCTGCCCTTGTTTAAAATACACAATTTCAAAAGAGATACAGGTATATTTTAAGTTATTTTATTCTTTAAATGAGCTAACTTTGATGTACAATGTGATGTAAATCTCATCTCAAAGCCCACTATTTAAACTTGCTTTTCTGTAGTGTGATTTTTCATATATTTCTGTATTTTTTTTATTTTTTGTTGGAAAGCTTCTTTGAGTGTCCAAAAATGCACTGTATAAGTTTGGTGTGTTATTGTTATTATTATTATTATTATTATTATTATTATTATTATTATTACAATCTAACAATAATTCAGTTTTAGGACAATTCAATTCAATTCAATTCAATTTTATTTATATAGCGCCAAATCATGAAACATGTCATCTCAAGGCACTTTACAAAGTCAAGTTTAATCATATTATACAGATTGGGTCAGATTATACAGATTGGTCAAAAATGTCCTATATAAGGGAACCAGTTGATTGCATCAAAGTCCCGACAAGCAGCATTCACTCCTGGGGAACCGTAGAGCCACAGGAAGAGTCATCTGCATTGTCCATGGCTTTGCTGCAATCCCTCATACTGAGCAAGCATGAAGCGACAGTGGGAAGAAAAACCACCCATTAACGGGAAGGAAAAACCTCCGGCAGAACCGGGCTCAGTATGAACGGTCATCTGCCTCGACCGACTGGGGGTTACAGAAGACAGAGCAGAGACACAACAAGAGAAACAAAAAAGCACAGAAGCACACATTGATCCAGTAATCTGTACTGCTACGATTACAAGCTAGCAGAAAACCTTTGCATTACTGCATTAGGTCGGGTAGTCAAGGTGATAGAAATAAGATTCTCTGGAAGACATTCATTTAGTATAAGCTCATTTCTTTCTGATCACTAGAGTAAA
Source organism: Fundulus heteroclitus (assembly GCF_011125445.2). Taxonomy (NCBI): domain Eukaryota; kingdom Metazoa; phylum Chordata; class Actinopteri; order Cyprinodontiformes; family Fundulidae; genus Fundulus; species Fundulus heteroclitus. The sequence goes on along the minus strand of NC_046381.1, from coordinate 32,084,172 downwards.
AGACAAATTTAGCAGGAAGATGTATGTTGCAACTTTACGCATTTCGGAAATTGTATAACTTTATTGTACCAAAATAATCAGCTGTCTGTTTTCACTTACATGGCTAATGCTAATGAAGATAAGCAGGATTTTTCTCCCCCACTAGTTCTGTTCAGTTTGTATTAGCATGGGGGTGCGATACAACATGTCCAGCAAGAAAATTCTGATATATTTTAAGGCCATTTTCTGTGAATTTAGGTAGCTTCAACAGGTGAAAATCATTTGAGTTTAGTTTTCTTACAAGACTCCTGCCAATGCAAGTCAGCAGGAAATCTTTTTTTTACTAGTTGTGTTAACCTGCAACCCTGCAGGATAGAGGGTATAGATAATGAATGGATGGATGGTTCTGTTAAGCCTGAGTGTTATTTAACCTTTACTTAACCAGGATATAGTCCAATTGTGATTCAAAACATCTTTTTCAATGGAGTCCTGGCCTAGTTAGAATGTATTAGACCAAAAGGCCCTATTTTAGCCAACTATACTATGCCAAAAATAATAATATTTCAGTTTTAGCAAGGCAAGTACCGATGAAAGTTTTTGGTAGTTGGGGTGTAGGGTACAAAATTTCCAAGTAGATATTTGTGCTCCCATATTTGTTCCTTAAAATGAGCAAAATGTATCACATAAAAGTAATTGGAATTCAGTAGCAGTACGATTGTGTTATTTTAATTAGAATCTAAGTTGTGTATAAGGTAGTGCTATATAATTCTTAGCACAATTGCACAACGGCACAAAGTGGTTTTTCTTATTCTAGTTCACCTTTAGATCTTGGATTCTTGAATGTAAACAATAGAATTGCAATCTTTCGCTTAGAACCAACACTTTAAAAAAAGGCCCACCCCTCTAGCCTTTTAAAGAGCGCTGTAGGCTAAAACACCAGCGGTGCATGTGAGCGAGCAGCTTGTGTGTGCTGCTCGTGTTTTGACAATAGACAATCATCTGTGACCATGGAGGCTGTGTCACTTAGCCTTGAGGTTATCACTCGTATGAATAGCTACAGTTTCAGGGATTCTAAGACATTCCTGCCGTGCCCTCAGGACTTTCTGAGCTCCAATGAAACAAACAGTCTCCAGCAACATTTGTTGGAAAACAAACCCCAAATACCCCCCCCCCCCCCCCCCCCCCACACACACACACACACACACACACACAAACCCAGTTTCATTCACATCCACTAATGGACGTTTCGCTGGCCAAAGATTTCAAGTGGCGCTTTGTTTGGACGTTGCCGTCACGCAGGGAGAGATTTCGGGAGTAGATCTTTAAAAGCGCTGGAAAATCGGCAGGACAGTTCAATGGTCATTGTTTCACACGGGGTGGCGCATTCAGGGTCTGCAAATTGTTTTTCCCTCCGCCGATGCCAACTCCGCACTAAAGGCTACTACTATTATAGACGGTGGAGGAATGTTAAGCATTTGATTTTTTTATTTTTTTATTTTTTTTTGCTCTGCCAACTCCTGTGGGAACCAGCGCTCTCTGGCTGTTTCTGTGTTGCCGTTTATTGGGGCCAGGACATAAACACAGGTCTGACCCACTGATTAGGGAGCTAGGATGCCTTCATTGTACACTCTAGGGTGTGGGAGAAACGAGCAGGGAGGGAATGAGGAGAATAGCAGGGGGGGGATACGATCAGGTTGCCCTGACCGTGAACGCGCTGGGCTGAATGTGGAATTTGCAGACTATTTTTTTTTTACAGCATCACCTATCACCCAGTTGTGGACAGCACACAGATGGATTCCTCATGCATGAATGGAAGCAATGCCGTCTGAGTCATAGTTTCAGAGCCGGTCCGACAGAAAGAAAGAAAAAAAACAAAACAAAAAACAGCTGTAATCTTTTGGCCGCCACTGTCACAGGCAGCGTTGTTGTCTCACTTGGCATGGTTTCAATTATGTGTTCTCAGCTTCACAGAATAATTTGTTTCCATCATACTGCTGGAAGCACTTTTTTCCAATGTGTTGACATGCAGCTATGCTAAATTGTCCACATGAGCAACAACATGCCCTTGAGGTTTTATATGTAGAAATAGATATTTAACTGCTAGAGGAGCCTGTAACCCAGCCACATGTGCTGCCAAAAAAACTAGTTTGTTATCAGAACTGGTTTTTAATTAAGACAAGGCATGCCTTACATGCTGTACAGCACTGACGAAAAGCCCTGATTAACTAGATGGTAAAACTGTCCCGGATCTCCAGGGTATTGGTCTGCTGGGTGTTTTCTTTCAGTTTTATTTATCATCAGATCCATTAATACTTAAATGTTTGCTTAATCTTACTTCTGTATCTGCCTGAAATCTGATCTGATTTAAACAGGGATCTTTTGTGTCCCTGTCTACAAACAAATAGAAATAAAATAACCCACCGTGTTTCTACTCTCTTCACTGAAAGAAAGCCTAAAGAAATTTGTCTAGAATGTGCCACAATTCATGAATGGAGAAACAACAAACATGTGTAAGAGATGAACTCTGGTTAGATAAAACCAGAGTTAAACTCCATGCAAAACCCAATGAGTGGCAGAAAACTGTCTCCTGAAAGACATCAGGTCCACATAGTGATGGCAACATCATGCTGGGGGGATTGCGCTGCGTTAATGATGGTAGGATGGATCTAGCTGTTCATGTGGCAATGGTCTAGTCAAAGTCCAGACCTTAATAGCACATTTATAGCCAGACTTAAAAAATGATGTTCATAGATACTCTTGATCTAATGGCTGAGTTAGAGCTATTTTTCAAAGAAGGTGCTTAAAACTGCAAATAAACTGCAACGAAAGGTGAATCTACATAGTATAAATACAAATGTACCAATGTTTGTTTGTAAAAGAGAAGAAAACGTGTATGAAATTCCTCCCACTTCACAGTTATGCACTACTTTGTTTCGGCCCGTCACGTAAAATGCCGGTAAAAATACATCGAAGTCTGTGATTGTAGTGTGACAAAGTGTTAAAGAGTCATTGAAATGTTTTATAAATATATATTTTGTATGAATTTGTCTGATAAAAACAAGAAAAGAAAAAAATGAGGGTTATTATTTTCTATGTTTTCCCATGTGACCTTAGTCACCTCCCTCAGTGCTTTCTGAGTTCAAGTCTGTGAGCCACTGACCGGAGTGGCAAGCCTCTGCCCGGGGGATCTTTGCCCTCACCCAACTGTGAACAAAGTCCCTCCTCTCCCTGCTTATCCTACCAACCCCATCCTTGATCTAACACTGATTGCAGCAGATTTGGGTCACAGATCAGTTTCAGTCAAAGGTAACAGACTTGGGGTTGGAGCTCCTGCCAATAAAGCAAACAGAAATGAAAAGTGAGATATGAAAACCTGTCTTCCCAGGGTCCGCTGTGTAAAGTTTGCACTGTTGTGAAACACTGTTTAAAAGAAACTTTGAGCAGCGCTGCAGAATGAGTAAGCCTTTGTTCGTCACGTTATGATTCCGCTTCCTTGCCCAGGTCCCTTACACGGGATAAGTGTCATGTAGCAAAGTTTATGGCTCAATAAAGAATGAACTTTGAAAAATCCTTATCCTTCCTGCGAGGTGCTCCTTTATCATAATTGTAGTTTTGTCAGGAAAGCTGATCAGCCAGCAGCTAATGCAGAGTGTGAACTTTAGTTGTCCGTGCTGTATAGGAAACACATCAGCTCCGCCGCACGTTTCGCTAAGGTCGTGACTTTTAAAGGTTGACTCCAAACACCGGCTTTGTTGACTCAGCGCCTGTCTGTACATTAGGACGCAGATAGTGAGCCAGCTAACTGCCTGTTGTTGCCGGAGTAACAAATCCTGCCCACCATGATCTCACTCGCCGGTGTACGCCGGTGAACTTTGGACAGCTATGTCATTTATTTGACGTGTGTGTCATCGGCATTTCCTTTTCACAAGTTCTTCCCCGCGGCCGGCCTCCCTCTGTCCCCAAACCGCACGTGTTTTCTTTCCCTATCTAAAGGAAATCCTATCCCGAAACCCCTTGTTTCCCTTCGTAACCCTTTGTGCCCTCGCCTTTGTCGAGCTCCATTGTGCGTTTTCCACCGCCGTGACCATTAACGCAGCGGCGCATTTTGCCGAGCTTATATAATGGATATTATCAGAGAGTAAACACTTGAGCGGACACTTTTGATTTATCCCGACCCCCCGCAGTCCCCTGTTCAAATTGAATCAAACAATGCTAAAGCTAATTGGTCAAAAAAGCTGTAATCGAATCCAGTTCTGCATTTCTCTCTGCTGGCTCTGGCAGATTCAATAAATAAGCATTAAGGTTGTTGTTTGTACATCAACATCATCTGGTTGCTGCAGCAATCAGATGATAATCATCATTGCCGAAGAAAGGCCTCTCTCTCTCTCTCTCTCTGTCTTGCTCCCTCCTTTCCGCTCAGCAGATACCTCTGCCCAGCTGAAAGTGACTCATTCATATCTCATGACTGCTTTCCAATGAAACGTGTTGTTCCGAGCGGCAGCTTCCGGGAAGGAGGCGAACGCGGTGAATTATACCATCACACCGCAGCGGGCTCCGGGGAGCAGGGCTGACATAAACAAATATACAGAGGACCAACTGTACATACTAATGGCCTTAATTACTTGTCAAACAGACACGGATGCGGCGCGATCGCTGACTTGTTTATCTCCAAAACCTGCAAGTACTAAATATCCCTAAAAGACGGAGACAACAAATAAATCTGCTGGTGTTTTTACCTGTGACAATGTAAGACGTATGGCAGGAGCGCTGTCCCTAGCTTCTCCAATCCACTCGCGGAAGTGTCCTTGGATAATCTGCTGAAGAGCACATTCCTCCTAATGTGTGTGTGTGCTACAACTACAACTTTGTATCTTTAAATCATTTCTGTTTCAGGCCCCATGTTGATAGCTAACTTGGGAGGATGAGGAAGAATAGTTAGCTAGCATCGATAGGTCATTTCTTCAAGAAAATATTACGTCTTGGTTTAAGCAGGTAGTCTCTGGCCACAACTTTAATCTCATACATCATGTGCAGAAATGTCAAATAAATGTTTGGCTCAGCTATATAAATAGATTCATCTCAATCTTTTGACCCTCGAGAGGATGTTTAAAATCCTAACACATTTATCCCTAAGGATAAAGAAAACAGCTTGGAATGATGTTATTGACATAAACAAACATGTTGGTCCTTAAAACCAGTTCAGCCAAAATTAACATTTTGGAAATTTTAGTGCCAGTGTGTTTGAATTTTTAAAAAATTTTCCTTTTAAATAAAAAACAAAACAAAAAAAAAAAACATTAAAATAATGGATGTTATATAGATTTCAAGAATTACTTGATAATTCTTATTATTAATGATAGATTCTGAGTTAGATCAATGACTGACAGCTAAATTTTCATCCACGATATAACATTTTTAATGGTAATAAACGTCCAAGAATGACCCTAAATACGGTGTACATACAACAGGGTGAAATTTTCTGTGACTTGGAGAGGAGGTGGGGTGTGGAGTCCCTCATTTACATTTTAAAGAGACGGCACCAAAACGAGTTGCTCTCAGACGCACCTTTAGAACAGGCCTGTTCTGAGGGCCTTTGGAGCTAAATTAATGAGGAAGTCAGGCTAAAGCGTTGCAATTCCACTGTATATAGATCCCATCTTAATGATTTAAATGTGAAATGGAAGAACTTAAAAGCGCAATAGGTCCCCTTTATGAAAAAGTCAGGACCTAACATGTTTTATTGGCATATTTTAAGAACATATGTGTCAGTTTTTGTATAGCTCAGCCATTTTAGACTAATTTAAGGTTTCATTCAAAACAGCCAAAGTGGTTTGAAAATGAAAACCCAAATGGCCAAATGAATGAATCAATAAGTGGTGCTGAATGTTCTAGAATGTCTTTCAGATTGACAAGACCTCTTAACCCCTTTTAAGTGATCATCATTGAATGTGTCTGGGTGGGTTTCTGTTCGTAATAAAAGGACTTGTTTGACAGCACTTGTCAAACTGACCAATACGCTGAACAAAGGGAAAGTCCACAGAACCCACGGAAGTGAGCCACTGATACATTGGTCTAAGACAGATAATTGTGGGTTGACACAAGTTGCCAAAGATTCCAAGATCACCAGTTCAAACAATCACACGGATGTGCAAGTGAGTCGCGTGTGTCACCACTTAGCCATTGGGCTGAACGAACGCGTCACTCTCGGATGAAAACAAAGCGGATGCTCAGGAACGGCCACGTTTCAAGACTCCTGTGAACTCCAAGATGCTGCAACAGCAGCATCACCGTCCACGTCCAATTTTACATCATCGAGGACTTGACCGGAAAAGCCTGACTTAAAAATCAACATCTTAAAGTGTGACTAAAATTATTCTATTTTTTGGTAAAAACATGTCAAAGATAGTCAGATGAGACAAAAAAAAATAAAACTTGTTTGGTTGGGAGGAGTTAAGGCTGTCAAGCCTGGAAAGCCTCTACCAGCTGCCAGGCATGGAGGTGGCAGTAGCATCAGGCTTTGGGGTATGTTTCTGCTAGAGGTAAGCGGTGCAATGCACAAGGTAGATGCAATAATGAAGAAAGTCAGTGAATAGATATTCATCCAACACTATAGCAGAAGCTTGATGCTATAGTGAAGCTTGCTAAGGGCAATTTATCCAACTACTGTATTTCTCTCTTCGTTGCATGGGGACAACCATTGAGTATAAACAAATGATGTACAGTGATATTTAAACCCTTCGCTGATTTTGTAAGCCCTTCCCTAAACAGGACTTTAATAGCATAAAACAAAGACAATAAAAACAGCATACATAAGCAAATACACAAGATAAATCTTAAACTTACCCTTAAACGGATGACAATGAAACAAAAGGACCATTGCAGAACCACCATGGGCTGGCTGTTAATCATGACCACATCTTTGAAAAACGGCTTGAGTCTTAATCTGAAAATGTGCTGGTCTGGAGTCAGTTTACTAAGCTTACAGATCTGAAAGGAAACACAAGGTCACTGAGCACCTGAGGAGCTCAACCTTTCAAACATTTAAAAATAAGTAACCCATTAACATATTTAGCAAAGTTGTGTAAATGAGGTGTTTGTGGGGTATGTACATATCACTGGGTCGAAAATGATTAATAAATCTGGGAGGTAACCTTTTAGATTTACTATCAAGGTTGGAAACGATATTGGTGTTTTGGAGTCCTGACTTTAATCATATGTATATAAATTAATGATCTGACATTTTATCTTTCCATATTGGAAAGATATTAATTCAAAGCAGCCAAACGTATTGGGGGGGGCATATGTCCATGATGAGCATGCAAGATCTGTGCTGTATGTACTTTGTTCTACGTCAGTGACGGCAGTTTTTTCTAAACCAAAGGTCTAAACGGATGTCGGACCAGGTGAGTCAATGTTTTATGATTTCCTACAGGATACGTTTCTTTCTTACCCATCCCCCAAATGTAAAAGAGTGGTAGTCCAGCTAACTGATGAAAAGGTGTGGCACTGCTCTGTATGCCTTCCCAGTTGTTGGTCATGCTGATGCTGACATCTCGTCACTTGGCCAGAGAGGTGGAGGGAGAAGATTTAGGAAGACAAGGAAATAGTGAATGGTCATGGATCACACATTTTTATGGCTATTGTTTATAGCTCTGTCATGAGATGTTGATCCTGCTCTACAGACACAGCAGCCTTGCGACATGTTACAACGTAATAAATTCATAGAAGTGATCGTGGATACACTACACTTTGGAGAAACATTTCTGTTTCGTGCTTTTTGTTTACAATGCAGGGCTACACACGAACAATCAGAAGTTTGGATGTATTGTATTTTTATTTACGTGTCAGACCAACACAATGTAGCGCAACATTGTCTGGAGAAATTAAAAAAAGGATGGAGTGTGGTTTTCAAGGACTTTAACAAATACGTGTAAATCTGAATATAGTGGGGTGTTTAGTTCTTCTATGTTAATACTTTGTAGAAGCACTTGTTGCTGCAATTACAGCTGCAAGTCTTTTAGGATTATGTCAGGAGCAGGGACTGGACCACTGAAGCATGATTGTGCCAGCACCAAGTGTTGACGCAGATGTTTGCCACAGTGTTTAGCATGTAGGGAGAAGCGTCCAGTTTTAGAGGCATCTGACCAGATCAGATCAACGTCATCCATAATCTGTTAGTTTTGAAGGCAAACGCATTGTAGCTCGCATCGTATGCAACGATTAAATGTCATTAAATGTTATTTACAGTCATCTCGCCTTTACAAATCATTGTTTTTTCATTCTGTATGAGTTTTTACTTTGCTTTTGTCCTCTTTTTGTTTGGAAAAAAAATCACTGACGAAAACTATGACAAACATTTTTAGTTTTCCACATTTTTTATTTTTTTTTCTGCAGGGACTGAGGGGACTGCAAAGGGAAATCCTTGTAGGTTTATTTCAACAATGGCTTTCTCTCCATCCGCTCTTCCATAAGATTTGATTTGTGAACAGCTGTTGACAGGTTCGCCCACCTGAGCTGTGGATCTCTGCGGCTCCTCCAAAGTTACCTTGCTCCTCCTGGCTGCTCTTTTGATTCCTGTTCACACAGGTGACTATTTTGAAGGGATTGCACAGAGTTTTGCTCAGGGTGCTAAGACTAAGAAAGGAGGCCGACCACTCATGAGTCTGATTCTTTTAAGACATTTAGAAAGTGGTGGAAACCTTGTGTCGTTTTCCTTCTACTTCACAATTATGCGCCGGTTTGTCTCAGTCTAGCACAAAATCTCAACAGAACACATAGATGGGTGTGGCTGTGACATTATAAAGTGTGATAAAGTTCAATAAGTCTTATTAGTTGTGTGTGACTTAGTGCTTATATGCAATATGTTTTAAACATTTGAAAAATGTCATTATCAACCTGCTGTCATTCCCGGGGCATCAAAGCTTCTTGACTCTTTGAGATATGCGGAAGGTGTCCTTCAGCATTGTGATGCGCCGGCCGTACCGACATCAAATGCAGACGGCAAAGCGTGGTTCTGAAGTGTTTACCACGTCCTCATAAGATGGCTGGAAGGGTAATGCGGGAGAATCACAGGACCTACAGACAGCAGGCTTATGTTTAGCACTGCCATGGGACAAACATAGTTGCACTTTTTCTTCTTTTCTTTTTTTCCAGCAACCTTTTTCTTGCAGTTTATCTCCTGTTTAGTTAGTTGCCGTTTTAGCAAGAAAGTATAGCTAGAGCCACATTAAGAGAACATTTAACCGTTGGTCATAGTTAAACCACTACCTTAAACCCATGCACATTTTGTTATTCATCTCCCTCTGCTCTGATACCTGTACAATGAAGTCCTGTGCAGTCCATATATGTAATTTAATTAGAGCATAGGTCCATCTGTGCTCTGAAGGCTTGTGTGTCACAGTTTGTTAGAGAACATTAGAGGACAAACAGCAACATGAGGACAGAGTAACACAGCAGAGGAAGTCAGGGGGCAAAGATATGGAGAAGTTTGAAGCAGGGGTAGGCTGTGAAAATGTACCCAAAGCTTTAAAAATTGTATGGAGCACTGTTCCAACCATCACCTGGAAAGGAAAGGTCTACATTATGGCGTCACCGCAAACTTACCAAGCCAAGGCAGTTCACCTGAACGGACAGATCGGGTAACTAAAATACTAATCAGAGATGCAGTCAAGAGGCCCATAGTAGCTCTAGAGGAGCTCCAGTGATCCACAGCTCAGGTGGGATAATCTCTCAATTGTGCACTCATAAAATGCTACATGAAGGAAAATTAACACTCGGCATATGCAAATCTCTATAGTGCATAGACATCATAGATGCCTTGTGGGCGCGGGTTCGCACATAAACATCACCGCCATATTGTTTGTGGCAGAAAGAAGTTAAGTTCTGTTGTAGTGAACGTCGATCAGAGAAGATGCCTCATTTCTGTGCTGCATGGAAATGTACCAACCGTTTATATAAATATATATATATATATATATATATATATATATATATATATATATATATATATATATAAACCGTGTCACGTGAACCTTTTAAGTTCTGGTATAGTCACAGATTAGGAACAGACGTTTTAGGGGAGTATTAAAGAGAAAGTTACTAATATGAGAAAAAAAATCCTAGGACAATAAAGTAAAACAAAAAGACAAAAGTGGTAATATTATGAGAAAAACGTCATATTATGAAAATTAAGGGGGAACATTTCCAGAATAGTCACAGTTTGCAGAATTATTTCACTCCCGGAGTAATAGGACCAGGTTGGATTCTTTTAATTATTTTTATTCTTTACAAGAATAAAGTCAGGCAAATGAAGCCAAAGGGATACGGAAATAAACTCGTAATATAACAAAAATAAAAATATTACAAATATAAAGTATTTTCTGAGATTAAAGTCCCTCTGATACTGTTTAAGTGACTCAGACTAACTGCAGATTTGCCACATTCAACATGGCAGACGCTCTGACGCATCCGCAGCATAGGCAGACCCCGCCAACGAGGCGTCTACGTATATGATGTCTATGTTATAGTGAACCTCTGTGGTGGCAGTGTCGTGCTGTGGGGGTGCTTTTATCCTGAAAGAGCATGGAACCTGGTCAACGTTGGGAAATGACCTCAAAAGACTTGCTGCTGTAACTTCAGCACAAACTGGTTCTACAAAGTACTGACCCTGAGTACAGAGACATATTTCAGATGTTTTAACACAGATGTGAATGGTAAAAGCCATTAGGATTGTTCCCCCTCTACTTTACATACACACACTACTGTATGTATCACGTAAAATCCCAACACAATACACAGACGCTTTTGGTGCCACTGCAAGACGATGCGAAAAGCTGATCTGAAGCATAATTTAAGGTGCTTGAGGGCAGCGCAAAGAGAAATCTGAACTTCCCCCCCACTTCCCCCCTGTGATTGCTACTGCAAATCTCCATGTCTATCCAAGAGCACAACATGCAGCCTTCTGAATCCAAGAACACATTTTAATAGTCGCTGACATTTATCCTGCTGCTCCTAACAAGCTCTGAGTACAGCATCTTGACATTCATAATAATGAATGTGAGATCTTGTCTGTGATCACCGGACCAGTGTCAGATGGAAGTCTTGCACCGGGACAGAAACAAGCGAGGCCCGCCACACCGCAGCAGCAAGGTGACACGAGAAGACAGACAGACTCGCTGGCAGACCGGAGCAGACAGGTAAACAGAGAGACAAACAGGGCCGGGGCAATGCCCCCGAGAGCAATGACACGAGCCAGCGCCTCTCAGCTGCAACGCGCCGGCCAAGGCTGAGCAGGCAGGAGAGGAGCGGGTGGCTTTGAAATGACTGAATATAGACACGGTGCATCCACCTCAAATACACAGCCTGTAATGACTGGAGACACGGCTGCCTTCCCGAGGGAGGAAAACAAGAGGCTTGGGGGGGGGGGGGCTCAGCAACACCTCTTCCCCCGACAAACCCTAATAGCTTGAGCTCAATAAACAACAGCAGCAGCAACAACAACCTAAACAAGGCCTGACAGCTCGTGGGGTACCTGAGCGAGCTCCTAATTGATCAACCTCGGTTGGAGACTTCCCTCTCCTCGCTTCCACCCGACACATGTACTTTCCTCATGCGTGCCACGCTAACATTTGCATCGCGGCTATTCCTGGCGCTTACTTGCGCTCGCTGCACCGACGGTATTCCGAGCTCAGTCGTCCACAGCCGTCAACACGATCGGGAAAAATGCATTCGCAGGCCTGCACGTGGTTGCTGCTCTGCCCTGCAAACGGGTTCACATCCCTTTGAACCCTTTTTTTCCCCCCGTTCTGTCGCATTACAATCTCCAACCTCAGTGTGTCGCATTGGGATTTGGTGCGATAGACCAACGCAGAGTGGCAGACTATTCTGCAATGGGCGTCAAGTGATGCATCGTTTTCAACATATTTTACAAACAAACTCATGAGTCGATCCGATTCTTCCCATCAGTGCTTCACTGCTAAAGAACAGAATCCCCACAGCAGGATGCTGCCACCCCCATGTTTCACAGTGAATGGGTTGTGTTCAGAGGGGCGTGTGGAGATAACCTGACCCTAGCCAGATTGATATCGCTCCGCCTAGCTCCACTCACATCCATCTGGGACATCTCCCGTAGAGAGTGAGTTCTTCAACCCATTTTATTGTCCAGCCAATCAGAACGCAGGGCTGGAGTTTCATAGATGTGATGTAGTGGAGAAGCGACCATGACGTGAGACTGTTTTGATTCAAACAACAATGGCGGCTCGCATCGAGGTTAGCAAGCGTTAACATTGATGCTATTTCTTCCGTGTTGTCCAATCTACCTAATATTGTTTCTTTAAAAGAACATCAGAGAACGGCTCTGAAGGCTTTTGTTGGTGGAAACCATGTTTTCGCCCTTCTCCCGACCGGATTTGGCAAGTTTTGTTTTTCAGGGCGCGCCCGTGGCGGAGCGGTTAGCACGAACCATATTAGGAGGCCTTTAGTCCTCGACGCGGTCGGCCCGGGATCGACTCCGACCCGCAACGCTTTGCCGCCTGTCTTCCCCCCCCCTCTTCCTGTCAGCTCACTGTCAATAAAACGCGTGCCACTAGAGCCGCAAACACGTTTAAAAAAAAAAAAAGTTTTGTTTTTCCCTGCATCGCTCTCATCAGCGTCACGGTTTAGCTTCAGTGTGAGTGGTTGAAATAGCACGTCGATAAAGATGACAGACAAGTGGCTTATCCAATCATATGCAAGGATTTTTGATAAGGCCCAGCCTTCTAAAACGCCATTCCTATGGAGAGGTCCCAGATGGATGAATGGAGCTAGGGTCAGGTTAGTGCGGAGATAGTTAGGTTTCAAACATATTGTTGCTTTGGTCTCATTTGACCAGGAGAATTCCAACCCAATAAAACTGTAAAGAAATAAGAAATTAAGTGGATTGCTATGTCTTGGTCGGTTTGCAGTTGTGCATAACTACATTTTAAAGACCGGGAAACTCTTTTATAGACTAATTCTTTATTCCTATCCACAATGTCATCCCTTAAACTCTCTTCTGTGGATTTATTGTCCCTATTGTTCACTAAAGCTCTCCGACAAAACTCTAAGATGAAATTAAACGCAGATACACACTTGGTTGCACTGGTTTTAACTTGGGGGTTCCAGGTAAAGAGGGACTGAATACAAATACACAATGCTTTTGGTCTGTCACGTAAAATCCCAATAAAATACTTTTGTGCTCGTAAACGTAAAGAAAAGTTCAAGGGGTATGTATACTTCTACGCTGGTAGATATGAAGCTGTCACACAAGACTTATTTCTGGAGTCCAGCTCCTAACTGCCAGCCAGTGCCGACACGCAGCCAAAGCATGTCCTATGTTAGCCTGAAGCCAGCCAACCTATTGTGAGAATTAATTAACAGCCCAGGCAGATTTTAGCACAGTTATTTGGGACTTTCTGGACGTAGGTGTGATATGTGGGTCAGCAGGGAGCGACGCGGCCGGGGCGTCATGTCATCTCATGCTATCAGCCAGCGACAGAGCAGCCTGGGTAAGCGCGCTTGATCCCGCCCGAGCCTGCTGACCGCCGCAGTTAACATTCCCCGCTTTGCAGCCGCCTAATCCGGGAATTTGACAATGCGGCCGGCCTTCCAAAGCGGGGATCAAATTTTCTCGGTTGACGCTGCATTAGCTCTGCCAGCGCACGCAGCCCCGGCCCCCGTGCCCACCCACAAAGCAGCAGAGATTCTCACACCCTCACACCCTCGCACTGTTCACGCCGCGGCCACAGCCACACACAACACCGGGTAACAGAGGGATGCTAATCGGAGCCCCTCTTCTCCTCTTGTCTCTTCTCACCCCTGCCAGGTTTTTTTTTTTTTTTTTTTGTTCCTTCTTCTTCTGCAAAGCTTTTGTGTGTTTTTCCAAGTCCTCACCCATCTAACCTTTAGAAATGAATTTAAACCAGTCAATATGTCGGGACTTTAACTTTCATCGCGGCTCCTGACATTGAGAAGAAAAAAAAAAAGAAAAAAAAGAAAAGGTGTCGAGAGAGTTTGCACAGTTGCAGCGGGGAACAAATCTTCCAAGAATAAAGATGGGAGAGCGGGACACATCCAGAAATGCAATTAGGCCTACACAGCAGTTTGAGAGCAATGCCATTAGAGAGTGTCATTTTCAAGTTTTATTTTGCAGCTTTGTGTCGGCCCTGCTCCTAGCTCTGCACTTCAGCCTATCACAAGGTCAGATAGAAGAGATACCCAGTGCCTGTGTCGGAACCTGTCGGCTGCGTGAGGTAATTACTGGTGTCCTTTGTATTTGATGTGAAATAGGGATGGTAACCTTTAGTGTTTGCCTGTTAGAACACCCCCCCCCCACCCCCCCCCACCCCGCCGCCCTCAATTGCTGCCACCTCCGTCCCCTCCGCTCCTGGGAGTCTGAATGGAAAACAGGAGGCACACTTTGGAGGGAAATGTGAAGTGTGTTGGAGTGCCAGCTGGTGCCCAGGGATTGGTTAAACATCTATTGGCCAAATGGCGCCCTGTCACTGCTGTGAAGCGAGATGACACTGTTTGATGGGACCTGCTGTCCGGGGGAGGACGGGGAAAAGGGCGAAGGGCATACGGATGCATGCCTTGGTCCTATTTATAACTCTGGCGCTCTGCCGCCTACACTATAGCTCCAGTGGCAGTATGTGGAAGTATATTAATCCTTTCACGGCAATCAAGAAAAAAACAGAGCCAGAACTGGAATCTTTGACAGTGCCTTGCAAAAGTGTTCATACACTTTGCACTCACCTGACCTCAAACTTCAGTATATTCTATTTGCATTTTATATGAAAAAGAAAAGTTGTGCATAATTGTGAAGTATAGAGAAAGCAGTTTGTTTTTATTCATTTATTTTTGCAAATAAAAACGTGAAGTGTTGCTTGCGTTCGTATTCAGCCCCTGGGAGCCAGTAGATTGTAAACCCACCGTTCGCTGCAGTTACAGCTGCAAATGTTGCAATACGGTTCTATCATTTCTTTTTACATTTACTGCTGATTGGATGAAAAGTATCTATTAACATCAGTTATATATATTTTCACATATATTGCAAACATATATTTTCATATATGTTTTCATTTAGATTTAGATATTAAAGTTTTTAGTGTGTCTTTGACCTAATCCGTTTCTGTGCTGCCAAAATGCTTCAAGCTTGTGGCTTTTGCTGTCAACTCTTTATATTTTTGCAATACTGCGATGCATATTCATTAAAAAGGAAAATGCTGCGTCCATGTTGGAAGAACTGATAGACAATGCTTGGGAAATGTCCCCAACATACAGAAACGTCCAGGAAAAGACGTCACAGATGCAGGGTAGAATGAAAACAGAGGGACGCTTATGAGGAATTTCATGGAAAATGGCTTTATATTTGGATTTGAGCCTTGTGACTTTAAAATTATTTTATGTAGTAACAACGTCACTTTTAGAGAGGAAAAACCCTTGAACTTTTTTTTTCTTCCTCCAAATGTTAAATCATGCTATATTCACTGATCTTCAGAAGTGGAAAGTCCAAACTTCTCTTTTCTGGCTCTTTGCTGATTATTTGCAAACTCACCAAAGATCATAAATCTCAATTAACTTTGGAAAGAAAGGAGCTAATAATATGCGTTTACTTTATCCAGTGTTTCAAAACTCATATTTATTAATATTCTTTTTCATTTATTAATTGTTTTTCTTCCCAGCCACAATATGAAATTGGTTCAATTGGACAAAAGCTGCCAAAACAACCAGATTCATTGTTAAAGATTAGCCCACAGAGTCACAGTTCGTGAGAAAAGCATTAAATAACTTACAGGGGGCATGGACTCAAGGTGTAGTTCCGTATTTGAGGAATTATA
This sequence comes from Fundulus heteroclitus, assembly GCF_011125445.2. NCBI lineage: Eukaryota > Metazoa > Chordata > Actinopteri > Cyprinodontiformes > Fundulidae > Fundulus > Fundulus heteroclitus. Next base: position 32,068,339 of record NC_046381.1, on the reverse strand, counting down.
CAACACTATTTGCAAGTATTGTAGTATTTTTAAAAGCTGTCAGTTGCTACGTTTGTAAAAAAACATTTTTATCACTGGTTAAATGTTTCAAAAACCAGAATAAACGGTCAAAGAAAAAAAGGGAGTTTCAGCAAACCAATTGGCAAGCTTAAAGTGTTAAAAAAAAGAATGAATATCAAGAATGCAATATATCACTTAGACATCATGACCGGTTAGGAATAGCTTTAACTTTAACTGGCAGCAGCCAGAGTGTTAGGAGTAAAGGAGAGCCTGATGTTGTGTATATTACGGAAAAAGAGCTGAAGCTGAATGTGGTCCTCAGTTGTTGCCAGGTTACAAACACAACACAATGCTTTTAAAGTGATCTTTGAAGATGTCAACCATGCCTCTGGCTGTTACGCTTCAACGTACCTGGAGTTTGTCCGCTAACCTATTTCCCTTGGTTGTACGGGGTTGCTGCAATTTTTTCTAAAAAATACTTTTTAGAGTTTTGCCAAAACATTATAATTTTACAAATGTCTGTACAGGTTCTTTACATAAGGCAAATACTGCAAGATTATATGGTTTCAAAAAGCAGTGACGACATTCTTGGAAAAGTGTGAAAATATTGAGGCTCTTCTGTTGAACTGCTCTGTTTAGTTCTCGACTGTTGTGGTAAATACAGCAAAGGAGAATGTGAATACCAACATAGACTTTGAGAAAACAGTGACGCTCGATGAAAACCACAGATCTAAACTGGTACCATCCATCATCACCAACACGTAGCTAAAAATGCACACGTTAAACCAGCTCAACTTAGGCCCGTGTCCTCACAAAGGTATTTTGTCGTTTAGGCCTTGTGGATGCGACGTTTTGGGCCACCAAAAGGTTCACTTTTGACATCATGTTGCAGAGTGGATGAATTTCACCTCAGTTTCATTTTTTATGTGTCTACATGCAAGTCACATCTTTGCTTAAATGACCACGTGGTAGCTTCGCCTCAGTAACCTGCATGCACCTCACTATCACAAATAACTGCAAACGTGGCGCCGTCCGGTGTTGCGTTCATGCTGAGGCAAATATTGGCTTTGTTAAGGCTGTTAGTAGCGTCTTCCTTTCTAAGGAGCCCGCTCTACACAGCGTGTCCCCTCCAATCTACATAGAAATCACGTTGTAAATATTAGGTTCTGATCCCTCGCCATGGTGCTGTGTTTACTTCACATGAGTTGTCTGCGCTGTGTTTTTTTGCAGGTTTCTTTGGCAATGTCCCAGCGCCACCAATTGGCCCGTCATACCTACCACAACATTTTCAGTTGTGCTGCGTCCTCTCATGTTGACGCACATATTTTTCTTAATCGTTTATGTAAATCTCCTTAATGGAGGGGGCCTAAATAACGCACTTTGCATTTCCACTCATTTAAAAATATAGCTTCTGGGATTTGACCTTCTGCTAAGCTAGTTTTTTTTTTTTTTTTGGACATGTGAAATACATTAGTATCAAAACTTAAATACACTATAAATACTCGACATGGGCTCTGCTGCTTTAGGATTAGTGCTGCTAAAAAGTTGCAATGACCTGTCTAGAAGGATGAAGATCCACTCACCTCAGCATGCTCTGAATTTGAAAAGGCTCCAACTAATGGCGGCGCAACCTACTTTCTAGTTGATTCAGACAATAATTAATTAATCACTCGGGAGGATTCATAGGATGTGAATAGAACATTTAACTTTCTTCCTCAGATGGTCAGGCAGTGAGGTCACAGCAAAGCATGGCACTCTGTCCGGATGCTGTGGCTTGTTGTAAATCCCACATCCTTCATCCCTGAACAAATTCACTATCCATTTTATTACATAAACACTGAAATTGAAATGGTATAATGGACCACTTTAAAGTTCACTGTTGTTTTCTAATGATGAAAATGTGCAAATACAGCATTAACAAAAAGCCTTTTAATATAGCAATAAGCAATATGAGTGAGAGCAAGCTGTTAAATGCAGCTCATGTAAACAATGACAACAGAAAATAAAACAGATGACAGGTCATGACATAATCCACTTCCAGTTTGTAAGTGATGTCATGACTTACATTTTTAAACTTTATTTCACATACAATATAATAAAAAACAACTAGGACTACACTGGATGCAGATCCCAAAAAAAAAAAAATGCATTCTGCTTGCAGAGACCGACTTGAAGAAGAGGACATATTTTGGATATTGCACAATTATGACTTTGGTTCTATCCGCATTTTAATAGTGACAGATCTGTTAGCCTCCTCCCGTCTCTAGCTAGGAGTAAAGAGAAGTGGAGAGTTCTGGGATTCAGAGCAGACAGCCATTGTGAGTAACCATCCCATGACTGAAATCACAGTATGAGCACAACCTGAGGTCATGGGATTAAACGACAATTAGATTCTGTAATGTGGGCTGAGGCAATGAGCTAAATAAAGAAGGAGCACTGGTCTATATTGCTTTAAGCTAAGAATTAAAGGTATGCCGAGTGTCTCTTGGCAGATGGATGAAAACACAGGAAAAGATGTATAGTCTTTATAGGCAGAATTAAATCTCAGAGCATTATCCAAACACCTTTTTTTAATGTAAGCGACTATTTAACCAAAGCCTTGGATTACGAATGTATATTGTCTACAAAGATACTGAAGCAACACTCAGGGGAGGAAAAGATTCAACAAAAACGGTCAAAACTGCAGCGCTGTTTGTTAAGTAACAGAGGATTCTTCGGAGGATTAGTAACCTGGACTTGTGATTACTTGCTGGTATGAAAGCTTACGCCAGAGGCAGAGCACTGAGACTCCAACATGGCCTCTGGCAGCTAATTAGACTAACAACGGTCCCACCATCAGTCTCTGATGAGCTGCTTTTAATTGGCAGAGCAACAAATGGAGAAAAAAAAAAAAAAAAAAAAGCCTTGTGGCCATTAGCATAAGATCCACCTGCAACTGAGAGCCTCTTCAGTCTGCTGCCTTTAAAGTCCAATCACACATGGCTGCGTTTAATGTAAGCACTGTAATAAAACAGCAACGTGTTCTGTGAGAGCACATCTGTCAGTGCTGCTCTTCCATCACGATGGCAGGATGTTGTGCAACACTCTCAGCATAGCATCCTATAGAAAGCTTTTGCGAACACATTTGAGTGCAAATGCATCGTGTTGCAACTTGCCAGGTGTTTGACAAGTGGGCCGGTGTTTTACATCTCTCCCAAGCACCTACATCAAGTGTGGCATGCCAGCCTCAACCCCCTCCCCCCCCCCTGCACATCAGAGTAGAGCTGGCTTATGTAACCCACCCCTGCTCTCATCGGCCTGTGCGGCTCGTGTTTACGTTCAGTCCGCGCTGTTTTTCTTAGGGGGTCCTGTTCCAGCTGAAGCAGCAGGGGAGGGGCTGAGGCGCTCGTGCGCGGACCTGCACAAACACCTGCATGTTTGGGATGCCTGGCAGGAATTATCGTCACGGTTAGCCGTAAACGTACACGAGTTCACACGCGTGCTGATCTCTGCGCGCACGGCCAGGTGAAGCCGAGGAACTCCTGCTTCATCACCTGCAAACAGAACGTGGCAGGAGGGAAACGCTTTGCCGACTGAGGGGATAAACTGGACACGGGGTCCTGGTAAACGTCCCAGAAGTAGTCACACCTCTTTACCTGTGCCGTAGTGGTGGTGGTGGGTGGGAGGGGGATGCCCATGACCAACAGGCGTTGTTTCAAATATATGAATGCACTGCAAAAACTGAACTAAAAATAAGTAAAATGTTCTTAAAATTAGTGTATTTTTCCTTGATTTGAGCAGGTAAATAAAATGATCTGCCAATAGAATAAGATTTTTGCTCTTAAAATAGGAACAATTCATCTCCATGATCTTATTTCACGTGCAGTATATCTAATTATCTTATTTTAGGGGTCAAAATACTCATTACATTGGCAAATAATCTTATTTACCTGCTCATATCTAGGACAAAAACACTAATTTTAAGCACATTTTACTTATTTTTAAATCCGTTTTTGCAGTGTGAGCTATTTGGATGATCTTGATTATTATTATTGTTTGTCATGGGGCCCAAAACTCTAAGCGGCACCCCTGCCTAAAAGCACCTAAGGTAATAGCTGTCCTCCTACCATAATCTCCCACTTGGGCAGTACATTTCTACAGCTCCTCCAGAGTTTCCACAGGCCTCTTTAGTTCTTATCCAATTAATGCCGTCCTCGCCTGGGCAAGGAGACACATTAGGTGGACATCCATGCCTTGGTAGGTTTGCAATTGTGCCGTTCTCTTTCCATTTTGAGACTGAATAGAGCTCTCGGAGAAGTTCAAATCCTAGGATATTGCTTCATGACTGAACCTCGCCTTGGTGTTATTGGAAAACAATTGTCTGCTGTCTTCCTTGGTCTTTCTGATGTTATTTGTTTACCAAAAGCTTCCAGGAAACCCCCCAGGCCTACACAGAGCAGCAGCATTTATGCTGGGACTGAATTTAACACATTTACTAATTACGTGACTTCCGAGGGCAATTTGTTACACTGGATTTCATTTAGGAGCATCAGTTTATAAGGGGTTGAATTTGGACACGACACTTTTTAAGAATTTAATTTCTAAATGTGTATCTCTTTTCTTCCACTTTACAACTATACACTACCTTGTGTTGGTCTTTTATGTAAAATACAACTGAAGTGTATACTTTGCGGCCATAAAGTGACAAAATGTGAATGGATTGAAGGGGAATGGATGATTTTCCAGTAAACTGTAGCTGTCTTTAGCATAATTTGTATGTAAACATGTTTTTAAGCAGCTACTTGACTTCATGCGCATGCAGGGTGCACTGGGGAAATTACATGATTACTCACTGTACTCATAGGAAATATAGAAGCTGCCTCAGTAAAACTATCACAACTGCATGAGGCTATAATATTGCAATTACAATTGGTTAGGGAATCCAGCAGTAAAATGATAATGGCTTTCCATGGCAGCCATGGCAATAAAGACATTTGCAGCCACATTATCTACACATATTGATATTTTTTGTCATTACTTTTCCAGCTAATTTCAAGTCAGCCTTTCTATAGGGCTGCTATTGATTTGGTGTGAAAACAGAAGCGGTATGAAGTGATACGGACGTGAGAGGAGCCGTGGCTGCGGGACGGTGACTGAGGTCAGCAGGACCATTCGTGCGTAATCTCTGTCTCCATCCCATTGTCCGTCCGTGGAGGCTGCGCTGAATGGCAGCTCTTCTCTCGCTTCGATAAACTTTTGACCTTAAAGTATCTCCTTCTTGAGCAAACATGCCAAACTTGACCCGTCATTCACAGTGGAGCTGAGGTTGTGGAAGGAAGGTGATGCAGCAGATAGCGTCCAGGGTTGCATGCAGACACGGACGCATTTGTTGGGACCCCTGGTGAAGATGAGATTGCAGCTGTAGATTCTTACACTAAAACCTTTAACTGGATCACATTTATTCCCTGGGGGAAAATCCTTTTTAAGAAAATCCATGTTTTTAACAAAACCACACATACCCCTAACAACAACTTTATAGTGAAATGCAATGAAAAAAATATATTTTTTTTATAAAAATCTACTTTTATAAAGTTGATCTGAGTTTCTAGGACATTTAAATTATTATTCCATACATTTCTGGTTCCCTGGGGTATAAATAAGATATTACCAAGGCGTCCGATGGCTACGAAGCTTGACGAGGATCCATATTTTTATTTTCGCCATGTACAGTGAGGAGGATGGGAAAGCAAGTAAAACATTTCCAAAACTCTCCTAAACCAGAAATTCTGCAAAGAGTTGCATCTTGTTGTGACCAAGTCTCCATAACATTAGACTGTAATACAGGCTATGACAGCTGATGAGTTAAGTTCAACTTTATTCACATACAAAATCTATCAAATGTCTGTATTAAAAATATATTCTTTCCTCCTCACTCAGCAATCTTTATAATGTATTTAAAGAAGGAAAGCGATATTGGATTTCTTAGATTTAATGTCATAGTGGGTAATCCTGTTCAGAAACACTTTTTGTCATACCGGCTAAAATTGTCCTTACTTCCTGAAAGTATTCAATACATTATGTATTCACAAAAAGAAGGTTAAAAAATCATTCTCTGTGGGAGATGCAGGCCTGTAAAATCTATAACCAATCTCCCCTGTTCGGTTCGAAGGGCAAGGATCTGTCAAAGTTTTGTTCCTGCTCTCATCCACAGATGTGATATACTCACACCCCTCTGTCCCTCAAGTTCCAGGGTTATCTCCTTATCTAATGGTTGTCCAACATGACAATTATTCTGGCGCACTCACGTAACACCAGTGTACGTGCTCTTTAATTTTGAGTTTGCGCTTGCTGGCTGCGCATGGGCACTTCTAGTGTTTATGTATCCGGTTAGCTTAGCAGCTATCTTAGCGGTTAGCCCTTCACTGTATCTCCACTACTCTCACCGTATACTTTGAACTTGGCTGAGAGTCGCAAGAAGCAAACCACTTCATGTTTATGAGAAGAAGAGGAAGGCCTCAGTAGAAAGATATAAGACTAAAGTGGATTTGGAAGATTTTTTTCACGCGATACACCTGAAGAGCGTAAGAGCAAGGTAAGACTGTCTTGCACATGCGCAGTTGTCCAAAAGGGGACTTTGGGAAACTTCCGGAAAAATCGCCAACTCTAGCTTTAAGATTTGCTATCACTGAAAGGATTACACTTCCTGCAAAGACGTAAAGAAAAACACAGTAAAAGGAAAATTTATGTAATCACGAATTTGCTTTAATATTATTTACAGTAGGTGTTTCTGAATGATTTATTTAAACAAAATGAAACCTTAACAAAAATGTTAGCACTAATTCAATAGACTACAGCTAACAGGGGATGTTTAATGAATACAAGACGGACGCTCAGAATATTATCAAAGCTGGATAATATGGATGGTTTGTCTGGCCGAGATTATTGGCTGTTTGGATGGTTTCCCACTGTGGATTACTCCACACCCAAATGATCTTTGACAAAGAAAGAAAAAATCTCTTCAAGGAAGTCACTAAGTGAGTGAGCACACCGTAGGTGCCGAGGACAAGAAAAGGCAAACTTTTCAGGAAACTTCCCAACACAAGTTAGATAAACATAGCAAAGCACAATATACCGAAAATTGAGAGAGAGATCAGTCAGCAAAATGTCTTGTTGGTTCTGTTTCTCTCTGTGCGAGTCTCAGAACTCAGCTGCCTCTGGAGACTTGGAAAACCGTGTCGTCACATCACGCTAGCGGGCGAGTAATTCTGTAATTTTTTCCCTCCCTCATCCTTTAGCCAGGAGAGACAATATAAACCAAGTATCCTTGTAAATAAGCTGTCACCATACTGGAACTGCTTTCCCATTCATTGTCCCAGACATGCAATCCTTCTGTTGAATAAAAGGCAACCCCAAATTAAGGGTTTACATTATTCACAGGGCCTCATGTGGATCAGCGGTAGAGCAGGCACAACATACGCTGAGGCTACAGCCCTGGACCCAACTCTCCTGGGTTCAATTCCCGGCCCATTTACTCTGTTTCTTCCCCTTCTCTCTCTGCCCTACTTCTTGTCCAGCTACTAAGGAGTAAAGGCCACAAGTTCCAAAAAATGGTTTTCAATATTTAAAATTAAATAGGTATCATTTGAAACTTCTTCAAATTTCTAAATGAGGAAAATAGCACCCATCGTGCAAGAGACACTTCATATCGACAAACAATCTGAAAATAATTGATTTGAGCATAAACACACACCTCTAGAATATTGAGAATGTCACCGATATCAGATAAAAGGTTCCTGTGATTTATCTAAAGTCTGTTTAAAGTATGTTCATGTGATGTTGGAAAGCAGTTCTTGAGTTCATATCTGTTCCACTAACAGGTTGTTCATGTTACATGCCATCAACAGATTGTTTCTGCCACACCATCACGTGAAAGCGGGGAGTTTGGTCCTTTCTACCGAGACGTTAACTGGAACCATACGCTTCTGGTCAGATGACACTAAGATTGAGCTTTTCAACAACACACGCTTCATGTGGATTTGGAGTGAAACGATCAACATAAAATAGTACATCTGTTAAGTAAGGTGGAGGATCTTTAATGCTGTGGGCCTGTTTTGTCTTCGAAAGGGCCGGGAAACCTCGTTGCTTGACATCTTCAACTCTTTGAAATTCCTGGAACTTTACCAGAAGACTGAAAATGGGTCATCACTGGCTCTTTTAGCAGGATAAAGATGCAAAATATGTGGCTATAGCAATACAGAAATAGATAATCACATAAAAAAGCGCAACCTTCTTTCCCGGTTTCCTTATTACTCAGAACTAAATCCTAAAGAAAACCTGTGGGGTAAGTTGAAGAGAAAAGGGCAGGAAAGAACCCATTATGACTTAAGCCAGTCCGGAGAGATCCTGCAAAGGGAAATAGTAAAACTCTGTTATTTTGTAACCCACTGATTCAGCACAATTAACTCAAAGGATAGATTTTCCTTGTCACTTTTCAGAGTAATGCTATGATTATGATGGCGATCAGTACTAGAGAGCCCAACAGATTTGACTGCAGCCCGGAAAAAAAAGGGGGGGAGAAAGTTTGATAAAGTCGACCTGGCAAATTCTGCGCTTGCGTCATTTTTTTATTTTTTTATTTTTTTTAATGGCCCTATTTCGAGAAACCAGGTCAACGTAGCTCTCCCTCTCAACCCAAAATACAACCTGCGCTGCTTCCTCCAGGTGAGCGTCGTTACCCTAAACCGAGCCGTGCCGGGGCACGCCGCTAAGCATTTGTCACAAGTTGCTGAAGCGGTGTGTGTGGTTATTATTTATGGAGCCTCGTTATAGAACCTCATTGTTGATGCTCGCTCCGGGCACCTGCATGCATTTTCATCACCTCTCTATCTTTTCATCAGACGTCATTAGCATCGGGTTGTGACCGATGTTACAAAAATCCCGCTGCACCGAGATCCTCTTGGAGGCATTTTCCTCCCCCCTCTGCCCCCCCCCCCCCTTTACTTCAGTAAAGTAAGAGCTCGGAGTGAGGGGAGAAATGATGGCAGCTTTTGGGGGAGTGATTGCCACCTGCCACTTCATTCCGCCGCATTTTAATCTGGGGTGTCTGGAAAGAATCTCGTTCTGCAAATGACTTCACCAGAGGAGTGTCGGCGTCGGAGGAGAAGCAGAAGAGATTTGAGCTGCTGATACCTCGTAACAAATCACCTGGATATGAACTATTCACTTTCTAATGGGAATCCATATTCATCTTCCTCTCCAAAAGCTCTCCTGTGGGGATGCAGATGTGAGGCTGCTTTTATATCTCCTCCTTATCCACTTCCCCATCCATGTACCCTAATCAAAAGCCCCACATTTTTTAAGGCCCTACACCATCCTCTCACTCATATTGGATTTCCATTGCTCCACCATTGAGTTTATGGACCATCTTGGGGATTATTAATGACACAGCACCGAGTTACACATATGAATATGGAGATCAGCCACATTGTGCATTCACTTTCCTATATAACAGGATTGATCAAAATCCCTAATGTCGTTCTTGACTGATGGCACCACCCTTTTTCCTCCACACACTTTCCTTAATAATGTGTCTCCCTCACTCCCATTATCTATGTATTTAAAACCAGAGACCCCCTTAAAAGCGTCCGTGAGCGATAAGCCCAGCCCCACACAAACTCCTGCAGTCTCTTCAATTCAATCTGCGCCTCAGATAAAGGGGTCAACTTCATGCTACGAGGGACCAAATTGAGACTGTAACGGGTTTAGTTCTGGTAGTCTCCCTTCAATGTACAGAATTTGCGTTTTTATTCAGGCGACTCGAAGGGCACCTTCATGCGCGCCGCGATTTAAGGAGCATGCTGCTATATGCTTGTGATACAGTGACGAGATATGTTGGATGAATTATTACAGTAAAGGGATTTTATTTATTAACCGGCCCATGGAAGTTGGGAGCAGGCCAACTGTTGCTGCTCCATTCAGGGACGGATCATCTGTATTGTTGAAGGGCAGATAAATACTGCATGGCGATAGATAATGCGCGGCCTCACAGTCTGAATTCACCTTAGAAGCGAATTAGTCGGAGCGCTGTTGGGAAGGAACTAGGATCTGAGGGCTGACAAAAAAAAATACTGCAACAGCGTAGGTCCTTGAAGAAAAATGTATAACCTTTAAGCTTTTTCGCAAATTCTCAAATTTCAAAGTTTCAATGTATTTTACATGGGATAGACTAATATGCAGTGATTTTATGGTTATGGTGTGGAAGGAAAGTTATATTTCTGCGTCTTGTTTGGAGGTTTAAGAAGAAACAACAGAGATGCAAAAAAATCCAGGAACACTTTCTGTGTTAGAGAGCTATGGCAGTAATGACCAATGTTTTAAATTTTCAAATAAGTGATTAAACAGATCCCTGGGAAATGTTCAAGATTGGAATTTAGTTTGATACCCCTGCTTCATGCTTCTCCAAAGACGTCACCTCTTACCTGTCTGCTGTTTGTTCTACACTGTCTGAATATGAAGAAATTGGACAAAGTTGGTAAAACATCAAGGGCTGCGCGTCTATAAAGTCTGTGGGGCTTTAGATGTTCTTCTGTTTCATACAGTTGAATTCATTGTGACATCACTGCTTGTTAAAGGTTTCTATTTCTATTTTCCTGGTGAAAGTTCAGTTTTATTTTGACAGTCTATGGTTGACCAAAAGTCCTTTTTGATATAATCAAAAAGCCGGACACATGCGTGTCAGCTTGAGCCGGTTTGAGCATTTGGCACACTGAGGTGAGTGACCCTTCATCAGCGCAGAATGAACGACTGCATAACATAGCATCAGATTAAATATTACATTTTAAATTAGTGAAAGCTCAGACATTTAAGCAGCACGTACATAAACTCTGCTGCCGTACGTGTCTGGTATGTATGGTATCTCAAATTTGTGATCCTTAACATGTTCCAAAAATCTGTAAAACCCCGGTTTAGATTGGGAACAAATTGTATAATGTACAGCAAAAAGGGGATTGCTGTAGGGTTATTTAACAAAAGGCACTGTGTCTTCCTACACCACTGCAATGCAAGGCTAATACGGCGCGGTGTGATTGGATATAAGGAATTGAAATTTCGGAGGTCATTCATGTAAATATCAAGCTTACTGTGTCAAAAGGGATTTCCCTCTCCTCATTGGGCCATAATTCTAGCATTATGCAGGGAACCACAGCAAACAAGATTTTCCTTTTAAGAAAGGTTCATGGAGGACATAATACCCATTTCCCCTCGCTGTTTATGGTGATGACCTGATAATCTCTTTAGCATGATAGAGCATTTGAAACTATTATTATATTCCTAGCACACCTTTGTTAGGATTTTCCTGTGGTGGCTGAGTAGATTATGATGCTGTAATTTGACATGGGGGTATGAAGTCGAGATGAAGCAACACTGATTTCCAAATCCGACTGTGGTGCACCGGGTGAATTGGGCCCTAAACACGGAGAGAAGATGCTCCGCTTGCTCCATTGTTTAGGCTCCTAAGGTGCCAATAATTCTCGAGGACACTCTAGAAGATGAGCCCTTTTTTTTTATCTCTAGCAACATTTAGGCCTTATCGTGTGTCAGACAAAAAAAATGTAAGTTCATAATGAGGAAGGAAATAAAATATTTTTTGTTAAGTTTAGCATCTTAACATTACCATCTTCCCCATGGTATCTCAGGGACACTTGGATTAAACCCAGGAGTCAGGCTTTTATTATTGAGAAGATGACGGACAAAATCCAAGTGGTGCATTATTACTGTGGTGTCTACAGGAACACATGCATGGCAAAGCAGAAATCAATATTCTAGCATGAGCCATCACCATGTTCGGTATGATATTACGTGACAAGACTGCAAACTGCAACATCCTTCTCTTGGACCATTTGCATACTTTAGTCTGCCCCACGGGAAATATCAAAGGTACAAGGGAGGGAGAACATACTATTAAACTTTACAGTCATGTTTCTTAATGAACACACGCAGTCTATGAATTTTCAATTCATGCCAGTTTGCCGGTCTTGCTGACCCACCTATTGGTTTTCAATACAAGCTGATGCTACACCGGTACAGGAGAACACTAGCTTATCATGCACTGGGTTTTTTTAATAACCTTTTTTTCTTTCATTTATTCACAGCTTCTTGCAAAAACATGAATATCTCTGGAACCATTTCAGTGTACCATAGCTGTAAGTGTGATTTAATTTCACTATTAAGCCACCCGCTCTGTGAAGAATCTGTCATGTTTTGTGGCAAGCTTCTGACACACGGGTAGGAAAACACCCAGGAGACGAGAAGATAAGTTTAACTCTTTTATAGCGGTACAGGGTAATGGGGGGGGGGGGGGGTAGTTTCACTGCGAATCAAATAGTTGATCTTACTGATCCAACTGAGATTGGTTGTTTGGTACACTGGTCGGTGCGATGGGAAGTGTTCGGGTATGAAGTAGATGGTGGTGCATTGCAGGGACAGGTTAGGCCAGAGGTTACAATGGAGGAAGGAGCTTTGATGTTGCCGATCATGGAGGAAATAGTCCAAGTGGTTATGGCACCAAGTGGTTTGAGCCATGAATGAATGAATCTAGGAAGCATCACAGAGAGACAGCTCCAGGGGAGAACCTGGGTGGTAATATTGGAAGTATAAGTACGCGGTATGAGTACGGGCCAGGAAAAACTAGGAAAACCACTAATTTCACAAAAGTACCACTGGAGTTGACACTCAGGCGTCAAATGGCCGGCAGCCAGGTCCTCTTAAGCTCCAGCTGATGAGCTTGATCAGCAGCACGTTGCTCAGCTTTGTGTGAGAGACACAAAGACACCACACAACCCACCTAGACTAACCCAGATCCCAGACAGAACATTCACGGACAGCTTTGTGAGAACCTAGAAGCACAACAAACAGGTCAAGTATACGTTTGTGGAGAAAGCTAAAGCAGGCTTTAAACATCTCACACAGCACTGTTTAATCCACCATCCAAAGAAATGGAAAGAGTGCTGCACATGTGCATACCTACCAAGAGATGGCCACGCCCCTCCTGAAAGGTGGGGTAAGGAAGGCATGAAGCAGAGAAGCAGATAAGAGGCCAGCAATGACTCTCAAGGAGCTGCAGGTAGAAGCATCTGTTGACATGGTCACTATGCATAACGCGCAGTTGGACATGTGGACCCTGAACACACCACTGAACACACCACTGAACACACCACTGAACACACCACTCCTACAGTCAAAAACCCAGATCTATTTAAAACAAGTTCCATAGACACCATCCAGCCAGTCTGTTAAAGCTTCAGACATTTTGCAAAGATCGGGCAAATATTTCCGTCTGCAGACGCGAACAGCTGGTGGAGTCATACCCCAAAAGACTTGCAGCTAGAATTGGAGCAAAAGACGTTCTACAGAGCGCTGACTCCGGGGGCCAAATACAAATGCATGTATCGTTGTCCTTCCGTTCCCCTTCATGCACTATTTTGTGATGTTCTTTCAGCTATTGTTACAATCGGGAAAAAAAAACTTGAAGCCTGTGGCTTTAATACTTTTACTCTGCCCAGTGCATTCAACGTCCACCGCTGTAACCCGCTGTAATGCGGTGATTTTGCTTTGCAAGTAACATTATGTAACATCTCAGCAAAAGTAAGCATAACAGTTGTGTTTTCGTCCCACCCCCATACGTTTTCCTCACTTCATACTTCCCCATTTCTGTTGTTGTCCTTTTTTTTCTTTTGTTTATCGCTCTCAATCTTCACGTGTCCAGCTCTCTCCGAGGGAAGCGAATCGTTATTTCAATCGAGCATAACGAAGCCAAAGAGGTGTCGTCGTTGTTGTTGTTGTTGTTGTGCAACTGCTGCCTCCACATCTTCCTGACCTGCGCTGGGTAATGAGTGTCATCTGCTCATGTTTGTGGAGACCTCTACAATATCAGCTGATAGTCATGTTTGTTCAGGGTTGTTATGCCGGGTTGAGAAACAGCTCGGGGTAAACAAGAGGAAACAGAGCGCCTACACATGAGACCAGCCTCTCCCGCAAATGACATCAAATTGCTCTCCTGATTTTTTTTTTTTTTTTTTTACCCCACACTCTCTATTGGTTTTACAGTAAAGTGATGCTGCATCATCCAAACAACAATTTCTGGGGAAATGCTGGGCCGCGGCGGCGAGAAGCATCTTCGAGGCGCGGAGATAAATGTGCGCCATTCAGCACGCGAGCAAAAGCCTTTCACTCGGGGTGGGGGGGGGGGGGCTCCGCCGCGTTTTTATTTGCGAGCAGCGATCTCATCTCGCAGTTTTCACACTGGCCTGAGAAATCCAATAAAGATGACTGACTACATTTTATCACGGCGGGATTTATTGTTCAGAGAGATTTACAAGTCCAGCCTGATAATATGGCGAGGGTGGAAGGAAAAAAAGCAAAAAAAAATAAATAAATGAAGCCGCGCACCCAATATGTTGACTGAGCCGATGCGTGCAGCTGGGACGTTTAACGCGGTCGTCGTTACCGCTGCTGCTCCTGAGAGGATTGAGCCACTGATTTGTATTACAGATGGTCTCGTTTGCTTCTTGTTTTGCATCGCCGCGTCTCTTCCAGCCTTAGATGTCGCCAGAGCGGCTCCTTGGTCCCCGCGAGTCAGGAAGAGCCTGTTTCACCCCTGACCTCTGTCGTCATTCACCAACAGGCCTCGCCGCGGCGACAATCAAGGGATCAAGGCTGTTCCAGGAGAAATCCTGTCCCCAGACATAAAAGAGGATGCACGCCGTGATCCCCCCCCCCCCCCCCCCCCCCCCTCCTCCTCGTGGCCAGGAATTCAATTTCACTCAGCTAACATCTGCCGGAGATAAGTGAAACATAAACAATGTCACTCACACATACACGGAGAGTGATTTCAGGGCTTTTTACTGAACCGACGCGGGAGCACTGACACATGCTCTAACTGCTACATGACATTTTTGACCAGCAATTTTCTCTCCTGATTTCTCTTTTTGGATTCGATGAAAATAAGGACAGACCAGGGTAAAAAAAAAAAAAAAAAAAAAAAAGGGGGGGGGGGTATAAACCAGAAACACTTTGTCCCATTTTTGTCTCTGTTTAAAATTATTATTTAAATTAGTTCTCATGGCCACATATTCATATAGTGGCTTGCAAAACCATTCATACCACGTGCACTTTTTTTTTTTTTTTTTACATTTTGTCACATTACATTACATTTTTACTGTTTCCCCCACAGGGGGTGCCCAATATGTTGTAAACATCATCCTGTTATCATTATATGCAATATCAATATCACAAATAACTTGTTGTTTGGAAAGTCCAGCCTAAATGTTTCATTGCTATATGCTTTGGCCGTATGCAAGAGTTGCAGCAATGGACATTTTGAATGTCCTTTTTTTTGTCAATATCTGGATAGACTATTTCCAATTTAAGCTCTTTATTCACAACCAACTCGACGCAGAAAAAAGATTGACACTTTTTTTGATAAGTATTTGTTTATTCATTGCCAGTCCTATTCTTAGCACTGTGAGACATTAAAAGCAGTAAGAAAAAAAAATACATTTTTTGCCAAAATTACATTTTGGCAACAATGGAGATTATATTTTGGAAATAACTCTAGTTAACCGTTGTTAACTCCTGTTGGTTATTATTCCAACTGAGAATTTGAATGTCTGTTGTACAACACATTTAAATGATTATTTAATCATTTTTCTGAGCTTAAAGCAATTGCATATTGGAAAATTGGGACTATAAAACCTGTTTTTTTAATACAGGTCAGGACTATGTTGAAATTGAGAAAAAAAAAAGCAGTAAGAGAGAATAATTTTTACAATTTGGAGAGGCAGAGTGAGGGATGGGAAGGATATACTGCAGATCAGGGTAATTAAGGACTGAGTTGGAAATGTACTGACAGGTGCAACAAGTGTGCTATGAAGATGGAAACACGCACTTTGAAGAGATGATTACTGAGGAAAATAAGAGGGAACAAAGAACAGAAGAGGCAAGCATTGCGAAACAGGAAGTAGCAAAGATTAGTAAGGATAAAGCACGGAAGCCATTGAGGAAGTGTCTAGAAGAGACAACAGATGAGTTTTTGACTAGGCTCTTCAATGAGACTTTAGAGAGCAATGATATGCCTGACAAATGGAGGATACGAGGGCTGGCACCAATTATCAAGAACAAGGGAGATATGCAGAGTCATGGCAGCTACAAAGGAATAAAGTTAATGAGTCACACAATGAAGTTATGAGAGCGTACTGGAAGCTAGACGGAGGTCAGAAGTGAGAAACTGGCAGCAGCAGTATGGTCTCATGTCAAGAAGAAGCACTGCAAAGGCCGTGTTTGCTTTGAGGATGTTGATGGAGACGTAAAGTGAGGGTGAGAGGGAGCTACATTTTGTTTTCGTAGGTCTAGAGAAAGCACATGACAGGGTGCCAAGAGAGGATCTGTGGTAATTCTGGAGTAGCTGAGAAGTATGTTAGAGCGGTTCAGGATGTGTATGAGAGCTGTAGCACGGTGGTGAGGTGGGCTGTAGGTGTGACAGAGGAGTTCAAAGTAGAAGTGGAACTGCATCAAGGATTGGCTCTGAGCCCCTTCTTGTTTGCTGTGGTGATGGACGGGTTGACAAATGAAGCTGGAATAGAATCGTCATGGACCACGATGTTTGCAGATGACATTGTGATCTGTGGGAAGAGCAGGGAACCGGTGGAGGAGAATCTGGGGAGATGGAAGGAGAGGAGAGGAATGATGGTCCAAGTACACGGATAAAAAAAGGCCTTGGATCTACTTCATTCAATAGGGGACATTGGTTGCACACCAACCTTTTGCTTTTGCAGCACTCTAGAATGTTGTGTTAATTCAAGATTAACTGGTCACTTACCTCCAAAACTATTTGATCAAATTAAAAGTAAGGGGTGGGTTTTTAAGTTATAGGTAAACTCGCTGTGGTTCGTCCTTTGACCTGTGGATTACTAAATGTGTCTCCTTACATATTGTTAAGTGTAGTGGATGGCAAACAGGTGAGGAGAATACGCTTGTGTGCAGCAAACACACCACCCACGTGATCAACAGTGCATTCTGTGCAACCACGGTCACAGATTATTTCAGGAAAATTTATATTTCCCATTGTATTCATTTAGATTATTTCTTAAACATCTTCTAGAACATGAACAGCATAACAATAATGCATTTTTGTTCATTTACCTTCGTGATTTCATGCCTCGTTTTCAGTTTTATGATACCTTAATTCATTCAGTTTAATTGAAAATGCCATTTTCATATTATGTCGCGTCTACACAATATTATTACGTTCTCTAAGTACATGAAACAACGGTGTTAGCAAAAGATGCATAAATAGAACCAGGTTACAGGGAGCAGAGATAAAGAAAGTGGAAAATTTTAAGGGCTTAGGGTCAACGGTTATTGCGTAAAAGAGGTGAAGAAACTTTTCCAAGCAGGTTGAAATGGGTGGAAAAAAGTTTCATGTTTGTTGTGTGATTAAAGAGTATCAGCAAGAATGAAAATATAAATATATCTCTGTACTATATTCATCGTACATTTCTCTGCTTTTTATTGAAGAATATTCAATATTCTTCCTATTATTGATTTATTCTCAATACAATTACATTACTATCACCACACCTTTAACCTGTCGGGCCACTGAAACTAATTAATTTCCCTCTATGGGGATGATAAAGTTGATCTTATCTACATAGTAATGACTGTATGGTTGTTAAAGAAGTTTGTGTGCTCATTTCCTCCACCGTTTAGGTGGTGAATCAGCCAATCAGCTCTCTCTGTTTCCACCATCATCCCTGCTTCAGACACGCTGAGGCTCACTAAAAGTCCTCCTCAATACTCCTAATTTTTTTGTTTTGTTTCACTTTAGGAGCTCCCTGAAGGCCTAAGACGCTTTTGAGAATAACTTTTGTTTTACCGAGGTAAAATCTTAGAATTTGGGGAATTCAAAGATTTTTCCTAAAATGACGCCACTAACTAGCTACTTTTGGTCTTAGGAATGCGGGCTCAGGTTGCTGGTGTGCACAACTTAGTAATAATCTTGTCAACAGACTGGCTTAACTCAGCGATAGAGCTCTGTGGCTCCTCCAGAGTCACCTAGGTCCTCTTAGTTGCTTCTATGGAATAATGCTCTCCTCTCCCAGGTTTGCTATAGTACTATATATATAGACTATATATAGACTTCACTGATACTAACCTCTGAGGCCTTCACAGAGCTGTTTATTACATTACACACAGATAGACTCCAGTTTCTGGTTAGGTGGATACTGACCTAATTATACAGGTTTCTGTTTGTAAAACAAACAAAAAGACAACAAAAGAAAAACTAAAACCATCTATCAGTTCCTTTCCTTTTCACCGTGATACATTTCTTTGTGTTTGTCACGTAAAAAACAAAATATATAGACTGAAGGTTGGACATGCTAATGTGACAGCATGTGAAAAAAACTAAAAAAAACTAAAGGGGTTTAAATGCTTAGCAAGCTGCTCTACGTGCATCCTGTTAAACCAGAACCAGGACCTGCAGCCTTGTGTGAATGATGCTAGGCTGTAATGCTATCATAGCACTGTAGCTTAAGCTGAAGGTTTCATTATGCTTGAGTAGATGCAGACGAGCAAAGCCCTGGCACGGCAGCTGGAGGCCCGACCCGCCCTGGCTCACATGCCATTAGGAAAACATGTTTACATTGTCAGGAGCGATAGGAGATGCTGTGGTGCTAACTTGTGCCAGTGTGCAGTCAAACCGAACAGCCACGTTATTTTATACACGTCTTAAAATTTTACAAGGGTCGTGTATCAGCTTCTGTCCTGGCAGCGAGCTCAGAAATCATGCTGATGATCTACTGCAGCCTGAGAATAAGACTGCAGTTTTCCCCCGCCATGGAAAATGGTTAACAGGGTATTTTTTTCCCCCCTTTTCTGTTTTCATGCCATTCGCTCCATCCTTCCCTGCTGCTTATGCAGCAGAAGCCGATCAAAATGTCCAAATCAAGGCAATGCCACAAGGAAAACCCAGAGGTGAAAAATGATGGCTACATCATTTTATTTATTTATTTCTTTGGCTTCGATACGTGTTCATAGTGGTTATGAGCCATTATTGACGTCCATCAAGTGGACCATTCTCTTAGCATCTTTATTTGGAATGAAAGCAAACCAATTGGTACCAGAGGATAAATAGTCAGAGTGTTGAAGGAGGGACTTCATGGCGCTTCGAGGGCCGCAGTCCGTAGCAATGCCCATATTTGGTAGCTTAGGGTTAAATAACACAAACGTAATTTTCATTTTTTGTTGTTCTAAATTCTTCAGCGTAAAGTCTCGTCATTACTCTTGACTAGCCGTTAGCTTCAGTCTGAATTTAGATACAAAGGAGAGACGGCAGCAGAGTTATCTATTGGCAAGCATGCTGATAATTAGCTAAGGCTATGAATGTTGTAGTAGTTGGGCTTAATAAAAACCCTTCGCTTCGTAATAAATTAAATGTAACTGCTGTCTCATAACCTTTCAGCAGTACCTTAGTTGAAAAGCTCTGAGCTAGCCCTTACATCAGAACAATGAAGAAACGTAGCAGCATATTTAACATAATGGAAACATATGAGAACATTAACGGGGATGTTTAACGCTGCGTTAATGAGGTGCCTCAGCAGTTGTTGAAAAGCAGATTAGAAAAATAACATTTCGATCAAATATATTGTCAGCTTGGAGCCCGTTCTGACTGAAAGATGTGGCTGAACTGTTGGCCTATTTGTGTGTTTAATCGAGTGAAATTAAGTGAAAACTTTAGATTCTGCTGTTAACTTTCTATAGAGTAACTGTTCTGTTATACCAACTCTGAAATCTGAAACTAACTACAAATGTTTTAGAGTTATATCTTGTTTTCTGTGTTAATATTTACTTCCAAATGGTAACAAGCTGAAAGAGATGTGACATTTCTAATGAACTGGAAATTGAAGTCAAATGACAAATGACATATTCAAACACATCGGAAATGCTCATTTTTTTCTGCCTGGTCCTCCTTTAATACACTCATTACCTCATAATAGCTGCTTAAATATTTAGTTTAATAAATAGTTTAGTTGTGTTGTTCAGAATCTCATTTTCTTATTTGAATTGGAATGTGTTTATATTTTTTTAAGTGTGCGATTGTTTTTTTTATTGCTGTTTATGTCTCGCAAAATGTTGTTTTGTTATGTAAAGAGTGATGGAACTGTGGGTAATACTTGGGTAATGATGGAAGTTGGGTAATAAAGATTTATAAGAAAATGAAAAGAGCTGGGAAATAACGTCAGAATAACGGAAAGGATAAAGAAGTAAAGTGCAAGTTTGCTGAATTGACTGAAGTTACAAACATTAAACGGGAACGATTAGCTACTAAACAAACCACAGCGGAACTACAACTGATGTTAACTTCTGCTGTAGACCGTTCCACACGTTTATTATACGTCTGCCTGTAAAACCGCGTTTTGTCTCCTCTTTAAGACATTTTAAAATAGCACTTACTCGTTTTTGGAGGGAAAAAACAGGGAAGAAAAAAAAATCTTCACCTTTTCTGACCCTTTAATAACTTTGGCACACTCCCCGCTACCAGCCGCTCATCTGCTGTCTAACAACCGGTGTGACTGTCGGACCGTTTCGCAGCTGTCATCAATAAAACAATGATGTGCTGTACCTTTGTGCAGTCTCCCCGGTGCTTTGCTTTAAGATTTATGGCTTATTGAAGTATGTAAGGAACACATAATGCAATAACCTTATGCTGATAGAATAATATAATTTTCTCCTCACTGCCTCAAAGGGGAAACGCAGCCCGGTATTACCGCTAAGTATTCTCTCGAGGGGGGGAAGCCAAACCCCCTGAAGGCGGTATTTGTGTTCTCGGTTTGCCAGTCGCATGTGGAAACACCAGAGAGAATCAGCATTCACGCAAGACTTTGGTTATTTGGTGTGCAGACCTCATTATATTAGCATACCAGGAGGTAAATGACAAATAAATGCAGCACTCATCGTCGTCTCTATTTCTACTTGACAGCGCATGTTCTGCATGAATGAATATTGATGTGCAGCTTTCCTTGGATGCTTTAGTCGGGAGGTAGCGTTCTCTTTTTTTTCTTTTTTTTTTTTGGAAGAGGCATGAGGTTACAAAAAAAAAAAAGAAGAAGAAAAAACGAATACAGCGGCAGCAGCGAGGAGACTTGTAACTAGCACACATTGTTAGCTCTGAAAGCGTTTCCTGCTGGTAGTCAATAAACAGGATGCTTGCTGTGTCATCCCAGACGTTTGAAGACAGATGCCGTATGGCAAGGAGGAACAGCTTGGATTCTGTTACTTTGAGCCGAAATCTATTTCTGGGATT
The DNA here is from genome assembly GCF_011125445.2 of Fundulus heteroclitus. Classification (NCBI taxonomy): domain Eukaryota; kingdom Metazoa; phylum Chordata; class Actinopteri; order Cyprinodontiformes; family Fundulidae; genus Fundulus; species Fundulus heteroclitus. The sequence goes on along the minus strand of NC_046381.1, from coordinate 32,047,002 downwards.
TATCATCAGGCTTCTTTTCCTCTTTTTAAAAAAAAAAAAAAAAAAAAAAAAAAAAGAGGGAAATAAAAAAAAACGTGAATCCCTTCTTCCCTTCCCTCTTTTGACTGCCACAGCATGCACCCGCTTCTCCCCTTTAAGCTCCTTCCCCGTGCTGCAAGCTTCACGCTCGCACCTGCTTTTTGTTCGACACAAAGCTGATTACCCTTTTCAACGCAGCTATTCCTCGAAAAAAAAAAAAGGGCGTTCTCAGGTAACTATGCAAATTCCAAGAAGGACGGCTCCGGCGGTTCTCGGAAGTGCATTTGCACGTACAACTTGCCAGTCAGATGTGATTGTTTACGTTCTCCATGAAGTTGGTGTCATTGGCTGGCTCCTGAAGCTTTGAAGACAAGTGTAAATGGGTATCAAGTCATATTAACGCTTTAAAAAGTTGAATTAAGAAAGGAAACAGTTAATTTCTTACCATTCCTTATAGTCCTGTAATCTAAACTGCCCCAGCTCCTTCATGTTGGATGGTTTTCACTTGTGAACAGTGATGTCCAAGTCTACCCACAGGTCTGTACTTTGACTAGGCCATTCTGACACAGTTAAATATCTCCCCTTGAACCACTCAAGTGTTGCATTAACAATCAGCTTCGGGTTATTGTCCCGCTGCTTATATCACAGGCTCTGCTGAAGAATATCCCTGCATTTAGCACCCTCCACCTTCCTTTTTCTATAGGGTAGTTCATTGTTATTGTTTTGAGGCGGGTTTTTCGCGCATGCGCGCCGGACTGGTAGGCAAAAGGCGAACACAATGGCGTACGCAAACAGAGAAACTGACGAGTTCTCCGCGTATTTCTCTTCTTTAGATAACGTATCACAAGATCGTTTTAAGAGTAAGTTGATGGTTGATGGTATCAGATTGCCAGATCCACACAGCAAAAGCCTGAAGGGACGGAGCGAGTCTGTGAAATGCTGGCCAAGTGCTCCGTACCACGACATATACAGCTGCCTTATAAACACGGCAGGCCAGTACAGACGAGAGAGCACGAAAGCCATGAAACCACTGGGCGGCTACAATTATTTATATCGGGAAAAAGGCTCCAGCAACGCCCGCGACCCCATGAGGGATTAAGCGGATCAGAAAATGGATGGATGGATGGATGTTGTTCACACGTTTGTGCAACAGCACAAAGCGGCGTCGGACACAGGCCGCGTCTCAGCAGAGAGGAAGACCCGCCCGGTAGGTTAAAAAAACCATCGTTCACTACGGATTATTTTGGTGTTTTTGTCTTGTTAAAATGGGTGGGGGTGTCGGCGACATTGCAGCGTAAACACAGAAGTACTAGCGCCCGTGAACCGGGGCGTAATGGAGCCGCCGTAATGGAGCAGCCTGCTGCGGGTGCTGCTACTACTCCGGCCTGTGTAGCGATCGCCACCTCCCCTCCGCCGCTATTTAAGTAGAACAATGACTAGAGCAGAATTAAGTTGTATTTACCGGAGATGAAGTGTAGACTGCAAATTCTGTCGTAGTATGATCGCTCCCCCAGTCCATTGGGAGTGTCTGCCTGCGCTCTTTTCATTGAAAATATCCAATTCTTTCTTCGTCCTTCCTCCATCGGTAAACGACAGAAACGTACATCCAACGATTTGGAATGCCTCTCTGTGCAACCGGGAGCACAACAAGTCGTAGGCATTGTTTAGATTCCAAAAATAAACTAACTAAAAGTATGCTCTAAATCACCCGTTTTGTCATGTAGTAGACGAGAACAGTCCTGTTTTTTGCCTACCCGCGGGACCCGGATGTAGCGCTGACGTCACGCGTGAACTACCCTATACTCGGACCACCATGTGTCCCTTCTGCTAAAAAAAACATCCCCACAGCATGATGCTGCCACCACCATGGTGGTCATGGTGTTTTTGGGACGATGGAATGTGCCAGACAAAACATTTTCCTGGGTGGCCAAGAAGTTCAATTTTAGTCTCATCTCGTCCTAATTATTATAATTTTTTTTTTTACATTTCTTATAGTCCTGTAGTCCTTTTTCATGGGATGCCAGAGAAAGGGACAAACTCTGTGTAGAACCTTTTGCTGCACACCGCAGGTCAGCTGGCTAAAATTTAGTAATTACATTACTATTACATTACTAAATTTATTATTACTAAATATTACTAAATTTAGTAATTACATTACTAAAACAAATGGAAATTTGACGGCTTGTCAATATTCCTGGATGTGATAAACATGGACAGTCATGTTCTGGAAACTAAAGGACCAAGTTACAAGCTAGATAGTCAAGTAGTTAGAAAACCGATGACATCCAAAGTCCAATTTCACCACAGAAATTTAAAATTAACTGTAATAAACCCAACATTTCAGTCGGGTTTATTACCCAATGTAACCCTGGAGATCTTAACTTGTCTCATGATCTGCTTTTTTTTTTTTTTTTGAAGAACCCTAAACTTAGATTTCAGCATAAAAACCTTGATCATTAAACTTTGAGTTTTTTGAAAGTCTCGTTTTTTTAATGGTGCCACTCAAATGAGCTAACAGTTTATGGCTGAGCTGCAACCTCTCTTCTCTGTCTGACACTCGGAGGGCAGATTTGAGGCAAAGCTGGATAATCTTAGCAGTAAAATATGTTTTTCGGCAGCTCCCTTATGAGGAAAAAAAAAGCAAGTAAAAGCCCATTCGCACAACATCTGCTTAACAGGTTTAAGAACTGCCCAGAGATTTTTCTTATATCGTAATGGGAATTTTTAATTGATCTACGTTTTACTCTATAATAGGCTAAAGGAAAAAAAATCGTAAATAAAGTATTATTCAGCAACATTGCTGTGTCGATCCACCCAGGAATTATAAAGCACAGTTGGCGTACGGCATAAAATTAAATGCTGTAAAGCCAGGGTAGGGCTGGGATGCTTGCAAATAAACCAGCTCCATAACATAAAGGACAGCAACTTTTTTTATATGTGACAAAGTGTCACTCCGCTGAGCGAGACAGAAAACAGGCAAATGAGTGCAGCGTATGTGGTGATTGTTCGAAATGCCTTTATCACATGATGTCGTCTGAGTTTTCCCACACTGTTTTCACGTGAGTGCCTAGGGTAGTACGTAGCGATCTGAATTTGGACAGTGGGATTCACTTTGTTTGGAGTCAGAGGCCAGTGGGTCAAAAAGAAAAAAAAAAAAGATTTGTCTAAGCCAAAGAATCGCAGCATCGTCTGGATGGCTAAGCTCGTACAAAGTTATGAACCTGCCTTCTGTAAAGCACCCCACACATCTGAAATGTTGTTAAAGTTTATTTCTAAAGCGCTTTTCAGTAGCAAGACGATTGAAAGTGCTGAGCGGGTAGGGGGGTGAATACTTTTGCGAGGCACTTTAGCTTTCAGGCTATGCTTAGCATGCCTCTAACCCCACTATCTCATCCTCCCCTTGGGAACAGCTTTGCATCCTTCCTCCTCTTCTTATATGTGCTCTTTACCATTCTCGACATATCTTTGCTTATAGCTCCACTTCCCCCTTCACAGTGAGAGAACCGCCATCTGCTGAGCCAAATCCCCAGCCGATCCCAACCCCGACGTCACCCCCTGTTTCAGTCTCGCCGCCCTCTTGGTTTTCCATGCTGACTTCTCAGCAAGCAGGAAGCAACACCTGCCGATTTACCTCGCTGTTCCTGTTGTCACAATGGCTTGGGCTCCTTCTGATGTTTTAGTTTGTTGTTGTTGTTTTTTTTTTTCCCTCTCCCCCAGATGGGTTTATTGCCTTACGTTTGTCGGAAAATGCATAAAAGAAATGAAGCTCCTCTCATGCTTCGGGGGCTCTCAGAGCTCAGCCTGACTATGTCTGGACACTTAATCTGGGCTCGCAGACAACCTTGGCCAGGGTTTTCTCCCTGACCCAGGCCACCGTCTCAGTAAGTTCCAGGCATAAATCACACCGACTCCCACCCATGTTGAAATTTTATCAATTCATTTATAATGTCCTTTGGGGGGGGGGGGCTGTCATCTTTACAGCGGCATAAACAAGACGACGCGTCAGCTCGGCCTCTTTTTTAGGATGGGAACACAACCCCCCCCCCCCCCCCCCACACACACACCAAGGGTATAAAAGGTTGTTGAGCTGCGCAAACCACAATTGCCATATTTTTTTCTGTCACAACCCATTTCCTTTCATTTCTTGCTATTACGCAGCTTAGGAAATATTCGTGCTGTTTATCGCCGCAACAACTCTATTGAGTTAGGTGACTGAAAACAGGATGTTTCGCTGTGCAATTACCGCTCACCAGGAATGATGGCGGAACAAACAGGAGCTGAAGTCACCAGGAGCAGGGATTTCTGAGCGTCACGGGGAGGAGGCAGTCCATTGTTTAGACTCTCCAGTCACTCTTTGCTCTGCCTACTTCCTGCTCCATCATTAGGCCCGTACGGTCAGTCTGGTAAGGTCAGATCACGGTCCGTTTCCTGCTCGTCTTCAGAGCTGTTCTCATGGAGCCCAGGTTTCATCTTCCAGCCTCTATCCCAGGACTCACGTCGTGTCTTTAGCATCAACCCGAGGCGCCCAAAGCTGCTAATTGAAGTATTTATAGTTTTCATAGGGCACTCATTTTAAAGTTACTAGCAATATGGGTTTATAGAGAAAGCAAATATATAGTAAAATCAAAATTTACTGAAGTAATCTCATGCCACCTCAAAATAAAGAAAATATTCATTGACTTTTTAGATGTGTTGTTCTTTTGTTGCTCCCTTGAAAATGATTTAGGATTTTTTATTTTATTTTTTTGGCACCAAACTGTTTGTAATGAGTTGTCTTTATGTCTCTCTGCTCTGTTCTGTTCTGATCAGCTCTTTTTGCAACACATTCCCACTCTGATGCAGTGGCTTTCCAGTATGTTTTGTGTTCATTTCTAATAAACAGTTTGCCACCCCGATCTAATGCTTTAATTTCATTTTCAAACACCTCTTCTGGTGACTCTGAAATACAAAGATTAAAACCTCTCTGAATTGAACATTCTTCATAGACCTTCTGCATCTGATTTAAAAAAAAAAAGGAGGAGTGTGTGAGCTTTGGACAAGCTGCATTGCTGGGGGACAAACTGATTTGAAACTAGAAAAGGACGTTTGGGGCTGGGTTGCTTGTGTTTTCTTGTTACCTTTTTGTTGCCGTCGATCAGCCATGGGCTAGTGTTGCAATCAGCATGCTCTGTCAGTCAAACAGAAATGTCACAATACAGTTTGTTTCAGAAATGGCCGCGCCGTTAAACAAAATACCTTTGGAAACAGAATTGCTCAACACTAAAGGGGCGAGTTGGAACCATACAGTTACTCCTTTTTCAACAACATACAAAGTGCAGGATTTTGTGGCCAATTTTAAATCTCAGGTTTTTTTTCTAAGTCACTGTAAGCAAGGTTTTACTCATATTTTAAAGCAATAACCTGAGCATCGAATGCTAGCATAACTAAAACAGCAGCCTGCACATGTATTTCCATGAGAATGTAGATTTTTATCTTCCACTCTGAAATTTCAGAGGTTGAAAAATGAAAACAGAGCAACTTTGCTGGACTCTGTTCAGCCTTCCTGTAATCTGCTGAGAGTTTTGTTATGTCTCGCAGTTGTGCAGCCTGAATAAACTACAGATGTTCCTTTACATGTTGTAGAAAATGCACTTTTCCTTTTAAAACTTCCAGTAGCTCTTTTCTTTCTCTGACTTTGGTTAGTGAAAATGGTTGTTTTTGAGTGGCTCCTTAGTGCCAGCTAAGTTAACAGTGAACGTGAACACGTAGGGCTTTGGTGCAGTGTGTTAACGGGTCATAAAACAATTGGGTTTTTTCGGTTTCTGAGTTTCTCAAGATAAAAAAAAAAAAAAAAAAAAACGGATTCCAGTTATCAGGCAATAACTCTGTGCATCTCTTGTTCTTACCTATGGATAGTGAGACTTTCATGGACAACAATTATAAGAAGGTTTTGCAGTACTGCCAATCAAGTTTTCTTTGTATTTTTACAGAGAAGGGAAAATGATATGCAATTTTTAGTAAAATATGAATAAAAGCAGTTTTTTTTTCAAAACAGATACTGTTTTTACATAGCTTCATTTTATTTTGAGAGATGAATGTCTTAATTCCTGTCATAAAGGAAATTATTGGTTGAAAGAAAATATTTTTAAATCAAATTTTTCCATGGGTATGACTAATTGTGGGTGTAACTGTATTTAAATGGAAGCATGTAGTCATTTACTTTGAATACTGTGATGACACATGGCTCTTTAGTGTTTCATATTAAACAAAGGCTCAAGCTTCATTATTAAGAGGGTAGAAGTCCACCTTGGAATTTGCTGTTCTCTGACCTGCCCCCTGCTTGGCTCCCCCATGGGAACTTCTCCTTGATTATCAAAGATAAAGTCATTAAGACTACTGTCTACTGCTGGTTACTGTCTGCTGATAACAACACCAAAGGAGTCCAATTAAAAAAAAACAAAAAAAAACAAGAGTTGATCTCCAGACTTAAAATGGCATTTGTGGTTAAAATTTGCCAGCGGGAATAAAAAAAAAACAATTTTAAAGGTATTTAATTAAAAATACTGACTTTATCATTAAAATGCCAACTAACATTCCTGAATGAAAATAAGGTTTAGGTATACGATTAACGTGAAACGTATGTTTTGTGATGATTCCATAATCTCTAAAGGTGATTTAGGTCAGAGAGCTGATGCATATGGAGACTGCTGTGAACGAGGTGTGGCCCAAATATCAAGGAATACCCCTTCAGGCATGTCACCAACTCTGCAACAATCTCTTTCCAAAAGCATTTTTCTTTTACTTTTCGTTCAGAAAAACACCAATCAGGCAAATAAAAGTTTTCAAAATGTTGCCAAGGTAAAAGCAATATAGATGAACATGAATCTCAGCTGTTCTATAAGGAGACTTATCAGCAGTTGCTCTTTACTGCACTTTAAAACTTTAACCACAAAAAAACTATTACCACAAAAAAATTGTGGTAATAGCACTGCTTTTCTTTCATGCCTCAGAAATCATGAGAAACAAAATAGATAACGTTTCGCAAAATCGTATAATTCAAGATATTAGGTGTAAAACAAATAATAGTGGATCAAACCGATTTAGGGCATCTTAACCCTGTAGGCCTTATTGGCTGTGGCAGAACTGTAGTACTATTAAAAACTGCAACATTGGTGGCGCCTGAATATAACATTTACAGATATATGACATTATTAGGTGACAATGGATCCTATAAATACTTAACTCAATCAGGAATTCAGTGCTAGAAAATCACAAGGTTAAAAGATTTGACTGGATACTAGGACTATTAAAGTAAATGTTCGCAGCTTGGTTTTCTAATATGGGATCTGACATTTCTATTTAGAGGGAGTCTTCCTCTTACCACCCTGCAAATCTTCACTACACTGGGTCTGACAACTTTTTTTCTTCAAATCTCCTAATAATGTGACTAACACTTTGTGATTTTTTTTTTTTTCACTGCTCGTAATGCTGTTTCTGGCAAAAATGTTTTTTAATCTGAGAAACCGTTGATGTTTTATTCATACTTACATCCCATCATGAAAACTAAGCATCAGTGATACTCCGGATGACTCAGAATCGATCTCTTTCCACTGATTTAAATGGCTGTGTGAAACTGTTAATAGAACATCTCAGGCCTCGAGGCTGAACACATTGATCCCATACAATGTTTTCACTGAGTCCAGATAGAGAGTATTGATATACTGTGTATGGATTCACCGTATAATACTTTCTTTGGAAGTGCAGATTCTTGACATTGAGCAAAGACCCGATGCATGAACGGCATGCATGTGTGGACATATTGCTGTTTGTTGGCTCTTCATCACTTTGACGTTCAGACAAAAGGGGTTGAAGAAAGCTTCATGATGCAAATATGACCATGAAAACCGGCCACCATCAGATATTCGAGATGAAGGCGCTTCAAGATGGATTGATTTGTCTGATGCCTCCATGACAGACAAAACGTTTCATTATAACGATCAATATGAACGTCTGGCTTGGAGGCTCGGTTTCATTATGAGTCAGGTGCTAATCTAAGGTTTTCATCTACAACGTGCCTTCAGGTTCATTAGAAGACACGGTTTGAGGATCAAAGCAGCGCTAAGAAGTTCTCTTCGATGTCGCTCCCCAGTTGCCCAGAAACCAAACAGCGAGGCGATAACAGGAAATGATTTCATCGCCTCCTTCCTTTAATATAAAGCAGCTGAGGTGATATGCTGCAGTGCATGTACCCAGGAGTGTTTAGAAGCCCATTTGATGACCGATACTGAAGAAAGAAAGCCTGCATCCCACTTCACATGAGGGCGACAATTCATAAAGGGAATGTGGTAAAAGAAAAAACTGTATACCGTAGCCCAATAAAAAATGGTGGAGGAAATTCCCATTCTACACTTTACCACAAGGTAAAAATATTACTTCAGATCCTTACTGTGTCTCATACCAGATCATACAAAATCGGTCCTCATTCATTTATCTGAAGGCGGGATCTTATCGATTTACTTGTTAGTGAGGATCCAGAATGTTTCCTCTAATAAAATCAGATGAAATCAAAAAAATAAAGTTGGATACATTGTTGAAAATCCGATGTTAGCCGTTTAGCTCTACAAATAAGAACTGATTTTCCAATCCTGCTCATTCAATTCAATTACATTTTATTTATGTAGCGCCAATTCATGAAACATGTCATCTCAAGGCAAAATTCAAAGTCAAATTCAATCAGATTATACAGATTGGGTCAAAAAATTTCCTATATAAGGAAACCCAGTTGATTGCATCAAGTCTTGACAAGCAGCATTCACTACTCCTGATCTTAAGAGCTCCAAGCATGCCCCAAAATCTTGTTATCATGAGAAAAAAAATATTGATATCCAGAGACAGTGAGAAAATCATCCCCTTTACATAATAACAATTTTGGTTTTCTTGTGCAAGCATAAAGAGTTTCATTCGAATGTTAACTTTGTACTATTTGCAACTGAATCAAAGCAAAGCATCCAAAGGCGAGTGCTCGTGTGTGCGTATGAAATAACAGGAAGCCGACTGCGTGTGGGTCTGCACTGTGAGCTGGAGGTTAGCGCTGCAGGAACCGATGCTGGTACGCCCATGCCTACCTGTGTTTTCCTCCACGGCCCAACAACAAGTGTGAGGTTATTTTTTTCGTTAAACCGACTATAAATTGGTTTGCATGTGCAAGGTTGAGCAAACACTCCCGAATCCCTGGACAAGACAGACAACAAGTGAGTGATTCTATTTTAAATTACAATGTGTTTGTAAAGAAAAAAAAAATGTCCCTAAAGACAATATTTGATTGAATTGACCTGACTGCCAACCAACGTGTGCAGCAAGATACTTGCTGCGTTCCTGATGTGACTCAACCAGCACCCACCCTTTCAAATAGAACGTAATAATACTCTTATCGTTTATGTTATAAGGCAGAAAAATGGTTTGGGGCTTTATGGACATAAATTTGAGCGCCTGCTTCCTGTTGCCACACTGAAAGCTGTCCTAATGTGCGGTGGCAGCATGTGAGTGCTCCTCCGACTGATGTGCACTTTCTTCATTAGAGGCCGGGAGCTCAGCGTCGGAGGAGCCTGATGGTTGCCAGGTCAGAGCCAGAAGGCTTCGTCTGCGCAGATAAGAGTGAACCATCCCAGACCAGCCCCGGGCGGCCTCTCTGACATATTCTCATGCTTGCTTGATTGAGCTGGGAGGAATGTAGTATCTAGTGCACGTCTCGTCCCCCTTTACCAAACCTGTCTATTACAAAGAGGCAAAAAGAGAGAATTTGCGCTCATGTGTATCTCCTGAGATATCACAGCGAGGAACGTTAGCGTCAGAATCACCTCTGTTTGTTTGTTGTCTTGATTGAGCCGTGACGAACGGTCTCACTCCTGAGCTTTCTCTCAAAGAAAAAGCCGAAACAGAGGCATTTTTTCCCCCCAAACATGTCTCACAGAGGGCCGCCGGTGTCAGAATCACCTCTGTTTGTCATTTAAGAAGAATTTTGATCTAAATTGATTGTGTCCCTCGATGAATATTCAGCAAGGAGCGATGTCAAAAACACGGCTGATGTAACGTCGCCCGTTCATGAAGACGTACACCTCTGGAACCCCAGCCATCCCTGCTGTGTCACACATCTTCATCTCTTCCATTAACACGCCGACAAAAGCCCAGCGCTTCCTGTCAAGGGGTTAAAAGAAAGTCTTCAGTGTTTCTGCTCCCCTTGATAATTTGTTGCTTTTGTATCCTGGCCGTTGTTGGGGTGGGGGAGGCCCTGGCCTTCTCAGGGGGGGGGGGGGGGGGGGGGGGGGGGGCTCACAACAGCGAAAGCCCTGCTTTCCCAGAAAACATGATGGAATTTCGCTCCGAGGCAGATGGGTATCCTTTCGACAAGCCAGGGGTGGAATGTATTCTTTGCGCGAGGGAGGGGACGTGATGAAGGAGGAGGTGATGAGGGGGGAGCGTCTGCGCTAGAACCAAACTCTCCACAACTCTCGCTGCCTGCCTGAGAGATGCAGAAAGTGATGTAAACATGTGGGGAGCTGATGAAAACATGCGCCACAAACAGACGTTGTGGAGCTGGGCCGGAGGGTGGAGGGTTTATTATGGCCCCTGCTCGCCTGCTTAGCCTAACATACCACTGATAACACACCGTAGCCCTGCAGGTTAATACAATGACTCCCATTTACTTTTTTGAATTCAAACAGATTTCAGGACCCCAATTTGTAGACCAGTTCAGCAATTGGTGAATAGCTGTATGAGAAATAAAATCAAACAAAACTGGCACGTAAAACCACAGATCAAAGGCCTTTGAAATTAAGTTTAGCAAGGGAAATTAGATTAATTAAAATTGATTATCTTCCAAAAGAAAAAAACAGCAACTACAAAAGCTTGCAATAACTAATCAATGTTTCTTGACAAATAAAGTTATTGTAAAGCGACTTTTTTCCCCTTTATGTTCTGGAAAATGTTTTAAATCTCTGCTAATAACAGCTCCAAAACCTTCATAATATGCTACTAACCTGTCCTACCATCCGCTACCAGTATGAAGGTATACAAAAGAGTTAGCGTCACTCGATCCCTGAGGTTTAAAGTCTTTCTAATGAGAGGCAGTGCAACTGAGGAGTGATCAGAGTTTTCTCCTGTTAAGAGCATGTATGTTGGTGTGTATGGTTAGCTGCCTGATTGAAGATGGATACATTTTTCCCTTGCTTAAAAATGGCAAATGTGACTACTTTTATACAGTTGTGAAATCAAAAAATATTTATGTTGTGAAAACTAAGGGAGCACAATCCATCATCCACCCATTGCTTTTTGAAGCTAACTGTTTTGTAACCGTTAGCAAAGCTATGAACAGTTAAGCTAGCTTCCAGAGCTGATAGCACAGCTTCACAGCTAATATCAGCTTGTAAAACCCCAGTGGTAATAAAGGGTAGAACAATAAAAGGGTCTAATATTATTACTAGTTCTAAAATTTAGAACTTCTAAATTTAGCTTTCATTTATTCTAAATTGTCTGCTTTTTTTATTTCGATGAAGGCCGTTAGATCTCCATTAGATTTTACATTTTTGTTTTACATTTCTGTGTTAGTTCAGAAATAGTTTTTTTTCTTAATGCAATGTTGGCATGCACGGAAAATCTAAGACATGCCCATGGCCACATCCCATTTACGCTTTGTCACCTATGTGCCAGCACCAACTGAGACGTTAGTCTTTATGGTGTCATTTGTAAGCGAGATGGGAACCATTACAAAACCAGCAATGTTTTTGAAAACATTTCCTGCCTTGACTCGGTATAGCTTATATCTAGGGTTTATTTCAGCAATATTAGTTTACTTGGGGTAAAATGAAGAGGAGCTGTGATAAACTGCTTCGCTGAGAGGACACAGTTGATTGAGGGGCACTTAGGGAACCCAAACAAACTGAGTGAGCACAAGACACTCGGCTTGATTGACAAGTGAGTTTTCCTTTGCATGAGTGCCAAATAATAAAAATAGAAATCTACGGGACACACATAAATGGTACATCTAAGCTAATTTTGGTTAATTCCTGATCCCTATTATCTCCTGTATTAGAGAACCTTACTGGTAAACAGCCAGTCAAAAATAGACCAATGTTTCTGACCAATGAGGAAACAGCAGCTAAGCACTAATGGGTTGCACTAATCACCACACTGCACTGTGTGGACGTTTGTTCCCAGTAAAGTTCAGCATCAGTGAAGGAAGAATGTGGTCAAAGTGTAATGCATTTCCTATGAAGGCATGCCGTTCATTCAGGCTGTGCGGAACGGAGACTTAAGCAGATAACAGGAAGGCTGAGCGGAGTAGAGCAAAGTTGTTTGTTTTTTTCTTCAGGGTTTCAAGCTCTGTCACTGACCATACTAGGATTAGCTAAATGTTTTCATCATTTTGAAATCTCAGAGTTAAACTGAAGGTCCACATTTTCTGAGGAATACACACAGAGCTGTTCTGGTAATGCTACCTGAGTTAACTGCCTTTATCACGAATATTCAACGCAACTACTCCTCTCGAAGCAGAAGTGATGTCATCCTGGATGATCTATGATCTCTGCTTTTATTAAGGACCACTCACGGCAAAAAGGCTGGATTAAAAAAAAGGTTTAAGTCAAAGCTCTCAAAAACTGGCTTCTGAAATTGGCTGCTAAACACTGAATGGTGTGTCTGTAGTTACTGAATTTTACTAAAGCTGCCCCCCCCCCACTCCCTGGATAGAATAGTGGCATCATGTTAAGTCAGCCAAGGTTGGCCATGGGTTTCATGCGCAAAGATATGCATTTCTAAACATTGTATTAGCATTGTGCATTATTCATCGGAGCTATTAGGCGAAGTGGACTTTAGGGTTATTGCAAATCATAGGAACAAATATTAACGCATAACATTAGCATGCGAATGAGCATGCCTCCCTCTGAATGACTTTCACTGGCTGGTTTCATAGAACATGCCCCAAAGGTAAGCAGCGCTTCCCACCTAACACGACCAATGAAAGATGGAATTATAATTACATGACGCTTCCATTCATTTACTTGAACTCCTATTTTGTTTGTGCTTCAAGTGTTTCCAACAGTTTATGGTAAAGGTCACATGTTTTAGCCACATTTGCCCATGGAGGATAACGTGATTAACCCTTTCAGAGGGAACTGGTAGGTCACATTATTACTGTGCAGGACAAAAACACTGCTTTAGAAATAAAGTTGTGTTGCTTTGCTTGTGTCATGTGTGCATCTTGCCTAGCCAGTTACATGGTGAGCTTAATCCAGTTCTACACCCACATTCAGCCAGTCTGCAAAACTCATTAGGAGTGCATTGCAGTGTGACCCTTTTCTCACCTTTTCTTCTCATCATAAAATAGAAATTTATAAGGAAATTTTTAAACTGGGCTCTAACATGAAATAAGACTCCTTTCCAGCCCTGCTGGGAGGCTTTTGTACAAACAGCCAATTAAACATGTGAATAGCTTCCAAATCAATGGGCTTTCACAGAAGCCAGGAAGTTTAAAAAGGGACCTCCTGCCATCTTAAAATGTATCTTCTCACTCTCAAAATTTTCCTCAGCCCATATGTGTCAATGACTATCAATTTGGCAACTTCCCACTTGTGTGTGTCGACAGTCAACAGCATGTTCAGACTTGTCAACCAAGTGATGAAAGCGGCTCATCTTTACTTGACCCGGTTACATCACTCCACTGCCTCTCATCTCACCGCATTTTTCATAATTACGTTATTGGCAGAATGTGAAGTTGCATGTGTGCGCTTGTGTATGTATAGAAACTGAGAGGCTCTCCTAGCTAATTTGTGTTTAAAGCAACTTGACCTTTTTGGGAAAACTTTTAACGGTGCACCCAGTTAAATATGTTTAAGCGCCACAGAGTCTAATGCCAAACAGTCTAATGCCAAACAGTCTGCTTATCCCAGAATGCTTATAGCAGCATGATGATGATATGAGGGTTCATCCCACCTCAATAATCATGGTGTGGGAAACTCATGAAAAGTACATGCTCAGGAAAGGGTCTTCGATGAAAGGCTGTGCAGTCGTGACAATTTGGTATTTATTTTACAACCAACCCAAGTAAAACTTGTCAATAATATTCTTTTATTTTAAATCTATATTCTTGACTTATCAATCATTTTAATTAAGAATGCAGGGACATTGTAGCAATAACAATTAGCCATGCACAACTTTTTAGCTTGAATATGATTCCAGGGACCAAAGGTTCCAGGTAATTTGGGTGGACATTCAGTTTATGTCACCCGAATAAAAAAAAGCAATCCATGCAAATGTCACAGTAAATGTTGTTTAGTTAGATTATATTAGTGCCAAGGTGGTTGTCACGTTATCTAGCAACTCAGTTGTTTCAGATCTCGGCTTGAGCTTGGTTGCTTCAGTTCTAGCAGTCATTGTAGTCCTGGTTAAGGTTGAAACAGGGTCATTAGCCATGGCGTGGACTATGTAATGGCGGGCATACACTGTACGATATTTTCAATTGTTGTACTCAAATACAGTTCAAACTGTATGACGAAACCGCAGGGTTTAAAAGTTCACAGCTCACCACATCTGTTCTTACACTGTACGGCCCAATGCTCTGATGCGATCTGACTGCTCACACTGTACGTCCAAAAACCACACGTCGGACTCAGTGCCGTAGAGAGATGGTGCTTGTAGAACTTGTCTATCCGGAAGCCAAACGTAAACAATAGAAGAAGAAAAAGATGGAAGTGTCAATGCTCACTATTAACTATGAGAACGAAATGCGCTGCCTTGGCGATTCTACGAGTTGCTCCTCCGTAGTTTGACTCCATGTCACAGGTACCGCCGCCATGCTTCTCTCCACTCCCATGTTTTCGTCTGAGAAGAAGAAGGAGAAAATTTCCCTTGTTTGCACATACGCAGTCCGTGGGGTTAGAAGAAATCAGCTTGTAGACACTCGTAGCTCTGCTTCAAGAGCAGGATGCGCTAACGATCACCTCACGAGGGCCGACTGAATTTCAAACATGTTTGATTTTCATCCAAACGTACGATTCCTGGTCAGGAGTTGGTTGTGAGAGGCTAATCGTCCCTCGTTACCCCCTGTATACTACACAACGCAGGACGCACCATGGAGGTGAGACTTGGCTTTAAGCTGGCCATACACTGTACGTTCTTTTGCCATTTTTGGGCCGGTTCTTCCGTTGTCCGAGAAGTTTTTGGATCAGGCCGAGTTTCACCTTCATCATGCGTCCTGCATTGAATAGATGTTTATGAAAAGAAGAGGAAGGCCTTAGTAGAAAGAAATAAGACCAGAGTGGATTTGGGGGATTTTATTTTACGTCAGCATGCGCAGTTATTTAAAAGGAGACTTGGGGAAACTTTGGGGAAATTCGCTGACCCTAGCTTTAAGTATACCAAGGTCTTAAAAGCTTGCAGTGTCAAAACCACATATTATTTGCAGCAAAGAGTTTTTATAGCCTAAAGTTTTTTCAATTTCTTTCCAGAGACAGTACCGGAGTGACCAAAGTTTTCTCTGGCTGTATGGAGCATAGAGTAACAGTGTAGCCCCTCTCATTGCCACACAATTCTCGACAGCTGGCTAAAAGTAGACCACAGCAATTTCCCCTTGGTAACAACAAAGACACATTGTAATGTATATAAAAGATCCCAGGTCACAAAAAGCACAGATAGATGATAGTTTATGATAAACAATGCTACATACTTTTTGTACCAGTGGGAATATTTTTTGTTTTTCTGTGTGAAATAAAAAAAAAGCTAATTTTTTTTTTACTATTTTAGTTATACTATTGTACTTTTACTCAACATTTTCATGCCTTGAGAATCACTACCAGCCCGTGCCCACTCTGGGTGCAGGCTGGTGGATAGAAATTGCTGAAATAGTAAGTACACTGATTCCTGCTGCTACCCTACCGAAGGGCTGCTTCATATCCAACAAACAAGAAACAGACAACTGCATCAATTTCCATCTATGAAATGACAAATTACCTGTTACTTGTCTCTGCGTGCGTGGGTATGGTCATGGTACCCTGTTTTCCTCCCACAATTCAAAATTGTTATGCTAGGAAACTTGGCAACTGTACATCCATCTATACTTGTCTGTGCAGGGTTGAGAGGGAGGTGGTGCCTGTCTCCAGCAGTCATTGGATGAGAGGCTGCGTACACCCTGGAGAAGTCGCCAGTCCTCACGACAACAGAGAGACACACAGGACAAAAACCATGCACACACAAGACTAAGGGCAATTTATTTATTTACTTTTAAACGTGTCCTGTCTGGCTGTATAGCGCTAAGAATTGCTGTCTTTATACCAAAGACTCTACAGAGGATGCTGTTTCGCTATAGTGTTCTGCTTGATACATAACACACAAAAACCATCATTAGATATTATTTTGGGATTATTTTAAGTTCAATGGACATAGAATATGTAAGCACCCAGATCCAAGCACCTGTCGGTGTAACTAAGGACAATTTAGAGAGAACAATTAACTTAAATTGTGTTTTTTGGACTGTAGGACGAAGCCGGAGAACCTGGAGAGAACCCACATGCACAGTGAGAACATGCAAACTCCATGCAGAAAGATCCCGGGATCCAACCCAGGATCTTCTTGCTTCAAGACAACAGTGCTACCACCTGTGCCACTGCACAGCTAATTTAGCAACTAGAAATTGTTGTTTAGTTTGAATGTGCGTTGAATGTATAGTTGTGTGTCTTGATGAACTGACAACACATAAAACATTATTGTTATGTCAACAACTTTATTCAGATAACGTTCTTTCAACCTGCATTGTTTCAGTTTCCTTCCCTATACAACTCATATCGTTTAAGTCACGTCTCAGAGCTTTTGTAACATTAAGGTTGTTCCTTCTCCACTTGTCAGTGAATGGTTTCCTATTTACACATTAGGCCAAACGAGGAGAGTAGAACTTGATATCATGTTTAAGGAATGGAGGAGTTTTTATGGGCATTTCGATGTCCCCACAGTATTTAAATCCAGCTGACAGTAAGTTTTTCCATAGCAGAGGCTCTAGACATTCACCCTTTCACTGGTCAGGCAGATCAGTAATGAGAAAAACTTGTTTTAGTCTAAAAACATGGCTTTCAAAGACTGGCAAGAACCCCACTTTGTTTGGCTATAATGGCCAGATCTTAAGTGGGTCAGTCTTAGTAATGGGCCGCTCCATCGTCCTTCGTCTGGTAATTCAGGACATTGATTGAACTCGGCCTCAACTCTCCGTTAACCTGTGCAGGGAAGCAGAAGACACAGTATCACTCAGGAGGAAACAGAAAAAAAGGAGGTGATCAAAGGGAAAGATGATGTTTTTTCGCATGCTTGACTTGGTCTGTTAAAGCAATGTGCACTTCCAAATATAACAATGTGTCCTAGAAGGGCATGGTATTCAGCTCTCTTTTGAGTCTGTAAAAGACTGAGTTAAAATACAATTAACCATTCAATATCTGCGTGATTTATCCTGTTTGCTCTCCGAGGAAAAGGTGAGCCACGTGCCTAATGCTTTCCACGTTGACATGGTTCAGCGTGGCCGTAACAGATTTCCCTTCAAACGTTCAACACGTTCAGCGGCTGAGTTATGTGAAGTGTCACACTGCTTCTATACGTTTGTTTTTCTTTCACTACAGGTCCATATTTAGGTGTAAAATAATGCACATTGTTGTTCCGAGACCAATAATCTAGTTTTCATAATCAATGACTCCCAGGGGACATGTGATGGATTGTAATGCTGCATGAACACTGGCCAAGATTAAAGATTCAGATTTACCAGCAAGTACCTCGCTGTTTGTCCTTGCCGCATTTCAGCACATCTATTTTGTATTGAAAGCTATTCATCAATCCTCACTCAAGCATGTTTCATGTGAGAACACATAATGCTGTGGTAAAAAGATGGATGCTTTGCCATATAAGAAGCAGTAGATAATAGCTCCCTTTTGGACTTGAGGATATTTGTCACTTTTGTTTGTACACCACAAAAAACAAGCAGAGTACATCAGCAAGGACAAGTGTGGTTTACATGAACCACTGGCAGGCGGCCAAGGAAAGAGTAATAACAGATAGGGCCCAAAAAAGGAGATACCTTACATCATTCATGGCAAGAGAGTGATGTGGTCTGTATGTGTCACAAAGGAGTGTTTAAAGGGTTCAAATTGCAGTGCGGAAGGTTGTGATTGCAATTTGAACAGCCCTCCTCTTCACCTATTTCAGCTATCTATATTTATTTTGTCAGACAATTACACATTTTATTGTGACTTGCACGGCTAAAGCAGAGCAACAGATCCCCTACAAATCAAAGGAAAGACTGAACTATAGTTTATGAGGTACTGCTTGATACTAGAACACCTTCAATAAGGCGTTGGCCATTTTCCAGTGTCAAGGTGTTCAAGTGGTTTAAAAAAGTTGCAATTTAAAATCCCTAAATTTTCTATCATTTCTATTCCTGTGGTTTAAAGTCATTTAAATGAGATCCCAGAGTGGGATTTGGGGTAGCCAAAGTTTTGTTTGATTGTCTGAATATCAAGGATCAAGATTATTTATTGTCACCATGTGTTGCCATAGTAAGCTTTTTTTTGAGACAGACACCAGCTCAGGTTGCACACAGATTACATATAACACGCAGGCGAAACAAAACATGTTTCCACTCAGTGCTTAAAAAAAAGAAATCAGTTCATTGCACAAACCAACATACTTTTTGAGAAGCTTAAAGCGTGCAAGTAGTCTTTAGGGTCTGATAAGACTCATATCTGATTTCAAAAAGTCGAGTAGCAGTCCCTTTGCGAACGATATGAATTACTCTCTCTCTCTCAATGCACTCATGGCCGCAGTAAGTACTGTGAGATAATTTTAGGATTTCATTTTACAGAACTGTGCAATCTGCATAGATTGATGTTCAGACAGATATTCCCAGAGAAATTAGAGTGTGCAAATAGGCATTACCAGTAGTGGGACTATAACATGTGACAGACCACAGACTTCTCAGCAGGCGATGATGTCCCTTACATCTTTTGGAAAGAAACTGTTTTTGTTTCTATTGGTTTTTGATTTAATGTTTCTGAAGCATTTACCTGATGGAAGAGCGTCAAACAGTGTCAAACAGTGACCGGGTTTGTGGGATCAGTGGCAATGTGTCTGGCCCTTCTCTGGACTCATGCTGCATGCATAAATTGTGTCCAGATCCTGTAGATGGCATCCCACAATCCTGTGTTGTCCTCACCCCTCATAAATTCTTCCTCTCCTGCACTGTGCAGCTCCCATGCCACACTGTTATGCTAAGACACAAAATGCTTTCTGTAGCTCTGTAAAAGTTTGTTAACAGCTTACTGGAAAGCCCAATCCAGAGACATTGTGGGCCTTCCTGAATGCTCAGGAACTTTATACTGTCCACACACTGCACTATTTCCTGCTGTATGAAGAGTGGGGTGTGTTCAGTCTTCCTGGACCTCCTGTAGTCTACTATGACCTCCTTGGAGTTGCTGGTGTTCAGAATGAGGTTGTTCCTGGAGCACCGACGTGTCAGATAGTGGATCTCCTCTCTATATTGGGTTTTATCATTGCTGTAAATGAGACCCACCACAGTTGTGTCATCTGACAATTTCACAACCATGTTTTTGGGGTGGATGGCAGAGCAGTCTTGGGTGAAGAGAGTGAAAAGAGGAGAGCTGAGGACACAACCCTGCAAGATTCCAATGTTAGAGCCAAAAGGATCAATCAGGCAGATGTGTGTTTCCCATTCCACACCACCTGGGGCCTGTTGCTGTGGAGGTAACTAAGCCAGGAGCAGAGCGGTGAAGATAATCTCAGGTTGTGGAGCATCGGGCCAACATGTCTTTTGTATTTCAGGAGGATCCTCTCAAAGCACTTAATGATAACCGGGCTCAGAGCAACATGACAGTAGTCATTGAGCCAGGTGGTGGTTGTTTTCTTGGGAATGGCACAATGATGGAGGACTTCAGGAATGCAGGGACCATTGAGAGCTGCAGGGAGAGATTGGAGATGTCCAAAAAGACCCTTGCTAGTTGAGCAGTACATGATTTTAGCATCTGATCTAACACCATGTCTGGACCTGCAGCCCTGTTGGTGTTGACTTTCTTTAAGGAGCAGGTCACTTGGTGGAGCTGCAGGACGAGAGGCTGATGGTGCTCCTTTGACTGGAGAAGATGTTCAGGCACCCTGCTGCTTGGAGAGTCAAAGTGTGCAAAGAAGCTGTTTAAGGTGTCAGGGAGATCTGGGTCATTGCTGAGATGCTGGTGACTGTGCTTATAGTCTGTGATGGTCCTGATGCCTCTCCACATGTTGCGTGGGTTATTGGTGCTGAAATGGTCTTCCATGTGCGGTTTGTCCCTGTGCCTTGGCTTCTGGATGTAAGCCAGTCTGTCAAATGATCTAAATTCTGCATCCTTCAGCAGGGACCACACTGTGCAGTCTATCCATGGTCTCTGCTTAGGAAACATTCTGATTGCCTTTATGGGTAGGACAGTGTCGGTGCAGAAGGAAATATAGCACAGCACAGATGATGTATAATCGTCTAGGTCTGCTCCCTCTTTAAACGCTCCTCAGTCGATGTGTTCGAAGCAGTCCTGTAAAACTGAGCTGGCCTCTTCAGTTCAAACAGAACAGAACATGTAGTGACAGGGATTCCCCTCCCCTACCTGTTGCTATGCTGGATTGTCACCGGGCTCAAAAAAGGCCCAACGCATTTATTTTGCTCACAAAAAAGACACATTTTGGTTTCTGGAAATATCTCCAGTCACAAAAAACACATAACATTCTTGGCACGGCAGCTAAAGAGACCACAACCATTACTGTTATTGAAGAGCTAAATCAGATTTTTTTCTTCAAAGTAAGCTTCTGTGAAGTTACCAGTAAAGGCTCCTCTAAATATTGTTGACAGATGTCATATTACTCTGTGTTTGGAGAAAAGTCAGGAAATCTTCAGATCAGCAGAAGGCCAACAACTAGTCAGACATACTCTGCTTTGAAGACAAACACATGTTAAACTAGTTGCTTTTTTCAGCTGAACAGCCTCTCTGTTGCAAGCTAACGTTTCACTGGCATAGGATGCTCCCTGTACCAATCTGCATCCTGTGCCCATATGATGCACCAAGAAAAAGATTAAAGAACTCTCAAACTAGGGTTTCAAGAACAAAATTATATCTTTAAGTTCTTTCAAGCCTGAGAAAGACAACTAATTTCTCTCATCTCTTTGAGTGTGCTCAGACCTTAAGTCCATCAAGAGTGGAATGCATTCTTTAGAACTCATGCCAGGTTGTAATTTGTGCAACAGCATCAGAGGTAGGATGTTCCTGTGCTCGTACAGGTAACGTAGTTCAAAAATGTTCCCCACTGACCTACTGTTGGCAACCTCCACTAATGTAGATATTAGATATTTATTACGCAGTGATTTTGCATTGTGCCTGGCGGATATAAGCATTCTCCGTTTGAGTTGATTTAAATCACTAAAATGAGGTAATATGAGGAATCTATCCAACTAGCGGTTAGCCTTCCACCTTTAATTAAAAGCAAGTTTACATTCTAGTTTCAAACTATTACTACATTGAACATTTTGTATTGAAATGTATTTATCAAAATAATAAAATAATTCTGTAGGTAATATTAATACACTGCTGATAATAATAATAATAATAATAATAATAATAATAATAATAATAATAATAATAATAATAATAATAATAATAATAATAATAATAATAATGGTACATCGTGTCTGCAATAGTCAGAATTTTTTTTTTCTGTTTTGCCTAAAAATTATTTGAACGTATTGTAAATGTTTACATAAAATGTTTGAGTCAATGCGACATTACCAATACATTTTGACACAAGATCATCCTGACATAAGAATATCATACTAACCCTTTATTCTACCTTTTGTCTTTGTATGCGTACCTATTGATTTATACCTATAACACATTTTCTTCTCAGGTGTATGGGACCGGTAACATTATTCTCGTAATTTTTATGCTCATAAAATAATTCTGTAACCCCTCCTCCTCTCATTGAGGTTACTGTCATTCCAGAAGAAGACAATTTGCCATCAGAACAGAATAGGATATAAAGGTTTTATCACAGGATAAGGTGGCGACTCAAAAAAAAAAAACTATGCATTGATTCATGGTGACCTCTTCAATAGAGAGGAAAAGAGAATCGAAACTTTGCCAATGAAAGTCACCCAAACTATATCCGAGCCAGTTCCCCTCACTGCAGAGGTCAAGCGTTCTGTCCTTTCCTTTATTTGTCACCCATCTGTGTATCTCTGGGAGTTGGCTAGCTTTGGACTTAGAATGTCCTTTACAAATCACTGGGCATGTATTATTTTATACGTTTTCCAATTCCAAAAGGTGAACAATGATTTCAAAATAATACTAATAAATCTGCAGGTCATTTTTGCCCTTTGGGGTCAATAGATATGCTTCACCTTTACACATTTTATTTATTTCCTCTGATCGCCACGCGCTCTTTCCTCTCTGTCTGACAGAGTTCTTACTGCCTGAGTCAGACGACATTTCTCAGTACAAATGAACCCTGCCGAAGAATGTGGGGGCATAACACTGAGAGAAAATAGTAACGGTCCGAGTGCGATGCCTCTGAATAAATCATGGGCTTGAGAACAAAGACTTCCTGCAGGTTGATCAGCAAAGCCGGTTTAAATCTCTTTTTAATGCGCTAAGACCTGCAAAATGTATCAACCTGGCTGCATTAAACTCAGCTTAACATTTACCATGATGGGGAACCTTGTCTGAAGGAGCTGTTAATTCCTCATTTATTCTCCGGAAAAGGACACTCTCTAAGGTGTGCTGAGTTAATCTCTATTAGTTGATGACACTGTGAGTTTTTCCTTCCATTTATCTGTGGGCTGGAGATGCAGGTGGTAACCGTAAGGCTCTCGTTGTGGCCTTTATCATAGCTTTTTGTATGACTAACTCAAAACATCCAAAGATGATAAATAACGTTCTTAACATATAGCTATTTTGATTGGAAGAATATTAAACGAAAATCAACACACTTGCTCATAACTTCCTAAGCAAAACATAAAAAAATGAATGCTGTGTAGTCAGATTTATACCAGTCCTTTGGAGGTCTCAGGTCATGTGAAGACCTTCAAACTATTTCCTGTAATTTATTCTTAAAAGCCATCACATGGTAGCCTAATCATTTGTAATTTTCAGTGGAAAAATGTGCCACTCAAATTCAGGCCTTCTCTTCATGGAGCCCCCTGAACTGGAAGGCTACAATACAACATAAAAAAACCCGAAATAAAACAGGGTATTGAAAGTGTCTGTCAGAACTTCTGTTCGCTTCATGTCTGGGTCTGAGTATTTTAACAAGGACATAAAATACGCTGGGAACAGGACATTTTGCCCAGAGACTGGACATTTAACAAGATATTCTGATATTAAAAACCCATGATATTTCTCATCAAAATGACACCTGTCTTTCAAACCACATTGTATTGGCTGCAAGCATGGCTTCTTAAGCCTAAGTAAGGCTACAGTGTTAACATGGAACCTGCAGGTGAAGGGGTTTTAACCTCGACGTTCCGCATCTACTACTTAAACTGCTATTTTGAAGCAAAAAGGAGGTAGTTCTTGATTTGTTGCTTTGGTTCATCAAGCTGGCCAACATGACTCATTATGAAAGTACTGAAGAAGCCGCTTCTACTTTTGAATCAATGATTTTGTAGATTTTTGGATATTTGGTGTGGGGAAAATGTGACAGACAACACGCAAACAGTTTGTAAGTTGCACAAACTGTGCGATTGTTGCGACTGGCTAACCGTGACCAACAGGATTAAAGTGTGCATCTGCCTCCAAGGTGTCTAAACTAAAGCGCTGTTTTAATGTTTTTAATGAATCTAGGTTGTATTTATTAATTATGTCTAGTTAGATATATAAGATATATAGAGTACTTAGACTGATCTAACCTGACAACAGATTCTGTCAAACACTTTTTACCATTCATGACATCTCTATTTGTTTAATGAAAAAATAGAAAGGGAACATATTTATATCTAAAACAATTTAGGGACACCTTGGAATTAGACAAGAATAAATACCACATTTGAAGAAATCAAACCTGACCTCTAGACTGAGAAGGTCCTTTAAAATAGAGTTTGTGATTAGTGAAACTTTACTATATTGGTAAAAGTGATTCTCTCCTAGATATAGCCATTAGCTGAGCTTTTACTGCAACTAACTTGTCATGGTTTTCAGGCGACGAGCCCACATGCAGATACGATTGGGAAGCAAAGCACAGTTTTAAGATGTTTATTTTGGAAACAGGCAGGTCTACGGACGGAACTACAGGCGATTCGGCTGGGTCAGAACGTCACGGCAGGAGAGTCTGCAAGAGAGAGGGAGTGAGTAACTCTGAAAGGAGAACCAGGAGAACTGCTAGAAGTTGCGCTGCTTACCATTGGGCTGGGCGGACCTAACCGGGAAGAAGTAGCGTCGGGAGTACTCTATGATTCTACTCAGCTGGAGATAGGCGGCTAGTGGCTGAGGACGGCTGATGTTACTGGTGAGGGATCCTGAGCGAGCCTCGTCGGCAATGGTGACAGATGGATTGACCAGAGTGAGAGCAGAACCAGCAGAATCCGGGAGAGGGGATCTCAGGCCTCGCTGGGTAACATCCAGGAAGTATGAGGGGAGCGCCAGAGCAAAATCTGAGCTGACGGATTCTGCAGGTCTGTTTCTTCGGACTAGACGTCAAGACAGGTGAGTGCTTCCAAGCACCAAAAAACTGAGACAAAAAACAGGGAGAACCAAAATTAGTCAAAGTCAAAAGAGCGAAAAACTCACAAGCTGGTTTCCAAGAGTTGGGACAGAGGCCACGTCGTACCACGACTGGTTAAGGCTCTGGCGTCTTCCATCTGTCCGCGCTCTGCTTAAGAAGCCACAGGAAGCCGCCTGCAACGAGCTGCAGGTGTGGGCCATGCCTCCTCAGCCAACTAGACACACCTGAGGAGTAGAGTTAGAGCAGAGAAGCACAGAGAACCCTGACAACTGTATTTGTGCTCTTTTGTCTTCTAGACCCAAGCCCTGGCTCAGAGCCTATCTACTTAGCTGGGGTTCTTTCCTAGACACTATGGAGCTACTCGTATTGGTGAAGATTCTCAGTCACCCAACGACTCGCCATTGCTGGGGTATTATTATCTTTTACTTTTATGCAGCTCCTCTACCATTACCCTCTGTAACATAGAAAGTATTCCTGGATCAATGCGGATGTGTTCTTTCTGAGTCTCTGCTCTGTCTTCTCTAGCCCCCAGTGGCAGCAGGCTGTTCACACTAAGCCTGGTTCTGCTGGAGTTTTGTGGGGGTCGGTTGGTGGGTGGATGACTGTCCACTGTCCACTGTGGTTACATACTCATCCAGGAGTGAATTATGCAAGTAAATGGCTTGCTGGGTTTCCTTAGATAGAATTGTTTTTAATAATTTTTGTGATTTGATAGAATTGACTCTGTAAAATGCCTTGCGATAACACATGTGCTGAATTGACTGAAATTAATTAATATTTTTCTTTAAAATCTAATTTTCTTATAACAGTATTTTATATAAAGTGGATGTTTCATTTCCCTCCTACCTGAGAACCCCTTTAAAATATTTGACGGTTGCATTTCTTTTCCGAATGCAAGAATACTGCTACGATTTCTTTTCAGAAAACACAGAAACACCTGGTAAACTATTACCGTCACGTTTTAGGGCTGTCGCAGACCCAAATCGCAACAGGATTGAGGCAGACGCATGACGGAGAAAGATTTTAATCAAGGACTGATAAATTACAGGACATGCGCAAAGCACGCGGGAGCTAGGGAGAAACGGTAGAATCCAACAGCGAAGAAACAGACCCCAGGAACTTAAATACTGTGGAGATGTAATGATCAACATGGAAACCAGGTGAGTACGATCAAATGAATGCCAAGCTGCTCGGGGAAGAATCAAAGCGGGGATCTGAGATTAATAGGTAGCAGGGGCGGTTCTAGACAGGGGCCAACAGGGGCCCATGCCCCTGTAGAAATGGTCCTGGCCCCTGTTATGGCCTCTGTACTAAAGACATAACATTAAATACACTTCTTCTAATTATTTGCAATGGCAAAGAAACCATAACTGATTGGTCACTTTGACCAATTTTATTTTTTACCTATACAGTTTTCCTCCAAGAAGAATTTAAAAATTAAGATGTTTCACGTTTAGCTTTATGCACTGCAAAAAGGGAACTTAAAGTAAACACAATTTTCTTGAAACGAGTGTATTTTTCCTTGATTTGAATAGCTAAACAAGACTATTTGCCAATGGAATGAATATTTTTACCCCTGAAATAAGATAGATATGCTGCACTTAAAATAAGATGATTGAAGGTCAAGAAGATTTTAAGTGCAAAAATCTTGTTCCATTGGCAAATAGTGTTATTTACCTGCTCAAATCAAGGAAAAATACACAAACTTTAAAAATTTTTACTTACTTTGTGTTCCCTTTTTGCAGTGTAGCCGTATTGAGCTGGGGGTAAAGTTTTCATCTGCATGATCAGGGGTCTAAAACCTGCAGTTCCAGAGCCACAAGTGGCACATTTAATATTATTACACAGTTAAATATTGCCATTTTATTGTTTCATTTTTTTTGTTCTGTGCCCCTGTGAAAAAACACTGGCCCCACCTTGGCCCCCCTGGTAAATTTGGTCTAGAACCGCCCCTGATAGGTAGAGAACGGCAACATGGAAACTAAGTGCACACAAGTGAGAACAAAAAACACCAACAGCTGTGGATCCTGACAATTATTATACAGAATACACAAACAAAATACGCAGTTCTTAAAAGGTCAATTTCTGATGATTCCCAAAAAATGTCTTATCAAATGATATTGTGATCATTTTTGGAGTTAGCAGAAATCCTTATTTATTTTTAACTCTAACCAACAATATAACTTATAGCTTTTTATTTTTGCCCCTTTTTATTTTTGGCCATGTAATTCTCAAATCTACAAGGTTTTTTTCAGTCTTTTTGAACCAATTGTTTTTTTTTAAATTACATAAACGCAACTTGCACAATTTAGGTATTTTGTGTAATTTCCGCTTCAAACAAACTGTTGATGGGGGAAGTTTAGCAGTAATGAGATTTATGAAGTTGGCCTCGCCTTTTGAGAATTACATGGTCTAACAATTGAATGGACTCTGTCTTCTGTTTAATCAGCTCTTTTCAGACGAAGGTCATCTGGAAACATCCAGACCTGTACCACAGATATTAACCTGTTTTTAATCAGAAAGGCCTCATCTTAAACATCTGTCCTGTTTTTTTTTTTTTTTTTTTTTTTCAGGCCTAGTCATTAACCCTTTCAAGAATCAAATCTGAGTTTGACAAAACTGTGGCCTGGGATAATGAGCTTCATCCCTCAGCAAGGAATGCAAAAATAAATGGAGCACTTTATCAAGCTGAAAATCAGAGATAGGGTAGTTAGACAGTTTGAGGTAAACCAAATCTGGGTCAGGTCCACTCCAGGAGACTGTTAGTACTTATTATTGAACAATGCCATCCTCTCTTTCTCTAGCTCTTGCTTTCTTTCTCTCTTTCCGTCTCTCCTCTCCAGCAGATCCGCTCCGATATTGACCACATGCATTACAGCGTTTGCGGAGCACGGCAACAAAAGTCCTTCATTAGAAGTTTGGGTTTCTGTAAGCATTATGGGAGGAGGTGGAGTATTGATCCATGTAAGATAGCTAACTGGAAAACACTTCCCATTGGAGCCGACTAAAGCTCATTTGGGATGCTGCTGGCAAGCTGGAGACCATTCCACATCTGTTTGTTGGACCCGAGGCGGCAGTGGGTACAGTATATTTCTCCTGCAATCAAAAGACACTGGGAAATCTATATGTGGTAATTACAAATTCATGCCACCACTGTGAAATTGAACACTTGGCATCATTATAAAGTAATGGGCACATTAGAGGGGAGTTTGCCCGCAATGATTCCCCTCTCTCGCGTGAGCATCATCAGCAGTGATCCACACAAAAAGCAATATTATCCAGTGGAATTACACAAGGGGTGATACTCAAGGAGTACCCACCACTAGGTTGCATTTATACTTCAAATAAAAAAAAAAAAAAAAACGGAAAACAGCTTAAAACAAGAGACTGCCTCAGACGTGGTTCTCCTGGTTCAGACCAAATCCCTTACTTTGCTTATCAAGCTAATTTGAAGGCCATTACCTCAAGGAGGCTTTTTATATCTCGACTACAATAGCCAATTTGTAGATGAAAATGTATGCAATGACTCGCATCCATTCTCCCCATCTGTAATGTAATTACCCCACATGCTGTAACTCCCATAAATATTCATACGTATCAAAGCATTCACAGGAGACACATTCCCCATCAAGTCTGAAGTGTCATGTGTGCTTTTATGGAAGAAAAAAAAAAACAGACTGTTTTGATATTGGACAAGAATCCCTGTGCTTTGTCCACTGCTGATAGAATGAGACTATATATATATATATATATATATATATATATATATATATATATATATATATATATATATATATATATGTGTGTGTTTATTCAGTTCATAAAAGAATACTGTCCACTTAAAAAGTGCTCATCAAGCTGGAAGGCTGCGTCATTATTTTTCAGCAGTGGACACACAAAGATGCCGAGATGAAAGGCCACATCAGCTTTTATAGTCATCTCTCAAAGACCATTTTTACAAATGTTATCCAGTCTACTTTACCAACGTTGACAGCCTTTAATCAGCGCATGAAGATTGTCCCGTCTCTGCCATATCTGCCCTGTGAAAAGACTTTGAAAGAAAACACTGTTTTTATTCATCATTAAGGATATCTGTGCAGACTTTGTTTTCCCGGCATCAAAGCTTCTCTCGTTCTTCTGTAGCTGTTCCCATCCAAATGGGGATGCTCTTAGATAAACACGCTGCCTTTTACAAGATAGAAAAACGGACTATTATTGCCAGACTTCGCTACAGTTACGATGTCACAACTCAATTAGGAGACTGACTTAACACAAGGACGCTGTCAATTTTTTAAAGATATACAGCTTCCTGTAAGTCATCTCATCGGGAGATATCCAGCATCACATAATGTGCATGCGACACAACGGGCGTTGAGATAAACCTCTTGTGATCAAAGCTCCCCTTAAGTTCGCTGTTGGTCCTTCATGTCCCCTGCAACAGTGAATAAGAATTGTGGCTCAGTCATGTGGAAATGAGCAAAGAGGGAGGCGACTGGATGGTATTTGTTATGGCCATGCTCAATGAAGCTGCTAATTGTCCTTGGCCTGTAAAGCAAACCCTACATGTCTTCTCCTTCGTTTTACTGCTGTGCTGACTCTTTATTTTCCCAAACCACCTCCACAGTGTGAGGGCACTGATGAAACCTCAAAGCAACAAGGCTCCTAATTTCTGACTTTGAATATTTTTCCAATGGCAAATGCAGCAATATGTAACTGTACTTTGTAAAGGTATGTGTATCTCCTTATTGTGTCCACATTTACTTACGTTACACCCACAAACCTCAATGTGTGGTATTGATTTTTTTATGCGATAGACCAACACACAGTAATATGTAATTTTGCAATAATAGAAAAAAAGTGTACATTATTTTATTTTTTATTTACAGATCCAATTTTTAAAATTGTGCCATAAATTCTTATTCTGCTTCCATTGAATTCAACTCTGATACTCGTAAATAAAATCTTGTCCAACCAGTAACTTCAGAAGTCACCTATAGTAATATAATGTCATTATAATAAAGGCAGACTGCTCCATTTTTTTTGCCTCAGAGGTTTGTTGGACAACATTAGTGAACAAACAGCCTCATGAAGATCAAGCAACAAACCAAGTACAGAAACATCTGGAAGATGTTGCTGTGGTCCATTGAGAGTAAAGGGGAACATTTTTGGCATGTATGCAAATTGCTGCATTGCATGACCATCCCATTTCTATCGTGAAATATCGTGGTGGTGGCATCAGCATCATACCCATACACTTTCAAAGTGTATGGGTATGTTTTTCCAAGTACTGTTCGGCACCTTATGTTTCACTTGACTGGGGATACATTTAGTCTGCAAACCCAGATTTAATCGTGTTTCCCTTATACAGCAAATAATTTAGATGGCCCTCTTTTTGCTTGGCCAAAGGTGACTGTGCTATATTAATTAGGCAAAGTCAGTTTACTGTAAAAAAGCTCAATGATTGAATGAAACTGCTCAACAAAGGTCTTCCTATTGCTGCATTTGCTTCTGGCAATCTGAAAAAAAAATACCTTTGATGTGGAACAGTGCACAATGAACTTATTCAAAGACTGAGTCACACTAGAGAGTTCTGCCAAATGTGAATATAAACCTCTTGGAAATGAAGTAACTAATCATGTATATTGCCTGTAAATACTTTATAGTTTATAGTTCTCGGGTTTTATTTTACCCTGATCAATTTTACACTGATTTGAGCTTTTACATTACCAAACTTTTATCTCCAAACTTGGGCGGAGCGCTCTTTGATGACACCGTGGTTCCAATAAGCCACACTAATATTGACGTTACTATGTTTCACTATTCAGTGTGATGCAGACTTGGAATCCTATACGCCGTATAGGTGCACGTTTCAGAATTTAGAGAATATTACAAATCAAAAATCTGTTAGCTGAAGATCTCCTCCTCGTCTGGATGTATCGGTTTTCAAACATTGCACTGTTAAATTTAAATCCATTCTGATGAGAGATTAATGTAATGTTTGTGAATGAACTCTTTCGAGAAAGTTCTTTTGATGCAATTCCTGAAGTGGAGCGGTTCATGTTTTTCAGCGACAACTACCCCTGTTGGGGACGGGAACTGCAGTGAGTTAACTAAAAATAAATGCTTGTTTTGAACATTTTATCTGTCCAGCTTAGTTTATATTATTCGGATTTTGTGGATCAACTGCTATTACCAAATAAAATTACATGTGGATTAATTAGTAACAGTGTTTTTTTTTATGATCTGAGATAGAGCGAGCATGCAGATATTGAATAGGATAGGTCCTAAGATGAATCCTTGGGGAGCCTCGCATGTGATTTTTGTGGTCTCTCATGTAAAGTTACCTAAAGGCTCAAAAAAGTCCATGTTCTTGAAGTAGGATTTAAACCAGTCAAGAGCTGTCCCAGAAAGGCTGACCCAGTTTTCCAGGTGCTCTAACAGAATGAAGTGATTGACAGTATCAATTGCTGCACTAAGGTCCAATAATACCAGCATTGTGGTTCTTCTACAGTCTGCATTTATATGGATAGCATTAAACACCTTTAGCTTTCTTTATCGTTATCCGCTGTGTCACTCAACATCAAATTGGACTCAGTTTATTCAAGACATTCTGCACTGGGCTGAACTGTTATTGAGTTGTGGAACACATCCAGCTGTTTACTGCCCATGTATGTGTGTCAAAGATACCCAACTATAGTATTTAGCAACAGAAACAGATTCTTATGAGACATAACACGTAGAAAACATTTCTAGTTTTAAACATATTGAAAAAAATGTGTTGATCCTAAACATGTCTTGGTCCCTGTTTGTTTCCCAGACATGATAGCAGCGAGTCGAGCTAGATCTGCTCCCGAATATTTTGGCTGCGGCAGACGATTAATACTCACATATGGATTGCCACTTTAGGATGACAAGCACTAATGCATGGTGCAGTGAAAATGTATAAATCTGAGGGAATCACCGGTGCCTTTCATTTTTCAGTCTAATAGCTGTAGCATTAACAGCTGCTAGTCGCTGTCTTAAAGTCATTTATTACCACCCATGTTATCCTAGTCTGCCATTTTGCTACCATAACGCCATAAATCAGGGGGGCAAGAAGGGGGCCAGCACCCCCATTCATGCCTGCCTCAGGAGAGAAATATGGAGCAGTGAAGGCTGTGCTCCATAAGCTGAGGTGGATATAACCTCAATATCTGAAAAGTAGCAATTAAAAGTATTTCGTGGCATCTGTTCTGCCTCCTGGTCAAATGCATTCAGTTTGTATTTAGCTACTATTCTTCAGTTAAGCAGGAATACCTGCTTACAGCTCAGCTACAATGCAACATGATCGGTCATTTTAATACGTCGTTTGAAGCTTCTGTATTTAAGGCCTAGCTGATATTTCCACATGATCCCATTTAAAATAACTGGTATGATGAAGCTTTTTAGGAAGGTTATAGGGCCTGGAGAGAGCAGGGGGGGGAATAAATGTTTTGGCCACAACAGCGCAATCCAATACATCCCTGTCGGGCCTGTTTGCTCCTGTGTGGCATGGCAGCACACTGCATTTAATTTACTAGTGGCTCGACTAAATGCGCCATGGGAGGCTCTCCATAATTCATGAAGGAAGAGAAAGAGAGAGGAAAACGAACATGATGAATCTACGGTTGCTATAATTCATGTATCCTCCCTCATGAAATTTCAGCTGAATGTTAATGGCTAGAGACAAAAGTGGAAGAAAAAAAAGTGGGAGGTACAATGGGGACAGGGATGGAGATCTGAGTTTATATTAGCAAGTTGGAATGTGTGGAGGTGTTTATGTGTATTCATGCAACAGAGGCATGATTTAGAGCCAAATCTAAAGCATGAAGAGGGGGGGAAAAAAAGCCTTCTCCGGCTTTACATCAATCATTGCCCGTTGAGTTCCTGTCTGTTTTTTTCTAATCTTCCTAATTAAGTTATTAACAGTTATTGGCGCTAGTTAGCCGCGTGTTTGGAAGAGACACGGGAGCAACATATTAATTCTCAGCAACTCACCTTCGAGGATTAAGCAAAACAAGAATATAAAATTGAACAATCTCTGCGTAGCAATCAAAGATAAAAGGTAATGACTAACAAAAGCTATATTGACTTCACAAGGGCAAATAGGAAACATTCTCACACTCCCACATGCATGCACATGCACACTCCAACAAACACAAACTAATCTGAGAGATGAAAAATGACCACAGGCATTTTCACACACTCTACCCGCCAGCACCTGCGCTAACGCACAAAGTCACTCACCTCTGTTCAAACCTGACCTGTAAATCAGGACTTGACAGGGTGGAATCTATTACAGATCTTTGCATATTTTGGTTTCACGTGGGAATGCTTTTAAATACCATTGCAGGCTATTGATATGCAACTGAGATCATAACGAACTCTCGCAACAGATTGCCAAAAATAAGGCGGTGAAAGATTGATGTCAGGTAAAATATGACTAAATTTATCTACAAGTGTGATCGTTTGATAAACTTGTTACATGGATACTAAAAAAAAAAAAAAACACACATTCGAGATTGATCTACATTTTCAATACTGTATTGTTCTAGGCAATGTTTTACTCTCACAGTCAGGACTAGTTCACCAGCAGAGTTTGCTGCCTCTGTCTTGCTACAGTATGTGCTGTAAGAACCGCTGGGTTAAAAACAGCTCAAACTGGATTATTTTCCTAATTAACGGCTGGGCTGATTTAACACAACAGGGCTTAGTGATGGGTTAAATGCCAATAGGTTCTGCTTCAGACCACCAGAATAGCTTAAAGGGACTAATGTCTACGATTGAGCTACCAAAGACAGGGTTAAAAAGAATATCAAACAACCTGGACTAAGAAACACGTAACATTTGAAATTTATTATTTTTACACATTCATTCATTTTCATACCGACTGTTATGATTATCCATCTCCCATGATTTACTAAACAAAAACTTTCTAAAATGATCAGATTAAAGAAAATGAAGTCAACAACTATATTATACTAATAACAAGACATTTATTAGTACTTAAAATGTAAAAAAAAAAGTCATAACTGTCTGTATGTATGTTACTTATGACTAATTGTTTGGTTCAAGTGTAATTGTAAAACATGGCTGGCATTAGCTTGTGCTAGCAACTTAATGGGTAAAAAGACTAATCTTGTCTTCAGGTTTTGCTTGTATTGTTTGTAGTGAGGTTCTGTGATGTGAATCAATGATATTTTTCTTCTTTGTTGTAGAAACATACAAAATCAAAGAGAGTTTGTAGAAAAGTGAAACAGTCCAAGTGGTGGAAGGCTAAAAGCTAGCCAGGTGTGAATCCCTGTTTTATGTTATTTTTAGCAACTTGAAGCGACTCTAAGAATGTCCATTGAAAGCATTGTGCTAACAGACAATATTAAATATCCCCACGTCTATAAGTGAAAATGGCTAGGTTTGTTGCTACTTTCTCAGCTAAAAAATAATAATTAATTAAAAACCATGTGTTAAAGAAATTGGTTAAGGCTGTAGGCTTTATCAATCTGCTTGATCAACTTGTCAGTCTACTTTAAACCCCCCCAAGAGAGTAGACTTTTGGATGTTGGGACAGGCTGTCATTTGTGCAATGGTATCCTGGGATTTTCCTGCTCTTGTGAGTGTTTGGAAGTTCCACTGACGAGGCGGCTTGATAAAGCCAGCATGCTAGCCACACAATTTACCAATGGTCTATTTTAAAAGCCTAGATATTGAGCATCTTGTAATGCTTGTTCGTGGAGAACCCAAATTCAAACCAACACAGAAAGTAAATGTACTTAAAAAGTTTATTGTCAGCATTGAAGACGGTGGCTGACTGGACATGTCATGGTTGTAAAGACTGATGATGGCATGAGATGACAGCAGAATAGGTGAAGATGCCGGGAATGGGCAGATGACCAGACAATGTTGGCAGGATCAGGCAGGTGACCAGAAGATTCAGCCGACAAAACAGTGGGGCAAAAAAAAAAAAACATGTGTAGGCTGCAGGACAAGACTAGTCGAGGGAGTGGACAAGTGAGGCAGGTATACATAAGCAGAGGAACAGGTGGAATGACTTGAGGGTAATTAGTGGCAGCAGGTGGAACTAATTAAGGTGACTGGTGGCTGGGAGGAGTGGAGCATGGAGTGGAATAAAGAGTCCACAAATGTCCGAACAAACACAAAACACCCAAATCATGACACATCCACTAACATGAGCTGAAATCAGTGGCGGTTCAACATTGAATGCCTCCCCGGGCGAAAACTTCTCCGACCGACCGGTTGGGAATCCTCTCGATCCTCCCTTGCCACCCCACCCCTGGGTGTGACCGACTTTGGCCACTAATTCCGTCGGACCATTGCATTGTAGCGTGGATTCCACGCAGCCTTGTTGCCCGGTCCATTTGAGAAGCCCAGACGTGAGCCGCCCCTCCCCATGGCCTTTCCTCGTCTCATTTAGCCTCCAGCCCAATAGTATGTGTCTGAAACTGCGGTCTCCGGGTCTGCAGACGCATGCTTCTCCTCCAGCCTGTCAGCCTCTGTGCAGTGTACAGGGCTCCAGCATCTTCTCACAGCAGGCGGGGAGCCTGC
Source organism: Fundulus heteroclitus (assembly GCF_011125445.2). Taxonomy (NCBI): domain Eukaryota; kingdom Metazoa; phylum Chordata; class Actinopteri; order Cyprinodontiformes; family Fundulidae; genus Fundulus; species Fundulus heteroclitus. The sequence continues at coordinate 32,011,650 of NC_046381.1, read as the reverse complement.
AGCTACAAGGGGCACCTCACACAGTGATACGATAGTTAAATGGAAACCGCTTTCAGGGAGCACTGATTTTTTATTTATTTTTTATTTTTTTTACTGGTCGTGCCTCCCCCATGTGTCATTGAAAAAAGTGCCGCCCCGGTCAGCTGCCCTGTTCGCCCATACCAAAAACCACTACTGGCTGAAATAGAGGGTCTGTTCTGAAAGCTGTTACAATACCCACGCCATGAGGATTTATTCAGTTTTCCACAAACTTTCTGAATTACATTTTTCTGTCATGGCAGTGGTGGGCCGTCAGGACCTGCAAAGCCTTCTCTACTGCCCTAAGAAATATCTGAATCACCCACTGATGTAAATTACATTTTGTTCGCGGATACTTTAATAGATATTAAATGTTTTCAAATGGTCTGTTTGCTTCCTTTCACAGATTTTCTGGTAGTTGCAGCTTCCAGATGTGTAGTTTTGTGTTAAAGCATTTGACACTTCAGGCATCAGTTGTTGCAAGGGCAAACAAATCTACCACACCCTTTGATAAGACAGTCAGAGACTGGACTAGCCAAAGCTAACAAACTGTATATGTAGCGAGCTGAACAAGCAAACATAGTTGTGTTGATTTTATAGCTGCTTCGTCAAAACCACAACGGCTGAAGAAATGGATTTGTTTGCAGATTTAATTATTGTCAAAGCTAGGTGATAATCTTTAAGAAAAGGAGTGTTTGGTTGACACTACCCAACTACTGTCCCAGCAGCACAAACCCTGCACTGACTTAGAAAACAATGCTGCTTTTTCTGTGTAAAAAAAAAACGTCTTATATTTTGCAGTGATGTAGAATAACTCTTACTGTGCTGGTGTAAGAAGCTCCTTTTACGATCAGGCACTCATCCGTTAGACAGCTAGTATTAACTGTTACAGAGTCTCTTGGAGCTCCGCGTAATCTATGTCAACCAGCTTTTATTTCCTCAAAGTCAAAATGTAAGTAAGACGGTCCAAGGAGAACGTTCCTAAACCTTAATGTCTGTCTCTAAGAATACTTGGAAAAAATGGCCTAGAAGTGCCTTTTAACAGGATTTGTTTAGTACATGGATTCTGGCTTTTCCTGCAGAAGAAGAAGGGATTTCAACTTTCTGTTGACTTTCAGACCGCTTACTGTTAAGGTTGCATGTTTATGAGTTTTGTGTCTTTAGGAATTTTACCAGCTGGAAATTTTTATCCGGCTCACCTAAAATGCTCGACCTTGACTTGGCCGGCTCTCGTAAACGGCGACTTCTCGGAAACGTTCGGCGGCTGCCGTTTCTCCTTTGTCAGGCTCCGTTTGGCCCCGCACCATCTCAGTTTATCGTAATTCACCCGATGTGATCTTACACACATCTATGAAGGTTAACAAGCGCACTGTTAAAACCCAGGTTTGGACATTTATAAGGGCTTTGTGCCTCTCTGTACTGCACTGGGAGAATAAAGAGAGTGGTTGTTGAGAGAGCCTCTGATGTATTGGGTCTTGGTGGGCTTTGGTAAATACAAAACCTCTTTGATCCATTTGGACTGATACTAAATTAGTTGCTCACTCATCACTCTTCTCCCTAGGAGTAATAGACTCCTCCCTTTTAACACATACATGAGTGAGAACACTCACCCTAAAGGTGAAAAGGAAGACAAAGACACATTAAGCCGTCCAACGTCTGTGCTGCCAGTGGGTTTACTGGTCTGCGCTGGGCTCTGTCAGGAAACTCTACAATTTTTTTTTTTATGAGGAAGAGATAACGGGTTGTGTGGGATAGTTAATCCCAGGCTATAATAGGCTTGCCTCGACTCACCAATCTTGCTGAGCGTGTCCCTCTGATTTGGAGGCCTTGTTCCAATCTGGCTCCAATCATCGTGTTGAGTTTCTGAGGCCACCGCTGATTTTCTCACCTCAGATGAGGGATCGCCAGGAGACAACCGGACATGCGCTGCCAAGCCCGGATCGCATGTGTTGAAATATCACACTATCTCACGCTGAAATGGCCAACTGTGTGTATTGCCTGTGTGTCTGTGTGTGTGTCCTGCCAAGGCGGCATGGGAACCCAAAATGTACTGGCTAGGCTCCAGCTTTAAATTCCTTCCACCCTTCATCTGCATTTGAGAGCGCAGGTTGCGCTGACATTTTCACACACACACACGCTCACACACTTTCACACACTTTCAAGTTCCATAACACTGTGATATTCTGGTGTTTGCGTTTGATGTGGCCGTCTGAAGAATCATCTCATAACCCGGCATAAAGCGGCCACAGTGGGAAGAACAACCTGCTGCTTCGATTGAAGTGCACCTGTCAATGGCGACCCGCTGGATCAGAATAACCACAGAGAAACCCCTGTGGCTCGTGCACCTATGTCGCTTCCTTTGGAAGGCACATTGTTAGACATTCAAAAGGGATGTGGAAGAGGTTATTACTTTGTCAGAGAATATTTCCAGCTGACAAAGGATGAGAAATATTCTTCTTCTCTCTGTATCAGCCCGCTAAAAGCGAGCGCGTGAGAGAGTGTAACCTTGGCGGTTGGTTGGCGAGGCACTGACCCGGGTCACTTTGTCTGATGTATGATGCACCATCACAGGGCACACAGCACATTTATTAGACTGTGTAATGATAAAAAGATAGTCGGGGAAATGGATGATAGTTGAATTGGGGCCCACACATGGAGACGAGGCCCCCACCAGCAGTCTCCTGGCGGTAATATCATAAAGCAGACGAGAGGAGATGCTCTCCACGAATACAAATGCCCCCTTTAAGTTGGAATCATGTGGCTCCAGATATGCCACCATATTGAAAGGGGGGGGGGAGAGATTTAACTCTTGGACCGATTAATCCTTGTCATCATCTTGGCATTGTGGAGAAGCAATTTAGATGGTAAATACAGTTTGCATTCCATATATCACTTGGTTGGTGTCGAGGCATGCTGAAGTTTGGATGCACATTTGGAGGCTAAGCAGGATTTATGCTAAATAAATGGTCCCATGTGTCATTGAGATTTTATATTTCTTTTCATGGCAACAGGAGAGAGGTTTTGCCAGAGCACATTTACATTTCATCACCTGTAGAAAAAGTTCCGACTCACAGGGCGAACGGTCTTCACGCGTGTGTGTACGAGGCGAAATGTGGTACAGTAAATTACATTTGCCAACTAAAAGTAATGGAAGGACAAGAGAGAAAAAAAAAACTTCACGATAAAATAAACCCGGGAAGGAAAGTAGCTGTGTCGATAATGGGCTTTTGGCAGAACGCAGGGATTTTCACATATTCTTGAAGGAAATGTCAGGAATTTATACAGGCTTATATTTAAATGTGGATTATAAAGTGAAAACATAAATTATACATTCAGCACTATTTAAAAATAAATAAATATTTTAAATTAAAGAAATAAACTGCTAACCAAATAACAGTCGTCACAATCTGCTATCAGTTTAAATGTATTTAATGTCACAGCCCATGTGACATTAAATAGATGTTTCAGGGTTTGAGTCGGGCTTCAGATGGATGCTTATAAGCAGTCATTATCTGACAAGCAGAAGGGGATTTAGAAGCTATCAGCTATTTTCAAGACGGGCCAAGACCAAAGCCGATTTTTACTGTATTAAAGCATCTCCGATCTTAAAAATGTAGGTTCATACACAGGTTAGTTTAAAAGCATAAGTTATTTACACAGTTCTTTATAAAGTCAATGATTATTTACACACAAGTTGTAGCCAGGAACCTTTGTCCCTCCAAATACTTAAACGCATACTGAATATAGAACAAACCTTTGCAGACAAGATTAACCAACGAAAAGAAAAGGAAGGCAGTGATGGGTAAGGACGCTGTTGGGAATGAAGCTTTAAGACAGCAGATGTCTGCTTTGGTCTCCGCTTCTCTCAGATTAGCCTTTAGCTTACGCTTCTGAGACCTCTGACTAAATCAGCCTTTATTAAAAAAGAGAGTGGAATCTTACCTGCCACAGATGATTCAGTTATCAACTTCATTTAGCTAGCCAGGATGGCTGAAACTAGCGGCTAGTCTAAGAAGGGTTGCAGGCAAGGTGAACTTCTGCTCTCTTAAAATCCTGATCTACACAACATTGTAACCCATCGCCATAGTTTTCCATTAGGTAGTTGTTTGTGATTGGAAAATGCTTTGTTCCATCCTCAGTACATAAGGATGTGTTGCTCCACTCCCTGGCTCCATTTTCCTTGTGAACGATCATAAACTTCTATTTAAATAACTGCCCAAAGCAAACCAGTAAACCTTTTAAAAAAGGTTTGCAAAAACAGTTCTCAGATAATTCACAGAATCTTTGAGAGTTGAGCTGTTTTTAGGAAGCTTGGAATGTGCCTTTATCTACAGACATCAGCGTTCAGCCTCTGTTGAAGCAACTAATCTGGATTTATACTGAATGATGACACCAAGAGACTTCCACTACACTAAACCTATGACCTGCTTTAAGCATTTTAACAAACCCTGATATCATAAATCATCTGCATTTTATCTTTTTGAATCAAAGATGATAGTTTCCTCACAGCCCAAAGGGTTTTCGGTGTACCTGGTCATCTCTATTGTTCTCTTTGTCTTATTATGTCTTCAGTATAAAAAGATGGCATTGCAAACCACAAACAGGTGAAAAGGGAGGGCCTCCCTTTTCACCAACACTGTGTTGTATGTCAGCTGTTTGATCTGCTCCTGTTGCCGGTTCTCAGATGGCAAACTCCCAACACTCTCTGGGATGTTTTACACTCAGGTGTGAACTGGCAGTGTTTGAAATTCAGCCCTCTCTGACTGTGTGGTTCCCTGTCAGAAAAAAACAGGAACAAATTTGACTGAAAATTCTGTCCGTGGTAAAGGAGTTATGGGACTTCAAAGATAAAACATAACTGAAGGGATGTATGGAAGCAAAGATCGGGGCGGCATGCGGAGCAATGCAAGCGGACGACTCTCAGGAAGACAAGAGCCGATCAGGAAGGTGATACTTCTCATTACCCGCTCCTCCACACACATTCCAGCCCTCTCCTAAGGTCACAGGTTTGGGGTCACAAATGAAAGTTTTAAACTGTTGACACAAAAGGTCAAAGTGAGTTTCCTCTAAAAGGTGGCCGCGCTTAGTGTCCAAACGTTTAGCAATGAGGGTCAAAAACTTCCAGTTGAAAGCACTTAAAGGCCACAAAACATTTTTTTCCCCCCACATATAAACGTAAGGACATATATCTTGTGCTTTTTCATTTGTACATGCTCAATAACTAATAACTAAACACGTAAGATTTTATTGAAATGAACAAAATAGTGAGATTTTTGTTGTAGCCATTTGTAGAACCTTTGAATTTTCAAAACTTAATGGGTCCTGCATAATCAGAAGACACAGATAGAGTTTCCAAACTTTTTTGGATTGATTGTTTTCCTTTTAGAGCTACAGGAATGTATCTATCTAAACTCAATTATAAGAAGGACAGGCACACCATTTCTTTTCTGAACCACTTTCTGTATTAGTGGGCACCCAAGTCTGCATCTGAGTAAACGTTGATGTTTCTGCTACTATTCACCATGAAATGCAAGAATGCAGAAACATGATTGATACATGAGAAATAATCTGTGTTGTATCACCTTTTGAATCTGTATCAATCGTCCGTGCTTACTGGTGAGATTTACTTCATTCTGTTTGGGGACCACAAAAAAAAAAAAAATTCAAAGGGCTGCATTAGGCTCATGGGCCAAACCTTTAGAAAGACGCTTAGACACCTGGAAGAGCTTGTAGTACAGAGACTGGTGTACTATGGAGTTTGGGTGTTTTGGGCAACAGATTATGAAACTCTTTCAGAGCTTTTTCAGGCCACAATTTCACAGGAGGGACTGAGATGCATCACATTTGGAACTAAAGGAAACCACACAGGAAAAGGATACCCAAAGCCAAGCCTGTTGCCACCATGACCCATCTTTAGATAAGTGACACAAAATGGATTGATGGAGGTCAGCCTTGATTGTGGGGAAACTTTGCATTCCAACTTTGACATCCTGCTGCCGTTGGTCCGCGCAACAATACAATCTTCTGTGACCTTTTAAGAGCAAAGGTTGTCCAGGGATCTTGACTTGACAAAACAACTTTTAGTTCTCAAAAAAAAATCAGAGATTACAATATGGCCTGTACAGTTGCGAAACACTCATGACAAAATTGGGAGATGTGGAAATACCAATTGTGGATTTGGACAAAGCAGAATCCTGTGGGGTACATTCAGTGGTAAAGACAGAAATCATATAATAAAGGCTTTATTATATTTTGATAGATGTAAAATCAGAATTGAAGCTTTTTATACTGAATTTTGATGATGAACATATTTTGTTCCTCTTTTAAAATAACTTCCCTCCCAAATAAAACAACATGAGAAGGCAATGCAAAAAGCGGTAGCATTTTCACATCTTATTCAACAAAACTGTTTTGAAAGAAAATAATATAAGTCTCTGACTTATTTTATCACATTGCAACCACATTGTTGGCCCTTTCTGATTCTAAAGTATCTAAGGTTCAGGCAGATTAGATGGAGAGTGTCTGTGAACGTCAATGTTCAAGTCCAATCATAGATACCTTTGACATTCTGAATATGCAGTGATCTAAACAACTCCACTCCAGCTCTGCAGATGTTTATTGTTGTCTTGCTGGAAGGTGAATGTTCTCAAGCCTTTTGCAGCCTTTCATGCCCATTTTCCATGGCAACACACTGATTTGGTGTGGGTCAGGTTCGTTCAGTTCTGAAAAGGTGGGTTTCCATTACGACTGAGCACCACGCTAATGTGGGCGCGGTCGATGTAGCAAGACAGCAGCAATAGTCCGACATGTAACACTTTTCATCAGGCGCCAACAACAAAAATGTGTACACCTCTGCGTTGGACCAGGGTTTTGATTTGGGGCCTTCCATTCTCATTCAGAATCTAATGATATACTCTGTGACTGCTGTGGCTGTTTTGTGTTCTTTTAAATATGGCAGGTCTGGATCTTGTTTTGGAGTCGCTCTAGTTATGCAAAGAGTGACTCCGCCCCCTAGCGAATCCACAACCGCCTGTCTTCTGACATTGTGTCTTCGGGCCAACGCTCTCCACTCGGAACCACATCTGAAGCAGGTTCTAAAAGTAGTGACGGTTCCATAAGAAAAACATCTCCACAGCATGATGCTACCACATCTATGTGTCATGGATGTAATGGTCTCTTTCAGGGTGAAAAGCAGAGTCTGTACAAATTTGAATGTCCAACCACACCCTCTAAGACAGGGGTCACTAGCATGGTGCCTGTGGGTACCCCCCAAGGAACACATGTGTTTCCCTCAAGCCCAATCTAAAACTAACACAACCCTTCAGTGAGCTGCATCTAAAATGTTATTTTAGTCTGTTGCTCCATTTTAGTAATCACACTTGCATTTATATAGATTAAAAAAAAAGACAATATCTTTATATATAAAAAAAAACATTGCTTATATGTTTATTGGTAAACTCTGACTCTTCTAGTCCAAAGGTCAGTACAGGTAGCCCCTTTGTGTGACACAGTACCCAAGAAGTAGCTCTCAGTTTCAAAAAGGTTGCTGACCCCCTGCTCTGAGGTCTGCTGCATTTTCCATTGTCAAGATCTGGTGAGGACAGTGCTCTGTGCGATTCTCAAAGCTTGGGATACTGTTTTCTAACCTGACCCTGCTTCAAAATTCTCCAGAACCTTCTTTCTAACCAGCTAGCTGTGCTCTGTGATCTTCGCGATGATCTTTCTTCACAGAAGAGAGCTTCTACCAAAGCTCTCGGGGCCTTCACGGAGCAGCTGGATTTACACTGACGTTAGGGGACACACAACTGGGCCCCGTTTACCAACTGGTTGAAGTTTGGTTCACTGAAATGACGTGAAATTCAAACGAACACGACGCCTTTAAGATTTTATGTGTAAAAAACTGTTTTCAACTCTGAATAACTTCCTTTCCACTTCAAATCTATGTGCTACTTAGTGTTGGCCCGTGGCAAAGTTTGTAGCTGTAACATGACAGAATGTAAAAACATCCAGAGTTACGCACACTTTCTGCGAAGCAGTGTAGAACAGATTAGTGAATGTATATATTTAACAGTAAAGGGGCTTTTTGCAGCACAGCCTCAAACGAATGTTTGCACAGATAAACTCAAGCCTTCGCAGCACAAAACCATGATGCCTATTAGTCTTTCAGCACATGTCATAACTACCTTCAACAGAATCAGACTGGGAGGATTTTGCTCTGCGCCGCTACACCCCGTCTGGCTTTCCTCACATCTTACTTTTAATGAGCAAAACATTTCTGGAGCCCATCCAAAACCAAAGCCGTGGCTCTGCAGCTCCGCGGGAGGAGGTAATCTGCAGAAAACCGTGAGGAAAACGAAACTTGCATAGCAATCACCCAGCGGTTCCAACACTCCCCCCCGACTGTAACGCGTGAGATCTACTGCCTTAATATCTCTGTTTAAGACCATAAAGTGTGTCTCTCTATAAGTCCGGGGGAAAACTCCACCGTGGCTGCTCCACTTCACTGGCCCGGTGACAGAAGTGGCTTGATATGGAACGCATGTTTCATATTCAGTAGTCAATAGGGTGAATAGTGAATTATACCACAGTCTGCCAGCAATGCATACAGACTACCCCCTCTGTGTGCATAACAAATGCAAAGCAGTTTTACATATGGTATTGGTATGACATCTGGAGCTAATGGAAAAGATATAAAACGTAGCTTCACAGTGTGTGATTGAATTTTAAATTGTATTCTGCACACGGATGCCTCCCTGGGTGATCATTCGACCTGAGACACTTCTTTATAGTAAATAGGGAAAGCGAGCGGGGTTTTTCGCGGCAAAAAAAACATAAGGGGAGAAATTGTAAAGCGAAGGTGCTGAAACCAGACCCCCGTTGCTTTGTTTCTGTCTCCTGCCTTGTCTACCCGTACCCGACTCCTTACAGGGGGGGGGTGATGTCATCCTGAAACGTTACACGCGTTGACCCCGGATGACTGTAGTCGAATGAAACTTGCGGAGGGAGCGCAGCCTCAGATAATTGACAGCGGAGCAGCTTTGAAATGCTGATTAGGCACAACCTGCCCCGTAACCACCCTCCCTCCAACCCACCCCAGATAGATAGCTCTGCGTTGCGGGGGAGGAGGCTTTTGACATGGGGAGAAATCCTTAAAAGGGAGCTCACTGTTACAGTATCTCGCACATCAGGATTCCGAGCCACTTCTCCAGAGATGCCGTCGTATATAAAGAAGAAGAAGAAGAAGAAGAAAAAAGAACCGGGGGGAGCAAAGCATTCATTAGGGCGTCATAGCTTCATTAAAACCTCCTTTCTGGGTTAATATTTCCTGGGTAGTTCTGTCACGCCGCATCCGTGTCTTCGCCGCCGCTATCAGCGCTTCGTTACACTCGGAGATAGCGCCGCGTTGGGAGATTAGGATCACGTTTGGAATTAAAATTTTAAGGCTCATTAATTTTAAAATCAGCCCGAACATGCTAGCACGTGTTAACATGGCATGTTTGGTCAGTTTTTCAACATCATAGTGAGTCTCAGTCAAAAACCGTGACGAATAGCTTCCAAACTTTTTTTTTTTTACAACTTTAATGTCACAACTCAACTGAAAATCTAACACATAAATAAGCTGCGATAACCTGACTGTGTGTGGGTCCGAAACCTTGTGACATGCTTCTCTGATCCGCATTTCGGTTCAACTTCAGCATTCGGTCTTCTTGATTTCACACCAAAAGTCAATGATTCAGATGAACTGTGACCAAGAGCTACCCCCACAATCTGATAGATCTGGAGAACTTTTTCAGCTTGGGCAAATGTTGCCGAGTCAAGGCGTGGGATGCTGAAAGACCTCTGCCAAATAAAATTCAATCGTGACGTTAAGTCCAAATTGTTAGGTTAGGGCGTGCACCCTTTTTCCCTTACAGATGTCTTTGTGTTTCAACTGAATTGCAGATAATGTGCACCACTTTAAAAGTGGATAAACTTTGGGAATGATTTGTCTTGAGCTCATGTTTTAAGACTCAAAAACCTGCAATTTTAGGTGGGGTGTATATATCTTTTGAGAACCAGTGTACGTCTATAAGCCTAAAAGTGCTAGCAAAGGTTTGAGGAATGTAAAGTGTTTTTATTCAAGACTGAATGTGAGATAATCTCCATAGCAGGGTCGCTGTTCCGGAAGATGTTTGCCTCTTTTTTTCTAATACGATGAGAAATATTGACCAAGAAGCTGGGAAGAACCCAGAAAGTGGCAGGGCACAACTTTGTCACTCCGACATATAAGCGAGGCAGAACAGTGAACGTGGAATAAAAGACTCGATGCTGAGGAGAGACCTGTCACTCGGGATGAAGGATTGAGGGGTTACTCAGGGGCTATTTGTGTTCACCCCTTTATTTTTTTTTTTTTCGTGCGGTATAGTCTTAGGCCACAGACCGGAGACACACAGGCGATGACTTACCCTTCGTCTCGCTGCACTCGGGGTCTGGACAAATTTGTCCCCCGGGGAGCAGAAAGACCTTCTAACATAACTCAGCCCTTTGACCTTTCAACCCAAACGAGGCCTTTTCTAGCTGTGATGGATGGCGTTTTGTGCGAGTTTCATGATTTACAGGGAGCTGCAAGCGTCCCCCCACCCCTCAGGTTTTCTTCACCTACGTCTCTGCTGTTGATTGAAAAAGCTCTGCTCACTCCCCTGTTCATCTTTCCTTATCAATTAACATGTTGCCAGAGGATCCCGTGGCGTTATACGAAGCCACCTTGTGCAGGGTTACAGATGGATATGGTAATCTGGAGGGAGTCTCTCTCTCTCTCTCACTCTCACTTTCTCTCTCTCTATCTCTCACTGACGTCTTTTTACTGGGGCAATTTTTCACTTTTTTTAATATCCAAGAGTCAGAATGTGCATTTAATGGCTTCCCAGGGGCTATAAGCTCAAATGTATTTTGTGTCAAAGTGCTGTACCCTGAGTGTTGTGGGAAACTCCCATAGTGAGTTAACCTTTCCATTAGGCGTATGAAAGCCTTTCCATCCATCTTTGTTTTTGACACAACCCTTAAACTGTTAGTTCATAAAAAAAAAAACTCTTGTAGCGTTCTAGAACCTGTCGAAACTAATCAGCCACCAGCAGAAAAAATGAGGGGTGGACTAAAATTTCTTATCTTACCTTGTCTTAACCCTTCAAAATCTATGACAGCTGACACAGAATGTCGGTTTAAAATGTACTTTTTTGAAGAAAAAAGGGAATTTTTATCTAAAATGTGCAATGTCAGTCTTGCGTGAACTGGGTATGACTGTCCCATTCGTTTTCGACCTTTTCTGATTCATTTGAACCCGTCTTTACATGGAGTGCAACTGGACTCATCCTTTAGTTTCTTGAAGGCGTCTCGCCCTTCAGACAAAAGGCTTCAGCAGTTGAAACACGGGTTTGAAATATCAGGCTTACAACAATCACGCTGGAAAGGATTTCATCTTTCTAACATCTACAGCCTTAATTTATCTCGCCAGGTGGTTTTACAGCCACACCCTTTTGGTAACGGTGCCAAAAACAACCCGCATGTTAGGATTGTTCTGTGACATGTTTGGGTCATTAAGCAACAATGATCAACATGCTAAAAAGGGGGAAGAGTGGGGCCAGTGACTCACTTGACCTTAAGGACCCTATTAGTGACATGAATAGCCCAATTCATGTAATTGGTCTAGCTACAACTGAGAGGCTAATACTTCCAACCTCTGTTGAGAAATGAAGAAGCCTTTTGCATCAAAAGCGAAAAGTCTTAAAGAAACAAGAGAAAATAGTCCAGTTGTATTATCCAAGTACGTGTCATTAAATCTGAATATTTTTGATTTCCCTTCTTTCAGTTACTAAATTCACTAAGTGAAACAAATTCAATATGTGAATTAAAAAAAGACCACTGTTTTCAAGCCTTTATGTCTGTTAATTATGATGATTTACTGCTAACAGTGAATGAACACTAATTTAAAGCGAGTCATCTGAGTAGAACATCAAATAATAGTCAGCTCTTTGGTCACTGTGACTTGTATGTTCAATGTGTGCATTTCAAGCTTAATGACACTATCCAAAGTGGCAAGCATGATGGGGGTAGCATCATGCTGTGGGGTTGATTATCTTACAGTGTTGAAGATGTATTGCACAAAGTGAATCCAATAACAAAGAAAGAAATCTTATGAACAATGGGCACATTTGGGCGATTCAACAGGACAGTGATCTCAAACACTAAGTGGTTTTGGAATGAATGAAGAAGGCCGACATTACAGCAGAGACCTGATGGTCTGGTCAGGGTTCAGCTCTTCCACTGCTGCGGCCTTGGTTTGATTCCTGGTGTGGAGGAATCTGCTGTCTCAGCCTCCAGGCCCTTGTAGTGTGAGCGACCTTAGCATTATGGGCTGCACAGTGGTGTGGTCAATAGCACTGTTAGCTTGCAGCAAGAAGATCCTGGGTTCAAAACCCACTCTAGGGTATTTCTTGCATGGAGTTTGCATATGATGAGGGGTGGCCGAGTGGATAGAGAATGGTCCTAGTGAAGCTGCAAGGTTCTGGGTTCCTGGTTCTTGGCGTTCTGTTAACTGTGACATCATCCAGGGAAGACAGATCACCCGCTACTACCATCTAATGTAGAACAGATTACTGGATCAATGTGTGCTTCTATGCTGTTTGTCTCTCTTATTGTGTCTCTGCTCTGTCTTCTGTAACCCCAGTCGGTCGAGGCAGATGACCGTTCATACTGAGCCCGGTTCTGCCGGAGGTTTTCCTTCCTGTTAAAGGGGAGTTTTTCTTTCCACTGTTGCTTCATGCTTCCTCAGTATGAGGGATTGCTGCAAAGCCATGGACAATGCAGACGACTCTCCCTGTGGCTCTACGCTTCCCAAGGAGTGAATGCTGCTTGTCGGGACTTTGAAGCAATCTACTGGGTTCCCTTATTTAGGAAATGTTGTTGACTAATCTGTATAATCTGGTTGAATTTGACTTTGTAAAGTGCCTTGAGATGACATGTTTCATGAATTGGCGCAATATAAATAAAATTGAATTGAATTGAAAAAAAAAAAAAATTGAATTGAATTCAATACTGCAGACAGCAGCTCTGGGTCCCTGAGGAAGACCCTTAGTCCCATAATGCTCCCTGGGCAGCCCGATGGGTTAAATGCAGAGGACACATTTTATTGGAATATATGTTCCAATGACAATAAAGATAATTATTTTTTCTGGAATGGGCCACACTTCCACTTAATTAAACATAGCCAAATCTGCCAAGAAGAGATGCCAAACACTAAGCCAGATTTATGCTAAAAGCTCAGTGATGGCTAAAAATGTATAGTTTCCTTCAATTTGCTAAGGGAGTGTAAGTACATATGAGCCTATGATTTCGGTCCATTGTAGATTTGAGAAAATCCACATTAAAATCAAGCTTGTGCACTGGGTTAATTTTTTTTTTTTATATTGTTGGAGTTGCATCTTGTACTACAAAGTCATGATGAAAATAGAATGGTTAAAATAAAACATTAAAAGCCCAGAATTAAAATGATGTTACTGCAGCTTATGAGTAAATTCAGAGTTCGGACTTGCGTTGTTAACGGTCCCTTTGTGGCGGCCAACTATTGCAAGAATACGGCTGAACATTTAGACTTCAAGCTTTGTACCCCTTCTGAGATTTCACAGGAGCCTGGCAGCATTTAAATCACCAAACATGTAGAGAACAGATAAGAAATGTAGTTACGCACAATATGTGTTTTTTGGAACACAAAATTAGACACGGGTTCAGAAAAAAAGCTTCTTACAGCTTTTGCCTCATTTCGGTTTTATGTTAAATCTTTTTCCTGTGCCACTGTGTAATTGCTCATGGTCACAGCAGTGCCAAAAAAACACCTGATTCCCCATGAACCATGGCCTTTTCTGGGTTTCAAAACAAGAAATGGCACATCTGAATCAACTGCTGACAGCGTGGGAGCTGATTTTTGTGTTTACTTGTGTGGATTACACAATCCAAGCCAGTGTGGGCTAATTGATTGTTGAACCTCACGGATACAATTGTCCGTGGCAGATAAGAGCTTCCCTCTGAACACGGGAACATGCTAGCTGTGGGATAAAATACTTGTGATTTTCTCTTTGAATCATGCCAAACCATTGGTTTTCTCCTCTAAGCCTCCAAAGCAGCCAGATGACCTGCAGTGAAGCCGCTCGGTAAAAAAAGATGAAGAGTATCCATCGTCATGCCCCTCCTCGGTGCTTTTGATATGCTCCTTTCGTTTCGCTTTAGCTCATTTCTGGGTCTGGCATGACCACCGGGCAACATGAGATGTTCCATAACAGAGTTAAGAAAAAAAAAAAAAGAGACAAACCATTCAGAGTAAAGCCAAAACAAACGTCAGCTGTTCCTGCAGTATCAGCTGCACCCCGGGTGAGTTAAAGGAATTTCTGCTTCCAAACCTGCCAGTTTCACCTGGGATCGCAGGTAACCCATGAGATATATAGGCTGAGTGTACAGACAGGAACAGCATATAGGGTGAAATAGGGCAATGTGTTACATAATAACCTGACAGGTCTGAACAGTGCAAGCAGCTCCCTGCAGATCAGTGACCCAGAAATATCTGCGGCAGCTTTATGGCACATACTTTATTACATGCAGCAGAAATCTCACTGTAGCAGTGGCTGGCTGGTTCCCAGTGCTTTCCACACTATGTACTGTATGACAATGAGAAAAGTGCCATTCATTTTTCTCCCCATGATCTCAAGCAAAAGCAAATGCCTGATAACCAAGTATCCATCCATCCATCCATCCATCCATCCATCCATCCATCCATCCATCCATCCATCCATCCATCCATCCATCCATAGTTATGATGGCCAGCCAGCCATCATAACTTTATTTTAGGTTAACAGTCGACACAAAGCTGATCTGGCTGTAACATTCTATGTGGTTGCATTTTTCTTTTCTTTTTTTTTGCATGTGTTTTCTCTAGATGCTCCCGTTTTCAGTGTTTCCAGATCACACAAGAGAAATAAGCAACCAGGTACAGAGGAAGCCAAAAGAAGCGACCCATCCATCATGCCCCCTGTGGCCTCGTAATGCACTAGGTTATTGAATATTTTTATAAGCCATAACTAAAATATTTCCCCCGATGTTTACTTCAAAGTTGGAGCTGTAGTTTCACTAACAGGAGTTAAGGTACGCTGGAGGTAAAATTGGTGAGATATTGTGAATTAACTGTAACAATAATTTCCTAAAGTAATTAAGTAGCACTCTACTGTGAACTGCGTAGCTGCTGTAATCAGCACCCGCCCACAGATACTTTGAGGAGAGTTTGGTTGGGCCACAGTTGGAAAAAGGTAAAATTATCAAATGTGTTCTTTATTTTAGCTCACCATAAAACATCGACCGCAAATTATCCTAATGACCTTCCATCTGCGATATGTGTTGATTATGACTGTCTAATTATTGTGGGAGACTTCAACTTTCCCTTTGACAAACCTTTTCTGTTACCTTTGAAAGCATCATTTCCAATGATTCATTTAGCCCAAGAGACATCATAAGAAATTGCAACTTTAAGGACAATGTCACAGAAACTTTTATCCAAGCGTATTCTTCTATTTCAACCTTGTGCTGTAACTCAGTAGATGAACTAGTAGATAACTTTCAGTCTAAAGTTTTAAGATATCATTTACTGCTTTTCTACAATTAAAGTGAAGGTTATTTCTGAAAGGAAAAAATTTCCATGGAGAAATGCTCCAGCAGTTAGAAGTAAAAAAAAAAAAAAGGAAGTGTTGAAAAGTTGAACACAGGTGGAGAAAGACTAGACTTCAGGTTCACTATGACATCTATAAAGAGAGACTTTACAGATATAACCTACAGCTGAAAAATGCAAGGGAATCTTTCTTCTCTGAAATCATCAACAAAAACATTAATAATACTCGTGCCTTATTTGCCGTGGTCAACAGGTTAACAAACCCTTCTGTGTCTGTTACTTCTGAACTCCACTCCACCAGGGACGGCAAAAGATTTGCTAACTTCTTTATTGAGAAAATCCAAAAAAATAGAGGATCAGATTGTACTGTACATCCATATAAAGTTCAGAACCAAAGCTGTCTCCAACTTGAACGTATCTTGACAAAATGTCCCAATTCAGCCAAACAAAACATAAAAGCTTAGAAAAAAAATCATAAACCAGCTAAGTTCCTCCTCCTGCTGCCTTGATGGTCTACCCACAGCTTTCTTCAAGAAAGTTTTGCCTGTCATAATGTCTGATTTGACAGGAGTTTTCCCCTAGTTCCTAAAAACAGCAATTATAAAACCACTGTTGAAAAAGAACAATTTGAACAAATTACTTCTGCAGAACTACAGGCCCATCTCAAACCTCCTTTTGATCAGTAAGATTATTACTGATAAATTGTGTTTCAACAATTGTACACCTTCTTAACAACGACCAGCCGCTTTGACGTTTTCCAGTCAGGTTTCCATGCTAACCACAGTACAGAGATCGCCCTTATCAAGGTGTTTAATGACATCCATATAATTACAGACTGTGGAAGAAACACCGTGCTGGTTCTATTGGACCTCAGTGCAGCATTCGATACTGTCGATCACTGTATTCTGTTAGAGCGCCTGGGAAACTGGGTCGGCCTTTCTGGTACAACATTCAACTGGTTTAAATCCTACTTAAAGGACAGGGATACTTTTGTGTCAGTAGATAACTTTACATCAGCTTTACATCACCATGTCACCAGGTGACTTTAAACCCATTCAAGCACTAAGTAAATGCTTTGAAGAAATCAACGCCTGGATGTGCCAAAATGTTCTTCAATTGAATAAAAACAAAACTGAAGTAATAATTTCCAGACCAATAGAGGAGAGATCAAAAGTTAGCTCACAGCTTCAGCTGCTTCAGCTAGAAACCACTGATCAGGCCCGAAATCTGGGTTTAGTGATGGACTCAGACCTGAACCTCCAAAAGCATCTAAAGACAATTACAAGGTCAGCTTTCTATCACCTGAAAAACATTTCCAGGATTAAAGGACTGATGTCTCAGCAGGATCTGGAAAAACTAATCCATGCGTTGATTTTTAGTAGAATTGATTACTGCAACGGTGTTTTCACAGGTCTGCCTAAAAAGTGGATCAGACAGCTGCAGCAGATCCAGAACGCTGCTGCACGCGTCCTCACTAAGACTAAGAAAGTAGAGTACATCACCCCAGTTCTAAAGTCCTTACACTGGCTCCCTGTATCTCAGAGAATAGACTTTAAAATACTTCTGTTAGTCTATAAATCCCTGAATGGCTTAGCACCTAAATACATCACAGACTTGTTATCAGTGTATCAACCATCCAGACCATTAAGGTCTTCTGGCTCCAGCCTTCTCTGCATACCTAGAACCAGAACCAAACGCGAAGAAGCAGCATTTAGTTCCTATGCTCCACTTATCTGGAACAAACTTCCAGAAAACTGTAAAAGTGCTAAAACCCTGGGTTCCTTTAAATAAAGGATAAAAACACATTTGTTTAAGATTGCCTTTGACTGTTCTAGTTAAACTGTTTACTGGAACATCATTAACTTAAGTTTGTAGTCCAACTGTTTTTAAAACAGTTAATTTGTTTTTATTTTCCTATGTTTTAATCATGTAAAGCTCATTGTCCTTGTACTGAAATGTAAATTTGCTTTGCTTTGCAAAATTACCCTGGAATTACTTTCGGTGTGACCCGCTGCACGCTGTTGTTCACCTGGCTACTTTGTTGAGTCTCTGTCGCCAATGACACATAAATGAGAGAACATAGGCTACCTTCAATATTTATAACTTTCTTACCCCAGAAGACATTATGGCTCTAAATAAAAGACCTGTGCAGTGGAAGCAGCAGATGCTTTTCTTCTTCACTCATGCACGTGCACAACATTGGTGTCATTTCAACATGTTGCCAGAGGGCGCAGACTTCAGCGAAAAATCTGGGATTTGCGCTACGCTCCAACAAAAAAAGTTGGTGTAAGTTTAAATATATTTGTATAACAAAAACTTGTGTATTCTTAGATCTTCCAAGAAGATTGCTAAGATCTCATATTTTCTTTTAACCCATTACCATGTATGTTTTTTTATTTGAGCTGGATGTATCACCTACAGACACCTATAGTGTCAATGTATTGTTTTTAAGATGTAATCCGAAATTATCTGTTTGCTCTCCAGAAACTAGTCCCGTAATCTTTGGAGGATTAGCCGCAAGCTTGTATCTCATTGCCCTTTCTTCGGTTCAAAAATTACATTTGTCCAAATTGTGTTTTTCAGTCGTTCCTTTTTTGTTTGGTTTGTTTAAATAATGATTCAAAATATTTCGACTGACACTGATAAGGCCCCCCCCCCCCTCATCTCTGCCATCAGCATGCGAAGCGCCACAGGCATGGGAATGGGGAATTGAGTTGAGTGTATTTTAAATAGAAAGAAATAATACAAAATACCTTTGGGCACACTTGAATTAATTTAAATCTTGCACAAAACATCAGTGATTCATTTCGAAAATCCTCCCTCCCAGCCAGCCAGCTGTGATGTTTACAGGCCCGGCTTGTCTTTAGTTTATCCCCACACACACACACACAAACACACACACACACACACACACACACACACACACACACACACACAAATCTGCTCCCTTGCTCTGCTGACGGGGGTATAGACAGAGACGACTGAGAAGAGGCAAGAAAAACAGAATAATTAGACAGATCAGAGGAAAAGATCCTTTGTTAGAGGTCATGCGGCTGATAAACGATGGGCTCGCCTGCGATGCATGTTAAGTGAGCATCGGTGTAATTATCCGGGCTGCGGCATCCGTACCAATGTGTGTAATGTCACGGCCTTTCTTCCCTGACTCCCTCCAGGCACCTTCCTTCCTTGTCTGATGCAGCACCGACAGGGAGTGAAGGTTACTTGACCAGAAGAAAAAAAAAAAAAAAAAAAGGTCAAGGGCGGGACTGTGCCCACGCCTAAAAGACCAACCCACTGCCACTGAATGGGGAATTTAATTAAGAACAAGAGTGACATTTTCTTCTTCCCATCTCTTCGTTCTTGGCTCCCAGCGTGCGAGGTTGGGATTATCAATTTTTCTGAAAGAACAGGCACTTCAATCAAATGAGAACAGAGCCCCCCGAGGGGATTAATGAAGGTTTATAGGCTTATTTTCAGCACCCTGCCTCATCTTTTTTTAAGCAAAAAAAAAAAAAAAAAAAAAACTTTCAGGAGAATCACTTGACAGAAATTCTCTTTTTACCTAATATTGGAAGTCGACAAGTTCGTGCGTAACACAAAGGTTTTTGAAACAGGCGCGGTATCTTCATTAAAACATCAAAAAAAACAAAAAAGAAAAACTTCAGGATCCAGGCAGCGGCTCATCCAAGAAACGCAGACCTCCTCCATCTAAATTGAGAGGAGCTGGTGCCGTGACAGTCTGTGCTTGCTTTGCAGATTCTCCGGAGCCGACGGGGGACCCGGCGCAATAAAACAAGGAGCCCCTTCCTGAAGGCCTGGCGGTGCGTTTCTGTGGGCGACATGCGGGAGATCAAGGGAGCGAGAGAACTGACTGGGCAGGCCTCGAGCCGCCTCTCTCTCCGGGGACTCTTTGCTTTAATCACAGTGCAGCCAAGCAAAGTGATGCTGAACTCCACATGCCTTTAGTTCCTCTCTCCTCGCCCTGTCTTTATCCTGGTTTTCTCTCCGTGTCCTCACGCTACCGCTCATCCCCTCCTACTCGCATGTTTCGCCTCCTTCTTCTCCCCTCATGTATTTTTTTATTTTTATTTCAAACTGTATTCAGCAAAAAAAAGACAAAAAAAAAAACTTTTTTATCACCGGCACAAAGTATACAGTGTTGGAGAGATGTTAATAATGTAAAAAAGCAGCTGGTAAGCAAGGAGTGCTTTCTCCTGCAGCTCTAATTGAGGAGCAGGCATGTCCCCGATTGCTGAGCCTCAAGAGGCTGGCTGCCATAAAATCAGTGCTTGGAGCAGTCATTACTGCAAAGGGAAACATATGGTGTCAGATAGCTTCACACTGGAGTGTCCAGCGGCTTGCTGAAGAAATAAAAGGCTGGGGTCGTTGGGGCTGACCATTATGATAAATCCTGACGGTGTAATGCCGCACAGCAGAGCACCTCAGACGAGTGCATCCTTTGCTGCCGTCTGTTCTCTCCCCTGTAATTTGTTCAAACTCTCGAAACTTGATGCAAGCTGATGTCCTTCCATCGTGTTGCAGATCGCTGACTGCAAAACAAAATATCGCGCTGTGGAAGCAATCTGAGTGTTGTTCATAATCGTCGTTTCATCCAATGTATGTCCCACGTGATCTATGAAACTTATTTATGCAACTTTTAGACACAAAAAAAATCAGCTGTCACATTACTTAGATCTCAGTTGTTAGCTTGTGTTAAAACCCCAAAGAATACAAACTGCAATACCGGTATGAGCACGATAATTTCACGCAGACCATCATAATTATACAACTATATAGTACAGGTTGTGTTCTGCTTGCAAGATGTTTCTGAGACATCTGAAAGATGGCAAGCTGAACATATACCTGTGAAAAAAATGTCAACGATTTTGGTTTGGTTTAGTAGTTATATTTTCAGCCTGAGTTTTTAATCATGAGGAACTCATAGTTCCACATATTGCCAATGAAGCGCTTCCCTCTCTGAGTTATCCAAAGTAGTATGCTCTACTATCACAAAGCCCTCGAAAGGCAGTTCCAAATGCTGCATTAAGAGTTCTGGTGAAAACCAAAAAGAAATAATATTTTGCTTCCCATCACTAGCTGTGTTTCTATCAATGTGTTTATTTGCATTTTGAAGTACTGAATTAGAAGATTTTGATGGAAATGGCAAAATTCGGATTAACTTCCTCAGTTTCGCAAAAAATTCCAGTTAAAGGAGAGTTTTTCTCTCCACTCTCGCTACATGCATGCTATATATGAGGGATTGCTGCAAAGTCAAAGGCACAATGCAAGCAACTGTCCAATGCGAGAAGTGAGAGTACCGCAGGTCAAAAACTCAATGCAATTTTCTGTTTTTTCTTAGATAGAAAACGTTTTAACAATGTGACTGACTTTGTAAAGTGCCTTGAGATGACATGTTTTGTGAAATGCCACCATATAAATAAAATGAATCACAGTTGAAGTTAATTGAATTTGGAGGCACAGCTTTCTGCTTCCAGGTCCCTGTCTTGTGGACAGTTTACTTTTAAGACAAAGGTTAAAACCTTCCTTTATATGAACCCTATAGCTAGGCCTGCATGCCAGCATTTGCTGGAGGAGCTAAACGATAGAGGAACTATGGTTTTATTTTTATTGTGGATGCTAACATACCTATGTTGTCATTGACTTTTTCCTTTCTCTTGGCAGTTATAGGTGGCCAATTGGGGTGTAGCATTGTCTCATGATGCAACATTTTTAAATTTCTTAATAATTCTTGTCAAATTCAAGTTTATCTTAGAAAGTGCTATCCAGTGGCTGTCAGCCCTATGTGACTTTTATAGAGAAATTACTATTAATTGATATTAATCATGGTTATGAAGGTGTGTGTTTTACACTTAACCCTTTACATCAATGTTTGACACTTAATTTAGACTAATAGGGAAAGTAGTTCCTGAGTTGTTCTGTTGCATCAACAAAGTTGACCAATGAAGATGGCTGCCATGGCCAGCAGAAGGCAACTGGTTACAGAAACCTTAAAAACCCTAAAAGAGACATATTGCTTTGGTCTGAATTCCTGAATTTACCCCCACTTTTTATCCCTGTTCTAAGGTGCACCAGAGAGTAACTTGTTTTGGTGTGGTCTCTTTAAATCTGAAGGAGGCACTTCACACCCCAAAACCTCCAGGTCGCAGCGGTTCAGGCTAACCCTCCATCTGATCTATGAAATTTTGTTGTATGTACACTGTATGTATAATGACAAATAAAGCACCTTATCCTTACCTTATCCTTAACCTGTCTCTCCATAACACAGAAGGCCATAGCGGCTATGATAAGTACATGGACAGACATGACAGAGGCCAAGAAAGGGATAGGTAAAAACACCAGAGGAGCCAAACACCAGCTGCTGGTTCACAAGACAGTCGCCCTAGACTGCAAAAGCAGACAACCAAGCCTGTGCACTGCCTGGATTGATTAAAGCCTATTATTCAATGCCACACATGTGAATCCTGGAATGTCTGAAGCTGAACAAGGTCAACAACACTCTGAGAGCCTTCATCGCAAACTCCATTTCAATCTGAAAAACTCGCACGGATAGAAAAGACAATTAGAAAAATTGTATTGATACGATATTTTAAGAGTTTGGTACTCAGACCTCGGCAGGAAAAATTCACACTGAATTATACTTCAATATGCATAAGCAGGCGTATGAGAATAGGGATATTTCCCCCCTGGTCTGAAACTGGTGGTGGAGTGGAGATAAATAAAGTTTGTTCAGTCCATATGATGATCTGTTTGAGCTAGATGTCTAACTTGATAAACACAGGTTTGCCTGAACTGTCCATGATGAGCAAGGATGAAGCGACTGTGGAGAGGAAAAACTCCCCTTTGGGAAGAAACCTCTGGCAGAACCGGGCCCGACATGGCGGTCTTCTGCCGGACCGTTTTAAGGAGTGACTGACAATTCTGTAAGAGTCCGGGAGGAATTACACTCTGATAGGGACGAGGTTGAAGGAAAACCGTAGGAAAGCCAGGCGGAGCTTGCTACGATGGTGGAGAAGGGGATGGAGGTGGGTTAAATCCAGTCGTCAGAGTCCAAACCAGACACGGCACAGCCACCGCTTGCTCGCTGAGCAGAAGGCCGAGACGAGGATGTGGAGTTCTTTTAAGATGAACCCAAAATGCTGATTGGCTTCGAGGAGGAGCAGTTCAAAGCTGATTGACTCGCGACAAAGGCGGATGAGTCTCTGATTGGATGGAGGTAGGCAATAGAGTTTCTTCAGACTGAAATCCCGCTTAAGCTCCATGAGGCTTTGGAAAACCACCCTTGAGGCCTACTTCAAGCCAATTGCACAAATCTCCATCAAATGTGGAATATACCAAAGTGATGCTCTGTCCCCTCTGCTTTTCTGTATAGGACTCAACCCCCATAGCCAAATAATCAACAAGTCTGGCTATGGGGCTATGGATACCGACTCAGAAATGGAGCCACAATTAGCCAATTCCTGTACTTGGATGACATCAAGCTGTACACTAAGAGTGAGTGAGACATTTACTTGGTAATCCAGACCACCATGATCTACAGCAGGAACATCAGAATGTCATTTGGGCTAGAGAAATGTGGCAGATGGTGACAAGAGAGGGAAGGTAATCCCCACAGAGGGGATTGCACTCACAGAAGGGAGAATGGCAGATGTTGCCTTGGAATACCTTTCCAGGGTACTTGGAGCACCAAAGCAATAGAGGCCCAGATCTACCATACCAGGCAAGACCCCAGGTGCAGGCTATGCAAAAAGGGCCCAGAAACCATCCAGCATCATACAGCCAGGTATGAGATACTAGCAGGAAAGGAATACGTGGAATGTCATAACCAAGAAGCTGGTATCGTGTACAGAAACGTCCATTCAGAAAACCAACTGGACACCCCCCTGTCAAAACGGGTATCACCTCTCAAGGTGGTGGGGAACGACAGAGCTAAGATCCTGTGGGACTTCCAGATACAAACAGACAAAATCTTAATGGAAAACCAACCAGACATTGTGATCATTGATAAGCAGCAGAGGAAAGCCGTTGTGATCAATGTGGCCATCCTGAGTGATGGAAACATCAGGAAAAAAAAGAGCATGAGAAACTGGAGAGATACCAAGGGCTCAGGGAAGAAATAGAAAGAGCCTGGAAGGTGAAGACAACAGTAGTGTCCATGGTCATCAGGGCACTCGGGGCAGTAACCCCCACCCTCGAGAGGTGGCTCCAACAGATACCTGGTGAAGCATCAGACATTTCAGACCACAAGATCACATCTTACAAACAGCTAAGATACTACAAATAACCCTTAAGCTTCTAAACACAGCGTTATTGTGTTCTTCACACTTCTGTGTTTCAGATCATACAGATTTTTGTCACTAGACACAGATAACCAGCATAAATACAAAAGGCTGTTTTCAGAATTTGATTTAATTTATTAGAGGAAAAATACCCATCCTGGTCCTACATGAAGAGACAACTCAGTTTAGAAAGAGTCACAAAGGAAGTTTTAGGCTTTGTGACTCCAGCGAACAACAGTGCAAGTCAAATTCCACAAATGGAGAAAAAAAAACAGAACAGAACTGGACAGTACCTTCTGGCCTTCCTACCAAAATTACTCCAAGACATAAATAATCCATAAGGTCACACAACAACCCAGAACAACATCTAAAGCACTGTAGACATCACTCTTCTCAGTGAAGATTCTTCATTTAACAATAAGCAAGAAACCAGGCATAAATTACATTAATGGGAGTGTTCTAAGGCTAAAACCACTGCTAAGCTAATAGAGCCTGAAGGCCAATCTCACTATTGCCAACAAACATAATTATCCTCAAGACTTTGGGGTGAATACTATCAGGACTGACGAGACAAAAGTGGAACCTTTTGGAAGGTGTACATCATGTTAAAGCTGCCTTAAAAGTAACATTCTTTCAGAAAGGAACCAACCATCAAACACGGTGGTGGTAGTGTGATGGCTTTTTTTTAATGTCTTAAACAACTAGCCGTGATTGATGGAATCATGGAGTCTGTTCTCTCTCTGAAAATACTGAAGGAGAATGTGCAGCCAGCCATTCGTGGACTAAAGCCCAACCTGCTTGGATGATGCAGCAGGGCAATTATTTCTCTGAAATAGAAACTGAAAAACAACAATCCTAAATGACATTTAGGAGAGACTTAGTCAGAGTCTGGATTCAAATCTGACTGAGGTGACAACGTATTATCTTAAACAGGCCATTCATGCTTGAGAAACCTTCATTAAAGTGCATACAGAGTGATATAAAAAATGAATTGCCTGTTATTTGGGTTTAACTTCAAGAGATTGTTTCCCTATTCAAACTATTTCAAAAATTAAATCATTTGGAAACCGCATTTCACTGTCTGATTTTTAATTTGTTTGATCTAAAATGTTTGAGTGAGTAAATAAAACTCAAAAAAAGTGTAAGTGGCAAAAGCTGTAACAGCGGATGTATCTGAAATAGTCAACAGGAAACCTGAAGGAAATTATTTACAATAATTATAAAAAGTATTGGCTGGTCTTTACTTAAACTTTTCTTTTTGCTTTCTCCTCTTCGTATCAGGCTGTGTGTTTGGAAATGCTAAAAGTTTAATGACTGAATCACATCGCAACCCATAATGCACTAACACAACTTCATGTTATTTCTCCCCAAACAGTCCAACCCTCGATACACACTCTAGAACTGTAAACAGTGTAGTCTGAAAATCCTCAACTATATTCTACTCCTCAGCAAGAGTCTCCCACAGCAGGAGTCCATGCTGCAGCCACACTCCCATCAAATTTAACCCTGAGCTTCTGACATCATCTTCACATTCCCAGAACGCTTCTTGAGGCAAAGCTGCAGCGTGAAAGTTAGCCGCGCGCACATTTCTCCAAAACGACACAGATTCTAGAATTGAATTGCACATATCAGTGCTTTCATAATGCTCTTTTTATTGTCTACAGCAAAGAGGGGTGAGCCATTAGCATCTTAGCAGTGCTTGTGCTGTAAGATGATGCAGAGGAGTAAAACTGTCAGAGAGCCCTTATCAAGTCAATAATGTCTCTGTTGCTTGGCAGGCGTCAAAAACAAATGACGGTTCATGCTCCGTCTCCGTTCTGAAACTCATTTCCTCTTGTCAGTGTGTGTGTGTGTGTGTGTGTGTGTGTGTGTGTGTGTGTATGCACGCACACACAAGCCAGTAGGGGGAGGGATGGGGAGAAGAATGTTATTGAAGTTACTATGGTGATTCAATTTCAGCTTCCCCCACCCCACAACCCACTTCCCCGTGCATCGCTTCCTCTGCTTCCCTCCCTCATTTCCTCGCTAGAACAAAAAAAGCAAATATTTCTGAGAGGAATTCCCTCGGATGTGGGAGCCGCGCCGGGTTGCGGAGACTGATCTGAGCGAGGTTTGGGTGAGAACGTGTTTCCCACTGGGGATCGCTGCTCTCAGATATGCATCCTCACAGATGTGCTGAGCTGCAAAGTTGCACGAAAAACAATGATAATTTCTACAGCTTCAAGTGTTCTTGGGTAAAAAAAAAAAATTTATTCTGGAAAGCAGCAGCACAGAATGGAAAGCAGGCCTTTTTTTTTTTACTTTTACCTCAAGAAGTAGAGTGTTTAGGGCAAGTGGTGAACAGAAAGTTAGACACGTACACGTGAAGTTCTGCATGCTCTTTGTGCTATGAAGCTCTATCAAGTCCAGTGTTTGCACTGGTTTGAAAAGGTTTGGTTTAAAATCTCTAGCTTAGGCTGTTCCTGACTATAAAGTCATTTTAATACAATCCAACACAAGTGCTAGTGTGACCAGAGATATAAGAGTGTGTTGCTGCCCCTCCCTCACCTGTTGCTGTGGACAGCATGCCATCTGACTAAAAGAAGGCCGATACACTTTACCCTTTTTCAGATGATCAGACTGGATGTTGAACACTCGTGGACATACATTTTAAAGTTATGCCACAGGTGCTCTGTTGGATATAAGACTTTGATTAGGCCATTCTAACATTTGAATTGTGTTTGATTAAAGCCTTGGCAAAAACTAATTGTGTTGTTTGGAATTATTTCTGGTCACAAAAAAAAAGTACCAATGTAAAGGAGCACTTGTCACTGCTTTTATTAAGTTTTTTTTTTTAAGACAAGCATTATTTAAACTAATTATGTCTGCTGTAAGAAACAATACAACCCCAAGTTTAAGTGTTGCGGCATGCACAAAGCAGTTAAAGCAAACCACAAATCAGATCAGAAAATAAAATAACACACATTTTTTATTAACCGAGGTAAAGGGAGATCTGCTACTTTCTTATTTTCCAGCTGCATTGATTTGCTCTTGAGAAACCACTTCATTCTTTCTTCTTTTTTGTGAGTAGTCAGTTTTCAAAAAAAAAAATTAGCGACAGTTTTGCAGCTGTGCATTTTTCTGTGTAAATATTGAAAAACTATGTCATATTTTTTTTTAAGTTTCTCTTACGAATTATTACCATTTTATTGTATTAATGCAAAGTTAAATAAAAACATGTATGATCCAGTTGCCTTCTTATTTATAGCTGCTCACTAACCAATTTATAGCTTACCAGCTGAAGTACAGAGCACTATAGCTATATAAGATGGATGGCTGGGACTTCTTTGCTCTCCATATTTGATTTTCTGCATTTTTTTTCTCACTGGGCAAGATTGAGAGTTGATCTGGTAGTCATCTATAGGAATATCGCCATCTTTCAGCCAGCTGACAACAGTGTGCAGCAACTCAGTGGAAATTATGCAGTTGTAAATGTAAGCCATGACATTTAAAGTCTTGGGGTACATAGATACTGATAACCAGCTCATGTCTAATCTCGATAAGGGGCTTCAGGTGACGCTGCAGTATCTTTTTAAACTCACTTTCTTTCTACAAATAAACAGCTTTGGGAAAGCTTAATTCTGACACCAGACAATCTGATAAGAGCGTTCGCTTCTCCCTTATTGCTCTAAATCATGTGGAGCAGCTACAGTAATAAGCGGTGCTGGATGTGTGAGCTTGTTAGAGGGGTGTTTTTATTTCATTTCTACACTTCTCTACCCATGAAGTGCTGTGCGCTGCGATACAAGTAAGGGCGCCCGTCCGCCTCCTCACACATCCACACACGCCGTCTCTCTCTTCAGCTTAAGCTAAGCGCTTCCTCTGCACTGACTGCCTCAGAGTCACCATCTGCCTTGTTGGAAATCTGCCCTTAGCCCGAGAGCTGGAGGCTGACTGGGGAGCTGTATATATAGCTCTCCATATTTCACCTCTTAAGAAGTGTGTGTGTGTGTGTGTGTGTAGGGGGGATCTTGGTGGTCTGTAAATCAGAAATCACAAATCATAAATATTTTTATGCATCCTTCAAAGCACCTCAAGCTGGCTGCTGCGCTGTGCAGTCACACAGCCATGTAACCCTGTTTTTGTGGTTTTCTTGTGCTAGGGCCTTGCGGCGAGGTAATTAGAGCCGCCACATGTTCGGAGTGAGGTGGGGGTTACAGACGGCCAGTTGGCGCAACAAGGGGAAAGCCCACAGCGGTGCCAGAGAAAGGTTGACGGTAATTCACGTGACTCTGTGGCCGTCACTGGGCTGAAAAGGGAATCCCTTCCTGTTTCCCCTTTGTTTTGTCAGCGCAACGCCATGGCAACCGGGTGTTTACCGTACTGACCCAGCGAGCGACTAACATGGCAACAGGCAGATGACGTGTTGACACAGTAAGGCCTATTTATAAGTTTCGGTGGTGAGTCTCTGTGTGCATAAGAGGTTAAATGCAGCCTCGTTGAAGAGCGAGGCCTCAGCAACAGTTGCTGATTAAACAAGCTACTGGTCAGCTGATGCCTAACGCAAGGTCAAATACAGAAGTAAAGAAATACAGGAGGTGGAAATCTCCATGGAAAAATGACAAATGACTAACAGTATTTTGAATGTGGGCAGGTTTTGTTTTTTTTCCCATATTTTGTGAGGCAGTGTATTTCTAGTCCAGTGGTAATTAACATTTTCATCCATTTACAGCATCTTGCAAAAGTATTTATTTCTTTGAACCTTTCACATTATTCCATGCTACAACCACAAACCACATATATCCATCCGTCCATAGCCGAGGCTTGCAAGAGTTTCGCTGTCACTCTCCAGGGGTCAGAGGGTGAGGAACAGGGCACACCCTGGACAACTTGCATTCATTGAAAAATGATTTCAAAGGTAAAAGCTATAAAAGTGGCACGCATGTGTTTTTAGTCAATACTTTGTTAGAACATCTTTCACTGCAATTACTTCCTGGGTCCCTACCAGCTTTGTACATTTAGAAACTGACATTTGTTGGCTTTCTTGCTTGGCATGACCAGGTTTTATGGAAAGTCACTGGAAATATTCATTTTCACGTCTGGTTGTGGCTCTTTATTAAGATTAAGGTCTGAACTTTGGTATGGCCATTCTAAAACATGAATAATCTTTTTTTTCCTATACCGTTCCACTAGAGCACTGGCAGTACAGTGTTATTTTGGGTTGCTGCCCTGCTTCAAGTTGAACCTCTGCCTCAGTCTGAGGTCCGTTGTAGCTTCATAATAGTTTATTTTAAGACTGTCCTGTTATCTTGTGCCATCCAGTTCCCCATCACATCTGATCAATTACCCTGTCCCTGGGAGAATGCCACAGTACCCTGTGAGAACTAAAGAATGCACAGGGAGAACATGCAGACTCCCTGGAGAAAGATCCCAAGCCAGGATTTGAACGTAGGACCAACAGTGCCACTGTACAGCCCTCACATATTGATGTCTAATCACATCTTTATATCTCCTTGAAAACATAGGTCCAAAAATAGAAAGCGATTTAGTTGTACATCAACAACAACAAAATAATTGTTTTACTTATTGAACAAAATATATCAAGTTATGACACTCTACCCCCAATAGCTAATGTTACCCCCTTTGCTTGGATGTTTAGTGTAGCCTTTGTTTAGCCATCTACAACTCTGACATTGGTCTATAAAATGTTTGGCCCTCTCCTCGCTTTCAACCATTAGACATTTGAGAGGTTTCTTGCCTGTGCAGGCCATTTAAAGTAATCCCACAGCATGTCATTCAGATCAAGAGCTGACTCAAACCCGTCCTCTGTTCTGGTTTCCAAACAACCCAATTTTTCGACTCATCTGTTCAAACAAAATTATTGCACGTCATGGTCATTGTCTACATTCTTTGTGGCAGCTTCAGTGTTGCCATCATGTTTTTTTCTTTGGTAGCTAAAGGTTTCCTTCTTCCACATCGTTCATCAACGTAAAAACATGTGCAGTCTCTTTCAGGTGGTACATAAATGCACTTTCATATCAATGGTACCTAATGCCTGCTGTAGGTCATGTGATCACATTTGAGGATTTTTGGAGACCTCTTGTTGCATCTTGCAGTCTGCCGTCAGGGTTAGACCTAGGCAGTTCTTTTCACTTTCCTCTACTTGTGGACCACTTCCAATTCAGTGGAATGGCTGATTTCAAATTATTTTGAAATCTCTTCAAATGCCTGGTCACTCACACTTTAACAATAAGGAATCCTGAAATGTCTATGGTATAAACAGGTCAAACATCAAAAATACTGAGTATTAATTGTCTCATCTTATGCATCGGATGTTATACACCTTTGAGTAATGCGGTGCTTCTCAATATTTGTTGCCACTTCTCCGCTAGGAAGAAGAAACCATTTCAGGCCCCGCCTCCCAAAATAAAAATTAAAAAAACTCCCCTCGCTGTCTGCTGTGACTGTAAATTGTATTTGTCCATAAAATTCTTATAAAACATAAAACATTGTGTTAGGTGTAAGTAGGCTACACCTCTGCATAATATTGTATCATTATCTTTAAAGAAAACAACAAAATAAAATAAAAGATAAATATAGATACTCTTATAACAAAGAGTAACCTTATCAACATTGACTTCATACTTGTAAATATGTTTCTTACACACATAGTTTGTCATATCACAACGTACATGCAACAAAGTTGTTGTTGCTGTCGGTTGCTTTATCGAATTGTAAGGCAAAACGTCTCAACCAGCAGTTCTTGAAGATTGTTAACAATGTCATTAACATTGGTCACAGTATCATTGGACAGTGGGATAGGTTTTTTGGGGTTATTTTGCACCACTTGTGTCGTTCAGCAAGACAGAAACTATGTCTAATTCAGCAGTCAGCATGAAATCTGCTAGTATTTTTTTTTTTTTTTTTGCATGGAGCAATTTGGTTTACTAAAGTAGTTCACAAAGTGGGATGAATGTCGGCTATATTCGCCACATTTTTGCTGAAAATCTCAAGAGGCTTATCAGCGTTATTGTCTTTAAGTGACGCCTTAGTTTATTTGGCTTCAAGCTGTCCTCCACCAACATTTTTAGACAGTAAACACACCGGACTTCCCTCGTTCCCCACCGTAGTCACAGTGAAGCCAAGCGCTATACACACTTCCTCATATTTCCTCGTCTTAGGTTTTAGGAGACTGTTGCTTGTCTCATTCATTCTGTCTCTCTCCGTCTTTCTTTTCATCCCTTTCAATTATTCTTCCATGTTTTCTCTTGATCGTTTCTTCACTGCACTTCATATCTACCTAGTGTAGTGGGTGTGTAATTACACTTTATTCTAGTATGGGAAAAAAGCTAAAGTAAATAAAAATAAAGCATGTTCCCGGGGGGTCAGACGTGACCCAGCATTTGGGAAGTACTGGTGTAATGAGAGCTGGACTCTGTTCTAAAACACCACAATGCTGAACAGGACAGAGTGGGTGAGCAATTTGACAGAAAGACTGAACTGCTCTGGGTAAAAGGGATCTAATTCCAAGACCCCAAGAGAGCATTGTAAATATATAATATTCATATGAACCCTAAAGAAAGACTTAAAAAAATCTAAAAAAGAAGAGATATCCCCACCAAGAGCTAAAAGGACCACCAGATACGAAGGTTCTGTGGATCTCAATTAGACGTCATCCCTATCATTAACTCAACCCATAAACTATTAATGGTCTCCAGCCATTTCTCATGATAAGGCTTCCCACATTTGAAAAATTCTCATT
This sequence comes from Fundulus heteroclitus, assembly GCF_011125445.2. Lineage (NCBI taxonomy): Eukaryota > Metazoa > Chordata > Actinopteri > Cyprinodontiformes > Fundulidae > Fundulus > Fundulus heteroclitus. The sequence goes on along the minus strand of NC_046381.1, from coordinate 31,979,909 downwards.
AGGGCCTGAGTTAGGGAGCTGTGGTGGATTAAAATTAGTCTTATCTGTTTTTTTTATTCCAAAATAAAGATTTCATGACATATTTCTCTTCTATTTTTTCCCTAGTCCATCATTCTTATTCATTTCTCCACCACTGTGTATGCCAGAACTTGCTATATTAGACCATGAATACCTCAGAAAGTAAGCTTTGAAGTCAAAATGGGTCATCCTTAGGCAGAAATCGGCATATTTCACAGCACAAACATAGTTGAAACCGAGTTTGATCCAAAATCTTCTGTTTTCTTTGCTGTCTTTATACCTCTTTGTGAAACCCACACATATATTATTTCTTTAGTCACATAATTGAATGCAGAATATGCAATAACTTCACTCCACAAACACATGGTACCTGAAAGTGTGTGTGGAGGGGGCTTATAGAAAACAAGTCAGCCATCCCTGTCTGAAGCCCCCCTGCATTTTAAATAGCTCTATAGGAATGAAAATGAAAGCCATGTAAAAATTAATATTACATTTCCGTGACTTCCTATGCTGTTTAAAAAGTAATGAGTCTGAATAAAAAAGCACTCAAGTTAATAGCCTTGAAATATTGCGCCCCTGACATTTCATCTACGCTACCAGGAAGCAGACAGTGTTCAAATTGTTGGCAATATAACCCGTCTTTTACATAATGGTTGTGTCCATTTGATAACTTAATTGTTCGCTGCATTAGTGGGGAAGCTTTTAAGAAGAATTTAGGCGAGCAGCTCAAGAATAACAGGGATTGTCTGAAAGTTGACAAGTTTGGGCAAAACAGGGCCGAGCTGGGAGAAGTCTGCAGGAATTTGCAGACGAGGAGCTCCCTGTGCACAGAGACATGCAGACAGTCACATATGCCGGGGTGTGTACTCCCTCTCTCCCACTGCAGAAACACACACAACACTCCCTCATTCCTTCTGGGTGTGATCCTGTGGAGGAGTGTAAGTGGGGACATCCCCCTATGGTTTTCAAAGTGGTCTGACTCAATGCCGGACTCTTTTTCTTTTTTTTTAATTTCAAGGAGAACATGCCGTCCTGTTTGCAGATCCCGAGGAAGCCTATGTTTTTTTTTTTGTTTTTTTTTTGGAAGACTGGCCACGCACGTATTTTCTGCAAATGTTTCCAATAAAAAATAGACGTACTCATTGTCTTGTCACTGTACCATGCTTTTGTAGCTTTTCTTCTATCTGTTGCAGTGATTTTACAATAATGTAAACTTAAGCTTTATGTAGTTTTTTTTAGTCCTTTTTTGTTCACCTTACAAAGCTGTGGAAAAAAATGCAAGTGCATGTATGCTCATATGCTTTCTAGGTGTAGCAGATTTATTAAGTTGTGATACTGCAGAGAAGTAGTATCACAAGCTTTCCTAATATTAGCAGGGTCAGCTGCTTTTAACTATTTGTGATTACTAAATTTACAAAACTATAATTTGAGCTCAATCCACTTTTTATGGGGAAAGTGGTCTTGTTCTTAAAAAATGGACAATCAAATCAGTCCAGTCGTATAAACGGATTCAAATTCACTTACATACGTTCTAATTTGATAGATATTTTACTGTGCAGTCAAAATCAGTACATAAGTCCGAATGTCAAAAAGCAATCTAAGGATGACCCAGCCGACTGCCATCAAGTCATTAACTTTGCAGCAATCCCTCCTTCTGCGCAAGCAAGTGGCAACAGTAGAAAACTGCAATTAAATTACTCTAAAAAAGAGAATGCAGCTCCAACTTAAAGGAATTTCTTCAACTGGTTACAAGTAATTGAATTAAGTTGATCCAACTTCATTTATTTGAAACTTGACAACTTCCAAACTAAATGCATTAAGGTTGGATCAACTTTATTCAGTTACTTGTTATCAATTGAAGCAATTCACTGAAGTTGGAGCTGCATTCTCGTTTTAAAGTGGGAAAGGACCTCCAGTCAGTCCACTTCAGTACAACTGACAATGTGTCGCTGAACTACACCCGAGACATTACGTTGGTCAACGCTTTCAGCTGCCTTCATCATTCTTAGCCACCTTAGTGTGGCTTTCTTGACTAATCAAGTGAAACCCTAAACATGCTAAGTCATTGTTGCATAAAAGTTAATTTATACTTTTTTAAAAACATTTAGGATAGGTCTATGGGCTATAGAAAACATGTTCATTACATTCTTTTGCACCAAATCATTCTGACATCATGAGATGTTCAGCCTACTTTATGCTCCTTTTAGAATGAGCTTTTTTAGGCTCTGTCACTATTGTGAACATAAACTGGAACTGGCCCTTCGTCCGCATTCCAACTCGATGTTTACACTCACACTTCACGCACGTGAAAATGGCTGGAAACAGATGCACAATGGTACGACAGTACATGTTTGACCCCGAGTCAGGCCCAGCAGCTGAAGAAGTGGGTGTTTAAAGGAACACAGGGCGATCAGTAGTGTATTGTTAGCGTAAGGCTGTGCTAAATGACACGTCAGCATCATGCCGAACAGCCACTGGACAGCGCATACTGCGGTAAAACCTGATGATGAAGTGGAGGAACTGTGATTGGGATCGATTGGGACGTAATAATCAGGAGGTTTTGGAAACAGCTTGTTTTCCAAACACCAATAAAACATTTACCTATTGCAAACAACAAAAAAAACAGCTAGATGTTTGTTCTTAGTGCTTAGACAGATTCTAGAAGCACTAGAGGCCTAAATGGAAATACAAAAACTGAATATTGCATAATAGGTCCCCTTTAAGTTATGCTGTAATTGTAGTTTAGCTGCTTGAATAATAGGCCCCGGATACAGACATCTAAAAAAGTATTTCTGTAAAATTTCTGACTCTCCAGAGTGCAAAGACTATGTTGACAACTTATAAGTTCACGTTACCAAACCACACTTAAATCTGTTTTACAAACAGAAATTCAGGGCAAGCAGCTGTTTTCTGAGGTCCTCACATTAGTAAATAGAATCTGTCTGCATGTAATGCATCCTCAGAGACCATTAGTGAACAAACAGCATTACGAAGACCAAGGAACCAGGCAGAGAGGTCAGGGAGTGGGGAATTGTAAAGCAGGTTATAAAACACGGTTCCAAGCTTTGAATATTTCACAGAGTAATGTTCAATCCATCATCTGAAAATGAAAAGGGTACAATCTGACCACGACATAACCGTACACCTAAGCTGACGGGCTTCACACTGAGAGCATCAATCAGAGAAACAGCAGAGTGACCCACGGTAGCTGTAAAGATCCACAGCTTATGTGGGCAAACCTGTTGACAGGAAAAGTATCTGTCATGCACTACAGTTTGGTCTTTGTGGAACAGACACACAAAGAAAGACATCAATTTTCCCATTTTCTGTTTTGCACAAGTCCTGTAGGGGACATAAACACATAGTAGAAGGCACGTTACCCTGAACAAACCATCCCCACAGCAGTAAATGATGGTGGCAGCATTATGCTGTGGGGAGTTTTTTTCTCTGACTTGGAACAGGGAAGCCGGCCAAAATGGATTGAAAGATATATGGAGCTAAATAAATGACAGCTTGATGGAGGCTGATGAGACTCGAGACTGAAAGGGATTTCCAACAGCAGGACGACAGCCCTGAACATACAGCTAGATCCAAACTAAGGGATTAGTTTGGATCAAAGCATATTCAGATGCAGGAATGACTCAGACAAAGGCCAGGCTAAACACAGTTGAGGATCTGTGGCAAGACTTGAAAACAGATGCCCACAGTTGTTCACAGATGCTCTCCTTCCAGTCTGACTGAGCTTGAGCTATTTTGAGTGAATGAATGAATGAATGAATGAATGAATGAATAAATGAAGAATGTGCCAGAGTTTATGTCTATAGATGTGTAAAGCTGATAAAGACACCCCCCGTATAAAGAGTTAGAGCAGTAATTACAACAAACGTTGGTTTGGAAGGCATCGAATGCAACATTTGGTTGTGGCAATCTTGTCTGCAGAGGTATTTGAGGTAACCCTGAAAGAGAACACAGCTGTTTACCTTTACGTGTAGGATAAAGCAGGATCATGCCGTGAAGGCTGCCAGGGCTGTGAGTCATTGATGTCTCTGTTAAGAAGAACTCTGCATGCTCAGTCTTTGCTCTTTATCTGCGCGTAATCCACAAAAGACAACGACAGCACCGACACGTCTCCCTCAACCATTGGGGAGACTGAAACAGCACAGCAGGCCATCCTGACGTCAAGCTGCGGCGGCTCTGTAACCTTAGAGACACGCATTTTCACACCAAACATGTGTATGTGTCCAACGGGAAAGGAAAAGCGCCGCTGTTCCGCGTCAAAGTTCCCAGATACCAGGTGTACTGAACTCGATGAAACCTACCAGAACATATTAAATCTGACTGCCTGCTCAAAGGACACTCATAGAAAGTTCTATTCAGTTCTGCTGTGTTTCAAACATTTAATCACGCACTAGAACAATTGGAGTTTTTAATACAGCCTAAAATACAGCTAAAAACTCTTAGCGGCATTATTTACCTTCCGTCCTTGTTAAATATAGAGCAACTCCCTCCAGCGGACAGGCTGCAGCCTATAACTGAGTTTATTTATATCCTGTTTAAATTTACTGCCTACAGACAGCCCTACATAACTGGATGTTTTTGTTCTGGGACAACCACAGCCTCACTGTGGTAACACAAACAAGCTAAAGGCTGGGATTCAGTAATTGGGAACATCTGGATGTCATTTTGTCGGTCTTTCAGTCCCGTAATCATAAAAGCCATAACAGCTTTTTTGGTCATTTTAGAGAGAAATAAATGAAAAAGAAAAACAAGCGTTATTGTCTCGTGGGTAGGCAACATTACACACATAACTGAAGCGGGAAACAAATCAAAACAAATCAAGCAGCTCTGGGACTGGGTCTCGTTATTACCCATAAGAGCTACCATCACGTTCTGAGTTACAGGGGTGAGGAAAGGTTCCGGCCCCTCACACATTTCTAATGAGGAGTTCATTAATTAATGGCAAAAGCTAAAATAAATAAACAACAAAAAAAAGACAGGCAGGACCTATGTTAAAAATAACTCATCCACCCTTGATAAATCATAGTTTAACTAAATGTAGAGACTTTCCAGCCAAGAATCTCTTAGAGGAGTTCTGGGATTTTTGAAGACGTCTGCCCCCTCTGGTGACAAGTTGAAATGACACCAGCAAAAGCTAAAAAAACAACAACAACAACAAAAAAATGACAGCCAGGACCTATGTTAAAAATGACTCATCCACCCTTGATAAATCATAGTTTAACTAAATGTAGACACTTTCCAGCCAAGAATCTCTTAGAGGAGTTCCGCGATTTTTGAAGACGTCTGCCCCCTCTGGTGACAAGTTGAAATGACACCAGCGTTGTGTATGTGCATGAGAGAGGAAGAGAAACATTTCCCGCTGTGACTGGTGAGGACGTGCAATGTCTTCTGAGATAAAGTTATAAATATTGAATTTAGCCCATGTTCTCTCGCTAATGCATCAATTACAGCAGAGACTCAATAAAGTAGTCAGGTGAACGAGATCGCACAGCGCGTCACACCCGTGGATTCACCCCGAACCACTCACTCATGAAGTGACAAATCACGCCTATAGAGGCAACTGTGGTAAATGGAGGATGACTCTTTTCACACTGTGGGCAATTGTAATGGCTTGTATGGGTAATATTAAAAAAAATATATATTAAACTTTAAAACTTGCACTATTTACCTTTAAGTGGAACCTGTCTGATAACATGAAGTAGTTTTAAAGAACTCAGAAATCTACACCTCAGTGATGTTCAGTGTTCGTAAACCAACAAGAAAGAGAATGAGCATGGATGTGGAAATGACATTCATGGGAAAGTTCAAAAGCCAGAATCTCCGCAGACCAAATAAAACACAACGGTCCGTCTCACATTGGCCACAAAACATCATTATGATTCATTTGTGGGATAAATATTTTGTTGAGATCCCGACATCTGGCATGAATTTGACAAAGGATTTCCCAACAAGGAGCAAAAAGAAAAGAAAAGAAAAGAAAAAAAGAACAAGGACCAACATCTTAATGACAGTGAAAGATGGTGGTGGTCGTGGGATGGTCTGGGAGTGCTTTGCAGCATCAGGACCAAGATGTCCTCCTGTAATTCATAGAAGCATGAATTCTGCTCTTTACTTGAAAATTTCCTGAACGAAAATGTCCCACCAGCCATTAGACTTCAAGCCCAAGCCCACATTGGTATTGCAGTAGGACAATGATCCAGAGAACATCAGTGGCTCCGCCCCCAGACTGTCTAGAAAAAGAAAGAGATGAAAAAAATAAAGGTTTTGGAGTGGACGGTTCAACGTCCAGATGGACTGAGATGCTGTGAAATGTCTTTCCCAGGGGTAGCAGCAGCAGTTAATTAAGTGTAGAATAAAGTTCAAGTTTTACATAAGGCCCAGTTGGTTTAGAAAGGATTTTATGCTAAACAAATGAAATAATCACTGTTAAAAAAAACAAAAAAAACGTTTTGCATTAACAGAAGTTATCTTCGTCCGATTTTAAAATTTGCTGCAACATGTAGGAGTGAGAAAAAAACAAAAACAAAAAAAAAAACAAGACATCGGTAAGAGGGAAATACTTTTTCATGATGCTGTATATAAACGTAACACCGACTTGACTCTATTTGTTGACGTCTGGGAGACAATTGCTTCATGCTGTCATTACAAAGTCATGGTGTGCGAACTGTTTACTGTGTTCACATCTTGAAAAGAACAGGTTCACTGGTAATTTGACTGTTGTGTGGGTTTAAAAAAAAAAGGTGCATCACCTGCAGGTCTTGAACCAGGGCCACCCTCTTAAGGATTAAATTGCGTCTGACAGCTGTGTAGAGTGAGAAAAGCAATACAGTGGGGATTAGAAAATGAAAATAAATGAGCTTTTAAAACCTAATGAAGGATTTAACCTAAATGAAGCACAGGTGGCTGGTAATAGGCTCTGCTTTCACATCCGAGGCAGCGCCGTCTGAAAGATTTCGAGGCATTTCAACTTACTGTGACTCCCCACCCCCCCAACCCATAACCCCCGCCGTCATCTCCTCAGAGCTTGGGGACATGCCTCTGGTATTTACTCACGCTTTTTCCTAGGGTCGCCGTGTCACCAAGCATAGCTGATGGGAATGTGCAGTTTTCCAGTGCTTACACTGGCTGGGGAGAACATGGGAAATGAAGGCGGGCATCCTCTGTGTTCCCACCCCCCCCCAACTCTCCTTCCTGCCAGCCGCCACTCTCTGCCAAAGCCGTGCTACCCTGTTTTTGTTCCGAACATGCGAGGAAATAATGATGTCAGAAATATGGGGCTTGACCTTTGCAGCCCTCGTTTCATGGGAAGAACTGTAAACCAAAGTGACAAACTATCCGGCTGGATGAGAGGCCGCCGAGGACTTTAGGCACTGATATCCATTACACTAGGAGTTTACAAACTACTTTTTTTATCCAGCATGTGTTACTCATCCTAAATGCAAGGAGAATAAACCTATTTAGCATTTAGGTGTGCTGAACAATAGCTTGTAATTCTGTGAAAAATTAAGTAAAAAGATGTAGAAGAAACCTTTGTAAAAAAAAGAAAAACAAAAAAAAAGGGCTCATTTTATGATTAAACAGCTACAAGATCAAAATTAACCAGATCAAAGAAACTCCCAGAGTTAAAACTGAATAAAGAATTACTCAGTGGAATTAATTTATTTTCTATTTTCTCTGTTAACATGTAGCGCTTTGCATTCGGCATTAGGCAGCCACAGCTTTCACAAATTGATTTTTGCCCTCCTCTCTGCTTTTGAATTACTTTTTGCGCATTAGAAATCCAAAAAAAAAAAAAAAAAATTAGCAGCGACTGCTCAGATTTTTCTCAGCTATTGCTCAGGTTGTGCGGACAGATCCCTGGCTAATCTGAATGCTGTGCTTTTGCCGGTCATTTCCTATATTAGGAAACTACCTGTTTTTCCTAGTAACATGTCAGCGTTCGGTTTTGTAACCAAATGCAGGAAGAAGCTGCAGTTTAAACAAGTGATGGAGTATTAAGTGTGGGCCCTTATCAAGGCATTCATACCTTTATCCCCATTTTCCTCATTAAAATTACAAACCTAAATGTGTTAAAGGGATTTCCTGTGCTGAACAACACATAGCAGTTAATTATGAAGGAAAATCATGCCCTGTCCTGGCCAGTGGCCACAGCATGATGCAGCCACCACCTTGGGGAAGATGTTTTTCAGGAAGGTAACTTACAGTTTCCTCTCACAAACAGAGCTTTGCATATAGGCAAAGAAAGCTAAAGATTATGGTGAACGTTTCAATAGCAGTCTGTCTTTTCAGCAGATCGTTCCAGCCTCAGCCTCCCTGGACCTCCTCCAGACCCTCTTTATATCTCTGGATGACAGTTTGCACAGTCCTCCTTGGGGGATTGTTTAATAACTTTATCCTGCTTTGTCTTTCCTTGGTATCCGTCTTGCTGTTTTTTACACTAATGCTCATCTGAGGCCTTTAAAGAACAGCTGTATCCATGGTGAGGTTGAATTACACAAAGGTGGACACTGATGAGGGGACTTTTGAAGGCAACTGGTTGCTGTGGATTTAATTTAGGAGTAAATAATACACAACACATTTTTTAGATTATCTATTGCCATCTGCAACAAAGAGAGGAGAAATTAGCCAAAGCGCTTTAATTTTATTGGATAAAGTTTATAACGTCATCTGACCCTGTGGTTAAGAAATAACAGTTTTCTTTTTTTATCAAGTTTCACAACCCTGAATAGAAAAACATCTAAAACGAACAAATGTAAAAGCTTTTTTTAGTTTTATTTGTTATTGACAACTTCATGTTTCTCTGGGAAGTAAATATGACATTGCACATAGAACCGTTTATGTATGACTCCATTCGACTACCCTTATAGAGTAAGGACGCTTTAGGCAAAGCAGAAGTGTGTCAGGAGTCACCATAAATGCTGTCCGAAAAGTGCAGTCAGTAAGGATGGAGACAGGAAAAAGAGCCTGTATGCTCTCTCCCACGGCTAGTTTTGGCAAGTAACCCCCCGACGTCCCTCTAAGAAGCCTTAAGGTATCCCACAATCCTTTGCATGACATGACATATCAGCACAGCCCTTCAAAGAAATCAACCAAAATGTCTGGAGAGAAAAGATCGTACACTTTATAGTTCTTTTTTTTGGGAAGGCTGTAGGCCTTTGACTCACATCATCCATGGCCATTTCCATCACATTATTCCCACAATGCAGTTCTTACTGTTGACCCTGTGAAAGGTCAAGGAATAGGAGCCAGGAGCAGGTCCTAGGAGCTATTAAGGGTATTTGGATGGAGCTTAATTCACGTTTCAAAATTGGAAAGATGAGAGCGTGTCTGATCTGCATTTTTTAGAAGATGGTAAATGGCTCCAATGAGAAACTGACTGTTTATTGTGGCTATGGCTTAGCCTGCATCTCCAGCTCAGTCTTTATTTCCCCCCTTTGTGGATGCACAAGCGAAAGAAGAAGAAGATTTAATGATGCACTTGCCCGTATCCAGACTAAAATCACTTACTAAAACATGTTTAAATCACTGGAACTGTGAAAAAAAAACAACAACAGTGGGAGTGGAGCTGAGTTTGTCCTGGCTCCGTGCGCAGCAAGGAAGAACGTGAGATTGTTTTAAAGGCTTTTCAATTATATCCTTACCAGGGGTTTTCACTGAATGTGGAGGGCACCGTGTATCCTCACTGACAAAAACAGTTCAACACCATGTACCTTGCCAGACTGAAAGTTTGATTCGGTCGTCATTTACTCCAAATGTAGACCAGCGATGTAAATTAGTTATCAGTTAATTAGTTATGCTTTAGGTATTTACCGATGCGTCTGGTTCAGTGAATTAGTTACGGTGGCAAAAAAAAGAAAGAAAATACCTGAAAATGACGATAAAAATAACAAAACTGCTAATCTACACCAATACAAATTCAAGTGTGAACACTGGGAGATTAAAAGTGGAAAAATCCATCTTACGCATTTAAAGGTCACTTTTGGTCTTTTTACACTCCTGCTTGTTAACAGTCTGGGTTTGCAGATTAAATTGGTTCATTTTTCTGTATTTTGGTATTTGCTTTCCTCTGACTTGTCTTCCTTTGTTTTTGTAATTCCTTCAATATATTTTAATTAAACTTCAGGCCTCAGGCTCTTCATGCTTCTTGTGTGTATAGTACACACTGTATACGTAAAAAAGAAAGAAAAAAAAACTATATACAAGCACTTGAAGCACTGTTGGGAGGTTGCAACCCACTTACAAACGCTTGTAATTCATTACTGTTTCCCATTTTTTTTTGCTTAATAGAATGCTGAGGATGTTTTTTGCGGCGAGCTGCATCAATGCTGCTGTTGCGGGAAAACAGTAGAGGCAGAAGTATCAGAGACTCCTCAGTTTCTGCCATGGAAGTTTCTCTCACATGAAATGTTGCATGAGACATCGTTTGCACTCTGCGAATTCGGCACCGTAACACCACCTTCAACCTCTCATTGTGCCTCCGTATCGCAGAAATAACGTCAGCTGAAAGGTTCAACAGCTGACAGCAAGGGAGCACAGATGCCCATGTACAGTACTCCTCACTCCCCTAACATGCAACTAAATCACTACAGTATGTGGAAGTCAACTCTCATGGTTCGCTGTCTGTCAGCTGCAATAGACCAGCAGTCATTCACTGTCACTTTGCTTTCTATTAAGGCTGAAGGAATGCAGGAACACGGTGCCAGGATGCACACAGCTTTCCTACTGGCTTGTGAGGCAAGGCACATTTATTTGTATAGCACATTGCAGTATAAAGTGCTTTACATGATAAAAATATAGGAAAATAAAAACAGAATAAAAGCAAGTTGGAATAAAGTGTAGAAAAATTGAAACAAATGGGAAAAAGGGAAACTTAAAGCAAATATTAAAAACAGTTGGACTACAAACTTGAACTGGTGATGTTTCAGTAAAACAGTTTAACTAGAACTGACTGACTGTAGAGTACAAATTATTGAAACCTCTGTTGGCATGCCAAATAAAAATGAAAAAAAACTTGTCTTGTGCACTTTTTGTTTTAAAGGCACCACTTTTCCATTTTTTATGAGTCAGTACACAGAGTTTGGAGTAAGATCCCTTGACGACACTGATTACTTTTACGAGATAAATTTTGCTACAAACTGGCTATTTAGCTGCAAGCATGAATGTTACTGGCTTTCAGACACGTTTGAAATGTACAGTGTACAAATATACAACTTCAGATGCAAAACAAAGAAAAGTTGTGGGCTAAGGAAACAAAATGTATTAACAGACCAAATGCAGAACCTCAGGCCCTGTTCACCCCCGGCACTAACAGGCATCCTGAGTGATCTGACTGTCCAGACGATGCTGCATCCGGGTGTGTAGTAATCAGTAATGTAATAGTGTCCAATAAAATATTACCAGCCAATAATCTAATAATTCTGGCAACTTTGAACGTTAATGAAGCAAATATTGCAAATGCTGTTTTCATTCTTTTTTCTTTAGCAAATGTTCTAATAACATTTTGCCAAAAATGTAAAAAGGTGTTATTGCCTGGTTACAGCGAATAAGCACATGCAAGTCCCATGAGCACTGTTCTCGTCCTGTGTTTTAGTATATTTTACTAAGTGATCAAACTATCAAATGCACTTTACAGTAAATAATGGACTTCAGAGTTGCCTATTAAAAATCATTGTATTTATATGACAGCTATTCATAAAGAGAAAACCGCCAAACAACTGGCAAAAAATGACTTTCAATGTGTACATCCACCAAATATTATTGTGTTATTACCTGCAGTTACTACTGTTTTACATCTTTAAATCATAGCATTGTCTTATTGGCAAGTTGCTATATCATTGGCTTAAAAACTATGTAAGATTATTAGGGTTACCAGGTGTGGGGTGGTGTGTGGGCAGCCAAACAAGCAGGCCAGAAGAGCTGGCCGATCAGCTGAAATGTGCAGGATGCTGGCTGAGAGGCGAGAAGGGAGGAAGAGGAATAGATGAGAGATGGTAGGAGGAGCCAGAAAGAAGGTTTGAAGGGGGAAACCAGCTGAGGTGAGATGAGGCAACTGATGCAACGTGGTACCTGTCAGAACAGCGGAAAGCACAACCAAAGGAAAGTGATGCACGTTGACGACAGCAGTATCCGTGAGTACCGCTTTTCACAGTGGTTTGCAGGACGCAGCATTTTTGGGGAGATTAGCCGGGCCTGCTTTACAAGCAAAGATGCTGTGGAAAACAGCTGAGATGAGAGTAGTAGTAATATTTTTATTTATAAGGAGACAGTTCTCTCTTTAAAGAAGCAACGGCTTGAGTCCGTGGATTTTGGCTTTTGATATCCTGTCATAATGAACTTTTATTTATCTATTTATTATTTTTTAAATGGACTTTTAAACAAGGAATGTCCTTTTTTTAAGATCACAATTTCATGTGCATTTCCTTCTTAATATTTTCCTTCCATGTTGTTTTCTCCACTTTTCTCAACAGCCGCACATGACGCCCACCAGTTTCTGCTCCCTGGGTTCAGAACCATGTGACCCCCTCTTGTTTAATGAAGATATTAATGTGATGCTCATGTCTACCAGCCCGGGGTTCAGCCCTTCTGCACAGACGGAAAAAAACCCTCAGCGAGGACGGGGACATCTAACAAACACATAAAACACTGCATGAAAAGTGCGCAACTTTTATTCAAAATTGTCTCCAAAGTAAAAAAAAAAAAAAAAAAATGGCCACAAAATCAAAACATTACATCAAACATTTGTCATCAAGATACAAGAGACACATTTTCCCAGATATACAGATAAAGAAGGCAAGATTGTAATCTGCAAATGTCCTGTTAAACAAAGCGTGCCTTTAGTGGACTTAGAAGATGAATAGTGTTTCTGAAACCCTTTTTAGTAGCTTTGGTCAAACTGGTGGGGGTGGAGGGGTATGTGTGTGTGTGTGTGTGTGTGTGTGTGTGTGTGTGTGTGTGTGTGTGTGTTTGTGTGTGGGGGGGGGGGGTTATACTAGCGGCTCTACAATTTAAATAAAAGAAAGAAACACACAGTAACATGGAAAAAAAGTAGAAAAAGATACATAGAGAAATTATACTGCAATATTTGAAACCCGCCGTGAAACACGGAGGACGGAGTTTTTACTCAGGAGTTGGACACCTGCAGCAAATCAACTTCAGGTTGCAGCTGGAAGGTGAGTCCTCACAAAAAAAAAACATGCAACGACCACATGAAAAAGAATGACAGGAAAGTAGGACAGTGTCATAGCATTTCTCCGACCCTACTAAGCAACAACGGGGAGACTTTAAGGACATAACAGGAAGCATCACAGGACGTGTGGTCCCACCCTGCTAAGACAGTCCTACCTTGCAAGGCATCTAAATTCTTGCAGGATTGCAACCACTAAATAAGCCATCTTGCACCCTTCCAGCACATTGTTTGTTGCCAAAACACAGAAGCTGAGACCTAACTGTGATTATCTTTTGATTGCATCTGCTTGCAGCGTCTCATTGATCTAGCTTCCATTGAACTGTGTGGCTGCATGATTGATACGGTTAGTCCCGCTGGATTGTGCAGATCACCCACTGAACTACATTGTATTATAGTGAAATAGGGATGAATTTATGACTTTAATTCAATAATCTCTTTAGACCAAGGGGGGGAAAAAAAGGCAGAATTGGAAGAAGGAAAGTTCTTTGGCTGGAGTGCATTTCAAAAAATGTGCTGCAAGTGCTTAATGGCCCTCTTCTTCCTTTATACAGCTGTATCATGGGTGTGGTGCAGCCCAGCGGCTCCATACTGTGTGAGTGAATAATAAAATAAATTGTGTTTGAGGAGGCTTACATTAAAGATTAGTCATTCATGAATCATGAATAGGAGGGGAGAGAGTCTCTCTTTGCTCTCAGTTTTCCCTGGCCTTTTATGGCTTACCATCAGTACTTTAACCAAACCCAGGCCCGGCTCTTGGAATAGGCCTGGTCCTCCTCTGACTCACAGCGTGACTTATTCACCACTCACAGAAGGCTGGGAGAGATCAGGGAGGACTGCTGGAGAGTCGGTTTGTTAGGGCTGCACCCAGCAGGTGGCTGGACTGGCTTATGCTCAAGAAGTACAGTTTGGATTGATCACTGCATTCAAATAGGTGCACTGGCTTTAACTTTTTCCTAATGCTGTTACAATGTATGAGTAAAAGAGCGGGGACTGCTGTTGTGATGTACAATTTTGCAGAATAAAGAGTTCAATTATGCATGATCTAGGATATATCTTTTGCAGGTGACTGTTTCATCTTTTTAGATTTGTTGGACTTTAGGAACATTATGTATTAAAAGATAAAACAAGCACAATGGATCTTGATAAAGTCATCAGTTTTGCCAGGTCTCCCCTGAAAAAGAGATTTGTAATCTCAATGGCGACTTCCTGGTTAAATAAAGATGAAATGAATGAGACTGCACAAATGACCTTTTCTCTGTTGGATTTTGTATGGTGCACTCAACAAAAGAGGGATACAGGGGCATTATATTTGGAAGTTTAAAGAAAATATAAAGAAAATGGTAAAATGCTGAGAGTTGCGTTTTATTCTATAGAAACACATTCATTTCTTAATTATATTGCATTAAAAAGTATTCACAAACGGTACTCAAATTGTTTATATATTTTGCCATATTAAAATACCAATTTTTGGTATATTTCGTCTAGATTTTATGTGACAGACTAACAAAGTAGCACATACATTTTCAGTAAAAGGAAATAAATTGATATTTTTATTTATTTTTTTGCTAATAAAAGTATTCTTTTTTTAGTTGTGATATTAAGGAACTAAGGCCTTGATCACATAGCAAGATTTTAAAATTGTCAGCTGATTTTCAAAATCCGAGAGACCTGGTGAGAGACACATAATGATTAAAAAATTATACATCCAACAGGTTCGTTCTTACAGTGCGTTGGGTCCAATCAAAAGACAAGCGCAACACATTACACACACACAGATATCACACAGAAACATTCAGATGTCAAATGGGAAATCTCGCAAAACCTCAAAGATCAAATGTGAGTTCAGAGTAAATAAACATGGTTGATGAGTTTTTGGACTAATCAGAGAAAATCATTACAAATCGAAAAGACATCGGTTGAAGGAATTGAGAGAGCGAGAAGAAGAGCTATATGTTTGTTACCCTATGATATAGTGGTGAGCTGTGTTTTTTTTTCGGAGTTTCCATCACTTCCCTTTGTGATTGGCTACAGGTCACATTCAACAGTCTCGTTTTTCCTCATATGTCCTCGGGGAACACCCTACAAGCCAGGATATCGGACCAAGACCATCCCCATGTTGGGTGGGAGTGGTGGCCTGGTGGGTAGCGAGCTGGGCGTTTGCATCTAGGCCAGGCCGAAGAGGTTGCTGGTTGAAATTCAATTTGTCACTATGGGTCCCTAAGCAAGATCCTCGAATACTTATTGCTACCTGTGCATTATGGTAGCTACGTTAATATAATAAAAATGTGTCATATTCAAGCCAATAGGAATTTAGTGATCGGGTGAAGCTCAATCGGAGTGAAATTGTATTTTTAATGAGACGGGTTGTTTATGCCAATTGATAATCCGATTGACATGAACGTAAACGCTTGTCAGGATCAAGTTATTCCAAATGTGGCAAAACCCAAGTGCGCATGTGCGCCCAATATAAATGTTGAGTGGTGGAAATACGTTGGCAACCAAAACTTCTATTTCAAACATTAAAAGAGCTCAAAATTGTTATTTATTCAGTAACGTTTCAATCGTAGTTGGAACCTGCAAGTCCGGCCTGGGCGCCTGGAAGACAAACAAACTCATACAACACTGCCTTGTTTGCTATTTTCTGTTGCTCAGCAAAAATGGAAGTTCTTCTTCTGTGTTTTTTAATGGAAATTTGTTAACTGCGCACGTCAGAGTGGTTCTATTCTGAATAAGGCCAGGTGCATATACATTACGGTCAGACTAACTGATTGTGTGCCAAAATAAAAGGTACAATTAGATTACTTTTTGTTCTTTAATCTGGATGAACTTCAATCCAATCGTGACATTTTGTGCATGTAACCATAGCTACTGTGTTAGCAACAAGGGTGAAAGCAGTTTAAATTCTTGCCAGTACTATTACTACCTCCCCCCCATACAAACATTTGCGCTCATTTTTTTTTCATTATTTTGTGTGTCCCAAAGGTGGACATTGGATTAGCACTGCCCACAAATGGCTGGTTTAATCATTATGAAGAAGATACAGGCTAAAGGCAAGGAGAAAGTACCTTCTCTGTTCATGTGAACATCTTTAAATTCAAAGAAGAGCAAAATATTAATCAGAACCTTTTTCCCTCTAATATATCTTAGAGCCACGAGAACACCAGAGGACCTTCTGGATCGTTCCAATAAGCCACGGCAGCGGTCAAAGTCATCATCCATCACACAGCCAGGACACACCAAACTGTGTTTTTGTATGAATGTGATTTATTTTATTTCATTTTATTAAAGAGTACAACTCATGAGGAGTGACCGAAGACTCCATTCTTGGCTCCTTCCTCTTCTCTCTTTACCCCGCCCCATTGGGGACAGTTATAAGAAAACATGGTTAAACTTCTTTGTTTTGGCACAAGACAGTCAGAATTTTATGACACTAAAAAGGAAAATCGTTGCTCTGCAAATAAACTCCTCCAATTCATTGCAGAAATCATGGATGTCTCCAAACTTCTTACTCCAGAACAATAAAAAGACTAAGTTTTTGTTGTTTGGGTCCATTGATGTCTAACATCAGTGCTGACCTGGGACCTCTAAGTCAGTATCTGACACTGACTGCTACAGACCTGGGTGTAAGACTTGAGAATAATCTTAACTTTGATGCTGAGTTAAAATCTGTGGTTCATTCCAGCTTTTTCAACTTGAGACAGCTGACTAAAGATTTCAATCTTTGCTTTAATTACAACTTGCTTAGATTCCTGCACTGCACTTCACTCTGGGCTTAAAACTCTAGTAGCTTGACTGCAGCTGTTCCAAAAACGGTGCTGCTCTTCTTTTCACTGCTGCCACAAAACGAGAGCCCATTTCTCCAGTTTTAGCAGCAATTCATTGGCTACTTGTTCACATTCGGATTGATTTTAAGATAATTGTATTTGTTTTTAAATATCTTCATGGTCTTGCTCTCCCGTATCTGTCAGACCTGGTTCATATGCATGCTCCCTCTCGTTTGGTCAGGTTGGCAGATCAGTTTTTATTAGTCATTCGAAAAACAAAGAGAGTGCAAAGAAGTAACCACACTTTCTTGTTGTTGCACCAAAACTCTGCAATGAAGTAGTTTTACATATCAGGCAGGCCATTTAAAATGTTAGCTCTTGACGTACGTTTTATCGTATTCGCTGGCTTTAACTTTTTATTCTGTTTTGAATTACTAGTCTGCAATAGACTGGCAACCTGTCCAGGGTGTACCCCGCCGCTCGCCCATTGACAGCTGGAGATAGACACCATCACCCATCATGAGCCCACAAGGGATAGACGTGGTAGAAAATGGATGGATGGATTGATGAATTACTAGTTTTGGAGTGTATAAAGCACTAAGGGCAACTGAGTTTTATTTTAATGTACTATGTAAATAATCTTGGGCTGAGAATATTTATAGATTTAAAAAGGGTAGAATTGTGGTCACTTTACAAACAGACATTCTTCAAATACATAAAACAATAATATATAAACTTAACACAATTTTCCCCTGACTTTAATAAGGAAATATTCTAGTCAGAATGATTATATTCTGCTTCGCTTTTAGCCCCACTAACAGTCTTAAGGCCGAACCCAATAGGAAATAGTGTTTTTATTTATGTATTGCAATCCCAGATTATATGAGTATAGGCACAGTTTTTCAAACTCTGCGCCTCACTGGATCCTAGTGACAGTAAAAAAAGAACTCTATTAGGGAGCAGATTGTCCAGCCCCAGCATAATTTATTCTACCGCGTAGAGGTGGGCGGATTTTTTTTTTCTTTTTGCAGTGCAAGAAATAAACAGTGGGAAAATATGCATAAATAAAGACTTATAAAGAGCTCCTTTAGAGGGAAGAGGAGGAATGAGGAGTCTGAGTTGATGCCCCCAATGTTACAAGTCCCTCAAAATGTCCCTTAAAAGTACACACCTAAATTCTGTGTGACTAAATTATGCGCATCTGAATTCCAGGGCAAGGAAAGGCAACAACCCACCGCAGAACCACTCATTCTATGTCGTTAAGATTGAACAAAATAGCACGAAACACTACTAGTAACTCTCCTATTGATTTTCCTTGGGACATTTTGCTGCGAGTGGAAGGACATGAAACATAATAGCACATGTTTTGAAGGCTGGACGCTGATAAGAGCCTGTGGCTCCGAGGGAAGGGACTGGAGAGGAGAAGTAGGTAAGACCGCTGAGGCATAAAAACAAAGCACACATAGTTTCGAAACAATGCAGAATTAATAAAAACAAAACTTATAAACTAATTGCTGTGCTTCAGACTGCATTAGCGGATCTATTTTCTGATCCAATGTGCAGCTGTGACTGTTTCTGAATGAAGGCTTTATAGCCGGCAACCACTCTCCCCTCTTACCAGTACTAAATTCCAGCTTGTATTCTGTTAGAGGTACGCAGTACCAGACCGTACCAACTTGCTTTCACCCCTGGTTAGCACACTGTTACTAAGGAATGGGTTACATGCAGAGACACATTTCCTCTCTAGGGAACTACAAAGGGAAATAGTCATTTATTTATGTATTTATTTCATCCCCTGTTTAAGGTCAGAGCGGTCCCGAACCCTTTCCGAGCAGACTAGATCCCTAACACACCACACGTTACAGGAATATATCAACCATGTGCTGTGTGTATAAAGATTATTTTAAGAGCCATCCTGATAATGGCGGCATACTTAAGATTGTCGGAAAGGAAGGATTGGGGCAAAAATCTGTAATGCCCGAACTTAATCTGGAGACCCGATGATTCAGTCGACACAGGAAATTAACTTTTAAAACAGTTTATTGATAGTAAACTGGTGTTGCCAGAACAGGAACTGACCTGAGCTCTTACTGGAACCACTGTGGGGAGAAGAGCAGGGTTAGTGGCCAATAATAACTCTGTTATGTTGATGGTACACTGAATGACAGCCACTAACCTTCTCAGAAACTGGGAAGGTGCACTGGCTCTGATGATTGATCCCAGCGGCCCCATCTGGATGATTAGAATCACTGACTGACTGATCCAAATCACAATGTAACTAGATAGGGTAAAGGCAAGCGGATAAGTCGTAGTCAGTTCAAGCACAGGAAGACAGTCCAGAGGGCAGAGGTTTCCAGAAGGTGTAAGCAGGAGGGGGAATCCAGAATCCAGGATCCAAGCGAGAGAACTGGTAACAGGAGGCACACACACAGAGGTTTCCAAATGGGGCAGATAGAGGAGACAGGTCTCAGGTCCAGGCTTGACAGGGGCAAGTCAGACAAACTTGGTCAAGAGGTAAAGCAGCAGGTCGATGTCCAGAAATGCAGAAGCCAACAGGAGAGTTAGACAGGGGCAAGACAGGCAGGAGAAAATATGAATGAGACTGGTTGAAATCAGGAGGTCAATACAAGGGAGGCTGTAAGGTTTACTCACACAATGGCTGTCAATAATCTGGCGGTTAACCACTGGGAGAGCCAGGTATATATAGGGCTCTTCCTAGGTGCAGCAACTCCCAGTAATTGGAGCCGCCACAGGTGTATCCACTCAGACCTTGATTGCCGGTGCAGCGCAGAGAGGAGGGAGTGATGTCATGGAACTGCACACAGCAGCCTTTTAGGCAGGAACAAACAAGAATCATTACAAAAATCTGCGTAATTATCTTACCTAACCTGACACTGTCCAGAGTCGGAGAACAGGCACGAAGGGATGAAGGCAACAGAGTAAATGTATGTTGCTTTCTTAATATGCATGCATCACATATGAAGTAATTTGAGTTGTGCACACTACAGCAATCCAAAGGAAACAGCGGACTATGCTGGTGGCGACTCAAAAAGACAAAATGGCTAGTCTGAGACAAAGAAAATATCACAACATCTGGATGGAGCGTGATATTTGCCAAAGAAAAATATTCCCAGTCTGAATCAGCAAATAATATAAAATGAATATAAATAATAAAATAATATAAATGATGAGACATTAAACTATATGTCAAACTAAATTATATAAAGGTGATAAGCGTTTGAAGATTTCATATAATCCAGAGTTATGTGAAAATACTACTGACCAAAATACTGAACAATCTTCTTAAGATTGACGCCCTGTTGTATGCATTTCTGAGATCCCTATTTGAAAGTAAGAGAAGTGCTTCTTGAGTTTCCTGTTGTGTTGACAGCCGACTTAGAAAGACTTCTTGTTGAGATACCTAACAACACTTTGTTACAGGTTACAAAAGCCCCAAAGAAGCCTTCACCACTTTTAAACTGTTTGTGTCACAGCATATTCGGTTACTGGTTGAAAAAAAAAAAAAAAGATCTGTGACAAAGGGACCGAAAAAAATACAAAAGTTGAATTAGTGTAAGAGTACAGTAAATGGCTAACCATTAGCAGCCAACATCATTAAAGGTAGTATCTGCTTTGGAGATTTCTAAGCTTTGGAGCTAAACTAAACGGCCTTTTCAAAGTTTTTTTAGTGATTATGGATTGCATTTCATCACCTGTAGTTAAAATATACTGACCTCTCCTCTGAGCTAGATAATGCCACATTGAACAGAGATTGTTCAACACATGTATATGCGAAAAAACAACAAAGGAACATTTTCACTTCAAGTGACAAATAAAAGTGCCCCCATCCACCACCACCAAAAGAAAAGGTAAAAAAAACCCAGGGCCCAACGGGCCGGAAGCGAAGAGACTTTCACCTTATCTCCTATTGATCTCCTGTTCTCAGCGGTGTCATTTATTTGCAGGGTGATATAAGTGGGAGTGATTAGAACAAGGGGCCTGATTGATTTGCGCACACATGCCGGGCGACGACCAGGAGAGAATCAGACCTGGCGGGGAAGGAGAACATTCATTGTAGGTTTGGCCGGCTCTGTCATGCTACAAAACATTACCCTTAGTGTGTGAGTGATCGCGGAATACCCAAGTGCTTTAAATCAGCCAGAAAAGCTTCAGTGGGGGGAAAGCAAACAAATGGAATTTGCATCCCAATTTGTTTGCACCCCCCTCCCCAACCACCCACCCTCACACACACACACACACACACACACACACACACACACACAATCAGAGGATATGATAAATGATGGTAAAGGCCTTCTGTACAGCACTTCCTCCGTTCAGACTCTTCTGATTGATTTGAGGCTGATGCTGACCCTGGCACTGAAGCACCAATACAAACATCTCCAATGTCCTTGTTTGTGCATTATGTATGGCTGAGTAACTCTAATAAGCATCTCTCACATCTCTCTTGTTGTGTTAGAGGAAGGAACAGAGTAAGATCTGGCCTTCAACTTCACGATTAATTAGAAGAACGGGCCTGGATACAGATGTCAAAGAATCTTTAGTGCCGCGTGTCGGCCACGTTTCGTGATCGACGATACTCAGCAGTATTTGTTGCTCAACAGGTGGATGAACATCAAATCGACATCAAATCACTAAAATTAGAACAGCACAGTTCACTTACGCTGCAGCAGATTCAGACAAACGTTGAGCGGTAAAGCTTGAATTGTTTACTTGTACGAGTCACATAGTAAGCATCTCTGTCCTAAATATCACCTTAACATGTTATGGTAACAACAGAACGCTGCTGCTTTGGTGTCATCCAGAGTGATTCATGATATGGTGATTGTGACCACATGAAGGGATTTTTTTTTTCATTTCTGTTCCTAAACCCTATATGTGCTTGCTACAATTTGTCAGTGGCAAAGGGCCAAAAATGGAATTTCAAGACCCAATACCAGCAACTGCAGTGTCTCTGCAGGTCCCTTTATTTGGCTTTTTCTCAGTGGAATGAAAACTATGTATGAAAAATCATACGAGCCATGTCATCCCTCATCTTCGGGAGAACACAGGCTCTCGTACCTTTCTACGAATGCTGCTTTGTTTCAGCTCACTTTGAAGCCTCTACATTTCAACCGATGTTTTGAGCTGTGTTTTGCTCTGTTTCTTGATTGAAGCATGTTGAAATGAATCTCCCAGGACGTCATCATCTTCCAAAATCATTGGTATTGCAGATGTTGCCATTCTAAAGGTGCGTTCACATTGGCGCCAGAGTGTTGCGACTGTTGCGTGCTTTCGCTCGCCTGACATTCGCTTTTAGGGCTGGACGATATAGAAACAAAGCATCTAGATAAAATAGAAAACATACTGATGGATATCTATAATTATCAACAAATTCAAAACGTGTATTTTAAGTGCAACCCTTGGCCATTTTATGCTGTTGCTTCGTGACCTATTCTTATGTACAGAACACACAAACACTGAATTCATAGTCAACCCTTTATTCAACCAACTTTTTACCAAAACTGCAAGTTTTTAAAAAGGAACATGTGCTCTCTCAACTCTTTGAAGGGAGCGAAGCTTGGTGACGGAGCGTTCCCGGTTCTGCGTTTGTGATTGGCTGGGAGGATGCAATGACTGTACATGATAGGCTAGAATGCCAAAGGAAGGAAAACTGTTATTCGATTTAACTTTTTATTGACCCTTTTTTCTATTATCGATATATGTCTATCGATCAATATATATTGTTATTGAATTATCGTCCAGCCCTATTTACTTTAATCACCAAAATTGCATATTTTGCGTTGCTAGAATTGCCTCTGTGGCCTTGCTCCTGTGCATAGGTATATCATGTAAATCTGTTGCTTGGCCTGACACATCCGCCCTCAATGCGAACGCACCTTTAGTTTGTGCTCTCTTGTGCAAACATACGGGCAACTCGAGCTGTCTCCAGACAACTGTGACTTCATTCGCGATCAGCCCTATTTTTTATTTATTTATTTATTTTTTTATTTTTTTATAGTGTCCTGTCTGGCAATGTGGCTATAAGAATTGTTGTCTTAATGCCAAAAAGAGCCCAACAGATTTTACTTTCATAAGCAGAGCCTTACTGCTTTCGCCGTAGTGCTCCGCTTGATTTATATATGCAAGTAGCTTTATTATAATTTATGCAGGGAATATTTCATGTTATATGGACACTAAAAGAACAAGGTAGAAGAGAAAATTAAGAAGAAAAGGTGAGAGCAAGAGGACAAACAAAGGAGAGAACGATACATCCTCAGTCTGCTTCTTCACCTGCAAAGGGAGATGTAAAAAGAACAGCGCAACCAGCCGATAAATTATTAAATAAATTATTAAAGATACAATCAACCAAGGCCTTGATACCATCATTGAAGAATATACAGTATTAATTGATACGATATGTATGAAGTGACAGCTGAATATAATAATAATAGGGATTTTCTGTATGGAAGTGAGTCTGTAAGTACCAGAATCCAAGCACCTGTAGGTGTTTATGAGAGTGTGCTTGTGTATAAAAGGTTTATCCATGAGGAAAATGCATCTGGGGAACCAAAACCCCAGATGCCCCAATGGATCCCCACAGCCAAGGTGCCCAAGTGGTGCCAAGCCAGGAAATCTGCCTTCCCCCACCCAAAGGGAAAAGGAGAGACAGTCCCAAGGAAACCCGCCGAGCCCGTGGATTCCGCCGGCAGCCAGCTACGGTGGAGCGGATCTGGCCATGGGCCCCGGGGGCGCCCCACCCTCCAACAAGGCCCCCGACCGAGCCACGGGAGCCAACACCTGCCCGGGCACCCAGCCCCGTACACTCAGTACCACCGATGCACCACGAGGCCAAGGCGCCAGCCAGCAAAGGGGAGCAGGACAGGGGAGAAGGGCTCCACACTTAGTGGAGACCTGAGATGTCATGGGAGAGGGGGCAGTACAAACCCAACCTGACAAATAAACAAACAGAAAGCTACATACACAGTGACATTCACTCGTTCATACCCTGGTGCTGCCACATGCAAACACTCCTACAAGAAAAGAAAAAAAAAAAAAAAAAAGGACGCTTTACACACACTCGCACTTGTCACGCACACCCTATATTCCCTGGTCGAGGTGCTGGCACCCCAAAAGGGTACTCAGCACCCAGAGAGGGAGGCTCCGCCAACCTCACCACCAGGGATCAGCCCTGTTTCAAGGCTTGTCACAGTCTCTCTATTAGATTTGATTGGGCCATTCTAAAACATGAATGGCCCAAACTTATTGGAGGTCTTTTGTGACTTCCAACAAGTTGTTTTTCCCAGCATTGCCCCTCATCCCTAGAACCTTTTTTCTCCTGACATGCAATTTCTCTTAACTTGTTGAAAAAATCCTGCCTCAAAACTCAGCTTTTCAAGCGCCAATACACTGTATGACACATTTGAATGAGCATATTTAAATGAACTATATCATTATATCATCACAGCATGGTGGTCCCAGCAACATCTTTGGCTGTGAGGATAATGTGTTCAGGATGGTTGTAAGGTTTGTATTCCGTCACACACTGCGTTTTGCCAGAACATAGTGTTTTAGGCCAAAATGTTCAAAAGTCTATCCTCTTTCTTACACTTCACAGTTGCCATATGTTTGTTTGTCACATAAAATCCTAATAAAATAACCTGAAGGTTGTTGATGCAATGTGACAAAATATGGAAAAGTTCATTGGGCGTAAGTACTTTTGCAATGCCTTGTAAGATCAATTCTTCCATGTTACTCAAACAAATTTCTTGCCTCTTTCCTAGATGGGGGGGGGGGGGTTAAAGAAAAATGCTTGTTTAATTAACTGGAGTTCAGCAGAAAGTCAAACCAATCTCCACTAATGATCCGGTCATGGCCAAACACTGCTGAGACCCGAGCACATGCTCCCAATTTTCTTAAAAGCAAAGCTTTTTCTTGTAAACAGCAGCTCTCGTTGAAAATGACAAGTTTCAACCAGGCATTCCCTCCGCGTTATGGCTGTCTTAATAAAAAAAGGAAGCAGGACGGGAAACACAGGGAGGATTTTACAAGAAAAGTCTCTCTAATGTCCGAGGAAACCGAGGGGCTCTAAAGAAATCCTCCTAAGAGAACCCACCAGCCTGTCTGCCCGACTGCTTCCACAATGACTCGGTTAACTACACCTTCCTTCCCCCCTGGAGACAAACCTTAACTGTAAATGCCACAGTGATATTTTCACATTGCAAATCTCCTCCCTGCGCAATCTCCAGCGGAGGTGCGGCTTGACCCCGACTATTAATGAGCGAAGACCGGTTCCTCATCCTGCAGGGGAACCGGCTTGTCTCCCAGGCAGCAGATGCTATGATCATTAAATATCTGCTTACAAGTGTGAGCGTTTAAGCCACACTTGTACTTTGCATTCCTGCTGTGTGCAGAGACATCTGGAAATTATGTAGACAGCTTTTGCTTACAAGCTGTGGTGTTTTCTTATTTTTGTATATTTCAAAAAAAGAGCTAATGTGAAGCAACTACTCATACCGCCATCCAGCATGCTGTATAACGGGTAAGTCGGACAAATCTACAGGGTCTCAATTAGAGCGGAAATGTCTTTACCTTTGCAGCAATATGTTATAGTTAAGTCTGTTGGGATGTATTTGTAACATAAACGTTGCCCAATGCTTTTCTGTCTTGATCAGCTTCCATGCTGGAGGGATTGTGTATAAAACTGTGCCATCAATGAGAATCGTTTCCATTGCAGAGAACTGGAAGTGCTCTCTATGGCATCAGGGCTTCAACATACTGTTGGCTTTCACCTCAGCTTCTAAATATTTGCTACCTCGCCCTATGTTCTATGGTTAAATATGTGCAACAGTGTGAAAAAAAGAATTGCCGCTGGCACACCATCGTTCCGATATTAGCAGCTAGTCTGGTTTATTTATGCGGGCCTGTTTTAAGGATCTGTTTCCAAGCACTTAGCGGCGAAAGTGGCCAAGTACAGTAATGAGCAGTCCATCACCAAACTAAACTTTCCAGAGAAATTCACAACTGGTTTTAGTCATATATTTCCTAATGTATGTGTGCTTTTAGTAGGAAATTGCATTAGAGCTTTTATAGGTTATGAAAAACTTTAAATGGAGTTTGTTTGAGAGCTTGTAGGTGGTCAGTATCCTACCTGCATTAAATAAAGCACAGAACAAAACAAACAAACAGACAACCACATTGCACGGGTGCAAGTAAATTAAGTTTTTTGAATTTTAGGGGTTTTGATCTATACTTTACGATTAAGAAGGGTTCATAATGTAAAATCTTTGGCTGGAAATAAAAAAATCCTGAAATGGGGTTTATGCCTCTTTAAAGGGATTAACAAGATTTGTCTTTCTCAAATAATTGTTCACTGTACTGGGTCATTGTTATGTGGTTTATTTTTAGGAAGCCAGCCTGCGGTTGCTCATTTTATCAAGGAAATAATCGCTTCATTGAACTCTGCACAGTCATAGTCCTTCAGATCCTCTACATGTGAAATGATATGCATTGCCATCCAAAGTGACAGCTAAAGTATAACCAAAAACTCTGTGTTTTAATTTTCCACTCATTTGAAAAGCAGAGTCCCACAGTGTGAAGAAAGAGCAGAGGAACAGAATCCGGGTTGCTTGAGGTCCAGAGTGAAGTTTCCACAGTCAGCGATGATGTGGGGAGTCATGCCATCTCTATTTGCTGACTGATGTTCAAAATCAGAACAGCCATTCACCAGGACATTTTAGAGCTAAAATTAAATCTGAACGCTAAATGCTAAAGGCTATTGCAGTTTTGATTAATTAAACAGATGTCATATTGTACTTTATGTTGAAGAAAAGGTCCAATGAAAGCAGTAAATCCTGGTTTTGAAAAAGAAAAACAGTTTGGTAATCTGTATCAGTGGTTCTATTGTGTTTTAACCTAATCCTAATGCTTCTAGAGAGTAATTCTGCTTCCATCACTGTAATGGAACTACTTATTCTGCATCTTCTCTCAGCGATTGATCTTGAATGCCCTTCTCTCCATAGAAAATTTGGTTTGTACCCTGTGCTTAATTCCAATATATCAACCTTCCTCTCTTTGTCTGTCTGTCTACGTCCGCCTCGCTCGCTCACGCTTTCCCTCTACATACAAATTAACGAAACATGCCATGTTTCTCCTTGCCTGAAAGTCGTTTATCCTAATGTGGGAGGAAGTTGCAGCCTTAACCGTCCTCCTCATGACTTATTCAGGATAATGTGCGACGGTGACGCTCTAATGGCATCCTGTTGGAGAGCCACTAACAAATGGCAGGCCCGTAGCGTCCACCGGGAGGCAGATTAATAAGTGGTGGTAATCGATAGAAGTGGCTCAACCCATGGGGTGTTCTGTGGCGAGGAAATCAGGAGGGACAATAGTACCTACAGAGAGTACATAATGAACCATATGTTTGACCAGCTGAATCTATGTTTGCTTCACTCCGTGAATGTTTTCGAAGTCTCTGGGGGAAACTTCTGCTGAGTGAAAGGACATAATATGTTATTTTTTTACTCAAGGACATGTCAGCGGATGTGGTTGCAAATGGAAATCATAGCCTTCTGTTAAAGTTTCCAGAGTTAAACTATTCCAGTGTTCTCCTAATCATTCGTTCAACCTGGACGCCTCAGCATCTACAGACTACTCCGAGTGTTTGATCTGCCGTGCCTTTCCTGCCGCTTCCTTGCTCGACTGTTTCCTCGTAAACGTATTGACCCTACAAAAAGGGAATGTACAAAGAAGAGCAGCAATTTGGTGATGGGCCAAAACAGAGAAAAGTTATCAATAAAACCACAGAGGCAATACACCGAAGGGGACCGGACACATCTCCGGAGCATTTCCCTTTTTTTTAAATCGCCACCCTCCCCTGTTTCCGAGTTAAGTTCTAAACGATGACAAGCCAATTAACCTGCGTCGTTAGTTCGGGAGCAAGCTCTTTTAAATGAAGCCACAAGCAAGAACTTTGGAGAGATTTTGCATTATTGATCTATTGTCAGAGCCGGAAGCAGCGGTTGTCATTGGGGAGTTGACGTAGGCTGGAGCGAATTACAGTAATGGCTATGTGTGCCATCTGAAAATCGGCTATCATTGTTAACCACTAATGGGCTGTAACATACTGTTAGTGTGCTAGCTAATGCATTGCAGATCAGCAGGATTTGGTTTCCTTCCCCCTCATCTGTTTTCAAAGATTTTAAGGACATTCTCTCTGTGTGGAATATGCATGCACAGAGATATTTTCACCAGCTTTTTGAACTGAAGGTTCAGCAACAGATCATTTTAGCCTATGTACATGGCACCCTTAACGTAGCCTGAGCTACCAAAACATACTAATAAACACAGGTGCAATGATACTGGCTAATTTAGGATCTTAACAAAAGTTTAGTCTGGATCCAACAGCCATAAGCGGGAATCCAAATCTTAAATCCCATTGTCACTGTTTTGGACCTCACCACTGGACATTACTAAATCCCAGGCCAAAAACACGCAGGTCTTGCTAATATGCAGCTCATATTAATGAGTTTCAAATTGAAACTGACAGCTCGGCATGGTTGACATTATAGCCTGGCTGACTTTCTGTGTATTTCTGCATTCACACAATTTCCCATTTCTTCAGTTGAAGCAAGAATGTCCCAAAACCTTCGGTTGGTTCTGTCAGAATGTTTTAAGCACAAGTATTTTCATTTTCACATTTTTTTTGCAACGCTGTTCTCCCGTGCTGTCTATATTTGTAGAGACAAATGATATGCCGGCTTACAGGTGTGTGGCATGGCCCTCCACATAACCCTAGTTCACGTATGGAGGTGGTGACATTCCCCTTCAGGTTTCTTATGGTTTCATGCATTTTGGCAGGTTTACCATGTGCTGACATGTAAAGTCGCTCCAGACCATCACTCTACCACCACTGTTTATTACTGTCAGTGTGATGTTTTTCTTTCTGAAATGCTGTCAGAACAGGAAGCGCACCCTCAAAAAAGTTCAACTTCTGTCTCATCCATTCTCAGATTGTTTTCTTAAACGTCATGGCGGTCTTCAAGGTTTTTTTTTTTTTTAGTAAAATGTAGGGAAAACATTGATATTCTCTATGGTCAGGAGTGGTTTTTACATTGAAACTCTCCCGGGATGTAATTTTGCTCAGGCTCTTTCTTGTTGTTGAATCATGAACATTGAGCATAGCTTAGGGAAATAAAGCCTCATTAAATGCTGTTCTGGGTTTCTTTTGTAACTTCTTGATTCACTCTTGGAATAATTTTAGTAGGCTGGTTCTCTGTTGTAACAAGCTTCCTCCATTTGTGGATCGAGGCTCTCCCCGTGGTTCACTGGTGTCCCAAAACCTTAGAAATGCTTCTGTGATTATAGACTTTAATGCATTTATTTCTCCTCTGTTCCTAAATGTCTTTAGATGGAAGCATAATGTATTGCTGCTTGAGGTCTTTTAGCCAACTTCATGTAGTCACACGGGTCCTGTTTAAGGAGTTTCTTGACTCCACGGGTCTGGCTGCTATCAGATCTGGGTGTGTTTTTCACAGCCGGGATTTTCGCAGCTGCATTTTTCATGGTTGTGTTCTCAAAAAAGGCCAGGCTGGTGCACAGCTTTGTTCACAGAGCAAATTACATTCTCATTCAGAGACGACATTTTCCACTGACTAATCTTATCTTCGCCTGACATTAAATTGCATTTGATAGGGAAACATTTAACCGTGACACTAAAGCAACGGGACACATTTAGAAGTGGACAAATACTTGCCGTATCGTCTAGTGTAGTCACGTAATGGCAAACGCTGCATGAATTTTTGTGAAGGTGTAAAAAAGGAAAGCCATTGGAAAGAGCTCTGGATGCGGTTAAAAATGGAAAGTGGCCATATACATGTGAACCATATGGTAAGAACGTGACGATAAGCTGCTTTTCACAGCTTCTGCTATCACCCTGATGTGTGAGTGTGTGCATGCATGCTGGCCTCATGTCTCTCTCTTTTGGCCTTTGAATAGATCTGTGACCTCTCTATTGTGTACCCCACCTCTTGCTAGACGAGTGCCCACTGACCATATAGAAAATGAATTAGTGAGTGAATGTTGAAGGGAGGGAATGTTCTCCTCCATTAGAACAGCTTTGAAATGATGTTAACAAAGTGGTTTTGGATTTCTTGTTCAGTCAAATCCTGTCATGTTTCTTTGAAAGCGGTTTAAGGAGGTATGATCTCTTTGGAAATGTGTCTTTCCAGGCAAAGCTGCTCGCTTATAGACAGATTTTAACTGGCAGAGGAGTTGCTTGATATTTGGCAGTCATCCTCTGGCTAATTTGGCATCTAAAGCAAGGGGAGTCCAGTTTAAATTACAGCAATGCAGGCACTGGCTTCTCTTAAGCTTTTTTGAAATTGCTCTTTAGTGTAAGGATTATTTTCTCTCCCAGCATTTGCAGCCATGATTCAGAATCCTCAATTGTCATGATTGGCATTAGGATGATTTGAAAGGGCAAGTTTTTCTTTTTCTTTACTATGATACAAATTCCTGTTCTGGAAAAAAAAAAAAAAACTTTGTAAAATGAGTTTAAAGGCTTTGTGATATGACCAGAGTGCGAAATACGGTGGAGGGGTCCGGGGGGGCTCGACCCCCCCCCCCCCCCCCCCCCCCCCTGATTAACCCATGAGACCCCCTGAAAGCCTCAAAAGCAAAGTTAAAAATGGGTCTTAAATTGTGTCAAAAAAATTGCAAAAAAAATGAAATATTTTTTTGTCACTAATGGTCACTAAAGAAAATTTAAGCTTAACATGTCCAGTATTTAAAATTCAAAACATTTATTCACAAATATCGGAATCAGATTCAGATATACTTTAATGATCCCAGGAGGATTAATACTAAAAATTTTTCAATTTTAGTGTTAGGAACTGATCTTATCTGTTGTGCCTGTGCACTTTATCTGTTTCACTGTTGGTGAATGAGGAACGTTCTCTCGAGTCCTTGTATGTCTGGTGAATGTGAAGAATTGACATTAAAGCTAACTTTGACTTTGACATTGTAATGTTATAGGCCTACTGCATATTGAGAAAATTTACATCGGTATTGCACAACAATCGGGAGATGGGGACCCCCCCAAATATTGACAGGTATTTCGCACACTGGATATGACATATTTCTGCTACAGATAAGGGAACATGCTGGTGAAGATTCTCAGTCATCCAAGTCATGTTCAATCCAAAAAATGGTAAAAAAAAAAAAAAAAAAACAACTAGACTGCTATTCTGAAGCTGAAGACATTTCGCTTCCCATCCAGGAAGCTTCCTCAGTTCAAAATGTCTGGACTGATGTGGAGTTCCAAGCTTTATAGACCTGCTGGCGAGGCTTCGTTAGAGTTTAGATTGACCAGGAACTGATCGCCCCAACAATGGACAGTTGTTAGGCTCATCGTTTGCCAGGCTACCTGCAGAAATGTTGTGGTCAGATTCAGACTCAGACTCAGACTTACTTTAATGATCCCAGGGGGAAATTACTTTTGTTACATGCTCCAGAATACACACATTGTTATATATATATATATATATATATATATATATATATATATATATATATATATATATATATATATATATATATATATATATTTACAACATTCCACACAAGGTATTACCATATCACAATAGACAATAGTCATATCAGTTCACTGGGGAATTCCATCACTGACTTGTGCAAGAACAGGGGAGAATGCATAGATGACAGTTACAGGGGGGGGGGGGGGGGGGGGGGGGTTAGGATATGAGGGAGGCATTGTAGAGATTGATAGCCACGGGCAGGAATGATTTCCTTTGGCGCTCAGTGGTGCATCTGGGTAAGAGCAGCCTTCTGCTAAAAGAGCTCATCTGCTGAGAGCTCCTTTAGCAGAAGGCTCCTCTTGTCACATGCATGGAGGTGTGAATTGGGGTGAAACTTGGCAGGAATCAAACCTATAGCTGTGTTGTAAGTTTTCAAAGTTGAAACCTGAGCCCTCCTCTGTTTAAGGTTGGTTTTTCCCACTTTACGTAAATGGTTTCCTTCTCTCAAACCATCTACAGATAAGGGAACTGTTACTGAAATTAACTTCACAAAACATCATTTTAAACTACCTGGACAACCCCTTTACTGTGTTAAAAAATGTATTTTGCTCATATGCGGATAAAACCACATTAAAAAAGCAATATATGGCTTTTTTTTCTGATTACCTGACATTATATCAGACTAAACGTTTACTGTTTTAGGTCAGTTACCATCAGGACTTCTAATTGCTAAATGCCAGAATAATGAGAGAGAACAATCTTTTATTGCCTTTTTCAAACGCAGAAATTTACACACACAATACTTTGTGTTTTACCTGTTGCAAAAGCCCAGGTGATGATGTCCTGTGCTTATAGGCCTCCGATTGGTTAATTCACAACATATGAGTTAAAACTAGGCCCAGCCTGGGATGCATTTCAAGGTAGCACTTCAAACATTGTGCTTCCTTGTGTAATTTCTTTGAAAGAAAATCTCAAGAAATCCATCAAGATATCAGGGAGAGAACCATGAAGCTCCACAGGGTAATCCAGAGGGACATTTGGCGGTAGTCAGAAAGTGCTACATTGATCTGTCCAAACAATATGCAAGTATTAACGCCACGGGATTGTCCAGCCATCATAACGTTCAGCTGAGAGAAAGGTTCTGGGCCCTAGAGATGAATGTGTTTAGGCGTGAAATGTGTGTAAAACATGAGGACCAAAGCAAAAGATCTTGTAAAAAGTCAAACTGAAAGTGATAAAAGTGTCATTATCAATAGCGAAATGAGTTTTGTACCTGTAACGATTGTAGGTGTGAACCCGAAATTCAGCCCAACACAGAGTTACGTTAAAAAGGGGCTCATTGTAAACACTGAATGCAGAGACAGACCAGGAGTTGCTGACAGAGCCAGACTTAAGATGCAGGGAACCAGGCTTGGCCAGATGCAGGTGGAACCACAAGAACTGAAAACCCCACGGCGGCAGAGCACAGGTGACGTGATGTGACGATCTGACCGTGACTGGGTCAGTAAGCCAGGTCCATGAAGGCAGGGGGACAGGTGAGCAGAGTAGGTCTGGGCCGATGACTGGTGACTGAGGAGTGGACCGAGCTGATTGGAGGGTTTTCTGTGGCTGAGAGGTGACAGAGCTGAAACTTTAAGTTCAGAAAAGTTCAAAACAAACAAAATCCCTGAATCATGACAGTACCGACATGAACTGAAAGGCCTCTCAGAAAGGAAGAAGCCATTAATCCAACAGCAGCGTTAAAGCCAAATTGCAAATTGCCAGTGCACTCCAAGACAAATACATTAAATTTTTAAAGTCCTGTGATCTAATGAAACTAAAATTGAAGGGTTTGGCTTGCCATGGTCACCATTACATAGGGTGGAAAAAGACAGAAGATTGAAAACCTTAGAAAACCATCCCAACTGTGAAGTGGGCAGCATGATGGTGTGTGGATGTTTTACTGTAAGAGGGACTGACGCGCTTCACAAGACAGAAGGCTTCATGGGGAAACTTGATGTGGAAATATTGAAGAAACATGTCAAGACCTCAGCCACCCTCACCCACATGGGTCTTCGGAATAGACAATAACCTTGAGCATATTGGTAGGTTAGTTACAATGTCGCTTGTTTGTCAATTGTCAGCACAGTCACTGTTTTAGAGTGGCCATCGCACCCTGGTTGAAGTCTAATGGACACACTGTGGACAAGCTGAAAAGGTGTGTGAGCCGGATGGTCAACAAACCTGACTTAGTTCTGTCAGGAGGAATGTGCCAAGACTCAAGAAAACTGTTGTGAGAAGCTTGTGGAGGGATACCCAAAATGTTTGATCTGATTCATCCAGTTTAAAGGCAACTCTACCAAATAATATGAGAAATTATGACTCTGGGGATAGTAAAATAAGTATCACATACAAATAATTTTCATAAAGACTTTTCTGACTGAAAAGTTAATCCTCAGTATGTTTAAGCAGTGTGTGTAAATTTCTGGTTTCAAGTGTATTTTATTCAAATTTATAAAAACAACAACAAAAAAATTATGACTTGAAATCCACGAGACGTGTCCAAATCCCTCTTGACCCCCACTTACCCTGGATGGATGAAGCTGATGTTACTCACATGTTCAATAAGGTTTAGTCCTTCATCTCCAACCAAAATGTTACACAGTTTGAGAAAAAGCTTTTGCAGAAAACCTTGGTACATACGCCTCAGTTCCATGATCTACTGCATCCTCCAGGTCTGCCCAGGAAGCAATTAATATTGACCAGTACTACACATTTATATGTAATAAATAAATGATTGGTGACGTCGGATCCTCCTTCTTGCATACATTTTTTATA
This sequence comes from Fundulus heteroclitus, assembly GCF_011125445.2. Lineage (NCBI taxonomy): Eukaryota > Metazoa > Chordata > Actinopteri > Cyprinodontiformes > Fundulidae > Fundulus > Fundulus heteroclitus. The sequence continues at coordinate 31,945,572 of NC_046381.1, read as the reverse complement.
ATCCCTTTATCATTTTTACTACCAGAGAATATGCCTAATAACCGCTGAACTTTCACATTCTTCATCACATTATGAAGGGTTTGGGGGATACAATAAAAACAGTATTTTCTCACCTCATATGTATTATTAACTCCAAGAAAGAAGATTCTCTCATATCTCATTAGCCATAAAACTGCCTGTATAATAGTGGTTAATATTGCTCGTTGCCGTGCAGTAGAGTTGCGCACTTTTTAATTGGACTGAGACTGATATCAGGTGTTATAGATTGCAAATGCAGCGAGTGAATGGATTGTTATGGAAGTCACGAAACCCCAGAGTGCAAAGTTTGCTCTATTTCTCTCCACCTTCCTCGCCCACATCCCCGGCGTTAGAAGGCGCATGGTCTTAGCGAGGGTAGAGCATGATCCTGAGCATCATTAGAAATGTACCACACGTGCCTCAGCAAAGTGATATGTAAGCAAAAATGAACCCCAGTCGAGAACACGCTGCTCCGCCGTGGCACTACTTTCTGCTTGTGTGCCACGAGCATGCCTCATTACCTTCAAAGAGCATTTTCAAACAGCTTTTTGGGAGGCTTGCCAAAATTTCCCTTTCCCCGAGAATTGTTCAAAACAATTTGGTTTGCCATCTTTATTTTTGCGATTGGCGCTCTGAATAATGAATGCTCTCTCTTCTCTGCCTCATCAAGCGCGTACAGTTCAGCGCAACCACCCACGCCCCACCCCCCCCTCCTCGGCTGATTGTCAACAGCGAACAATAAATATAAAGATATCATTGTACACAGGTGTAACGTTCAAGGGTGAGGACTGCAAGTAATTACCAATAAAGGGCAAGTCATTAGCCCCGAGTGGTCACAAGTGCAAGAAACAACATATTGAGAGTCATTGACTGGATTAATCAATTTTACGGCTTCTTACTTGTTTTTTATTTGGTTTTGCAGGTTTGGTGTTTTAGGATCCCACAGCTACAGGACGGAATGAAGCATTCAGCACATTTTTTTTTTCAAATACATAAAAGTCCCGGGGTTATGCCTCTCAGTGGAGTTTAGACTAAACAGTGAGGCTGATGCTTTCAGAAAACCAGAGCCAGAGTTAAAGATAAAACCAGACGTGACTCCGTCTGTTTGAAGACGTCCTGGCCTTTTGCAGGATTGTTGCCAAACTCAACCCTCAAGATGCTTTTGCCCCGTGCTCTGCCGCAAAACCGTACCATGTCTGCTCCATTAGATGTCCAGAATGTGCAGTCATGGGGGGAAAAAAAGAGAAACACCCCATAATTCAAAGGCTTCAGGACCAGCATCAGCAAAAAATAACTTCAAAATAGTCTGTATGACTTTCTCAGTCTCTCACGCCGATGAGGAGTAATTTTGGCCTAGAATAATTTCCAACATTGCTTCGCTGAGGTTTGCAGGCATTCATTGATGATGTCTGGGACTTTGAGCCATTGTAATCGTCTCATGTTTGCGGCTGCGTTTGGGAATGTTTTCCTGTTAATTTCATAATGTGACTGCCACACAGATGGCATTACATTTGACTACACAACACTTTAATATGCAGAAACCATTGCAAACCTGACCTTCAAACCCCTGAATGCCCCTGGATGTCTGAATGCACCTTATTAACATCCTCATCATTATTTTGATTTGCTTATGCTTATGCTTATGCCATACCAGTGTTGTAGTACTCGAGTCCGAGACTCGAACTCGAGTCCGAGTCATTAGCTAAATTTAGAGACTCGTGACTTGACTTGGACTTGAGCACTGATGACTCGAACTTGGACTCGGACTCCTACATTCAGATCATTCTGACTCGGAAATTGAGAAAAAGACTCGACTTTTTTTTATATCATTAGGCTATAATTTTAATATGTCATTAGAATATTATTTGGTGTATGATTTTAATATCTAAATGTCGTACCGCGCACGTGACGTCACCATCTCATGAGCAACGCCCCTTGCCGCTAAGGTTGGGGCAAACAGTGTGAGAGCGCACGTAGCAACCAGCCGTTACACGTGCAACAGATACAACGATATGACCGACTTTACAGCTGTTAAACTTTCACAAGAGGATGTCCAGGCGCCCGGTTTACTGGTAGAACTGTGGAACAACATACCAACGTTCAGCTCAAACGATGGCTTGAGTGTCGAGGGCTCGGAAAGACGGGCCAGTTGATAGGAAGGTAAGTCGTTGTTTTTCTCCTGCTTGGTGTTCATGCCGTCATCGGCCGTTTTTTTTTCTGTTTGTAGTCACCGTTCAGGAATCGGTATAAATTTTCTGGCCCGCCGAACAATTTAGTCCGGTCCGGTGGCCAAATGCATTATCATTATCCAACGGCTGTATCTCCTCGCTGCATTGACCGATCCACAGCAGATTTGTTGTGAGTCATGGGGGAACACTGCCGAACGCGTTTGTGGGAATCGCCCGGTGGACGGGCGAGGAAAATGCGTAACAGCATCTGCGGTGGCGGGCGGTCGGCGGTGCGCGAACACCGCCCGCCGGCCGGCACCGCGGCGGTGGCCAATAGGCCGGAGTGCGCTTGGCTGCGAGGGCCGATCGACGCCGCTTGCGGCTTTAACATCCTTCATATGCGGCCTATCAGCGTACCTCGAGTCGCTGTTGCACGTTCCATAACAACAATGTTTAAAAACCATGGGTAGGAGACGTCTTAGACTTGGAAAAAGCAGTAGTTTTACCGAGTAAAACCAAGGGTAACTACAGCGAAAGAGTTATTAGTGCAATGGAATGTTACTGCTTCATGTCATACATCACACGTCAATAGTGACTCGACTCGGACTTGACTCGGATTTTTTTTTTAATGACTTGGACTTGACTCGGACTTGAACACTGGTGACTCGAACCTGGACTCGGACTCGAGGCATAGTGACTTGACTACAACACTGTGCCATACTGGCGATTTTACTTCTTCACCTATTAGATATTAATGGCCACTCACCTGTCAGCATTTTGCTGATGACCTGCTTGTATAAAGTGGTTGGATTTTGCAAAACCCCTAACTTAAAAGGAGAAAAAAATGAGTAGTGGCGCCTCGGTCCACAGATCTCTGGGAGTACAATAGAGGAGTGTTAAAAGGTAAATTGATCCCTGGATCACAGCGCAAATAGGCAAATTTTGAAGCACATTGCACATCTTTCTCTCTGCATATCTTGGTGCTTCTACACACCAGCCTGGAAAGTGAGAAGCGCTCTGTGCAGCAATCAAAAGCCAGATGAGACAGCATCACACAAGCAAACTTCATAAGACCATTTAGAGCCACGCATTTAACGCGTCGGGCCGCTGAAATGAAATAATTTCCCCTTATGGGGGATGATAAAGTCTATCTTATATACATATTAATAATTGTTAGATTGTTAAAAAGTTTATGTGTTTCCTCCACTGTGTAGGTGGATCAGCCCATCAGCTCTCTCTGTTACCATGGTCCTTCCTGCCTGCTTAAGATGACTCGTTAAAAGTCCTCCTCACTACTCCTAACATGTTTTCACTTTAGTAGCTCTCTTAAGGCCTAGGGTGCTTTGTGAATAACTTTTATCTTGCAGAGGTAAAATTCAGAGAAAAATCTTAGAATGTGGGAAATTCTTTAAATAAAAACATTTATAACAAATAAGGTAATTAAAAGAAGAAATAAATAAGCCAAGTAAAAGTTGCAACATGAAATACAACACTGACAAGGAGGCATTCAGAACACACCATTGCAGTTCCACTTTATATAGACCACAGCTGAGTGATTTCCATTTGAAAAGGAAGGACGTAAAAGCATGATATGTCCCCTTTAAATGATGGCTTCAAATTGTTTGGAAATTACCCCTTCTCAAACTGAAAGACATGCACATTTGCTGCGTTACCGAAAGCGGAGATGCAACCTGGTAACTTAAAAAGGGGCTGCAGACATCTACAGGGACATTAGTATTGCTAAGATAATTATAAAGTTTGAATATGGTCTTTATAGAAAGGTTGCAAAAAGATAGCTGTTGTTGAAACTAAGTAAGAGGAAGTCCTATTTAAAATTTGATACAAGCCATGAAGTAAATACAGCCAACGTGTAAAAGAAGGTGGTCTGGTCAAGTTGGACTAAAACTAAACCTTTTGTCTTTCATGCAAAATACTTTGTGAAGCGGAAACGGAACACACCACTCCACCTTAAAACATGGTGGAGAATGCATCCTGTGGTCGCAATGGTTCTCCTCAGCAGGGACAGGCAAGCTGCTCCGAAAGTTTATGCAACTAAATATATGGTAATAAAAAAAAACAAAAAAAAAAACTTTAGGTTGCAAAAGAGATGTGGCCGAGATGGAGGTTCACCTTCATAAAGCAAGAGCTAAAATGGAAGGTGGGATATTCTTGCTGTAGAATGATGGACTTCGGATTGTTTTGAAATGTCCTTGTAACCCTTCCCATATTGATGGGTAGCAGATATTGCTTCTCTATAGGGATTACTGATTTTTTTCAGTCACACTGTCCAAACAGACGTACATGCTCTGGACAAGCAAACATTTAAATTCCCTGTTTTCGCAGAGCGCTCTCATTTGCTGATGATGATCAAGTATTTTCATTTGGTGCATCTGGGTGGTTCTTTCCATTTAAAATCCCAAGGAAGGATTAATGATGTACTTTGATTGTACATTGACAGCATGGACATTCATTGTAACATTCCCTTTCCAATGACTGTATTTGTGTTTCCATGCATGCACACATTCAACGGGTGGACAGAGGGGATTTGTGGGTCTGCTGGATTAAGCAAGACGAGCTCTGGAGCTCATCCCGCTGCCTCCTGACTGATAGCTGCCCTGCAGGCACGGCTCACCTGGTCGCCCCCCTACTCACCCTTCACCTCTCCCACAGTAAAAATCAAAGCCCTGTGATCTATTTCACTTTGTGGGAAACCTGTAAATGAATGCAGCACGGTCACGTTTTTTTTTTTTTTTTTAAAACGTGGGACTTGTTACAGTCAAAGACAATAGGTGCAATCAGAATAGGGAACATTCTGCACTTCTCAGATCCAAATTCAGTGTCTTTTAATCTTGTCCATGCGCAGAATAGAAAAAAAAGGAAAAACGGAGACGCCGACTGCCGAGGTAGACGGTGTGCTTTCCAGGCAGACATGACATGAACCGTGGTAACAGTCAAAGAGAGGAAGCGCTTGTTCCATAGCCTTACTCTGTATGTCTCTCAGGGAGGTTCTTCTCGCAGAAGAGACTTTTCCATTTGTGAAACATATTTTCTCCGCTGTGGCGCTGAGTGAGTTTGAAGGTCTGAGCCACAAAATTCAATGGGGTGAAGATTACCGGTCTTGAATGACACTATGAAATATGAAGTCAGCCGTTATTATACTTGCAAAAGTGATGTTTTAAGCTGTGCTTCAGCAAACGAGGAAACAAATGTATTCTCCGTGCTTTAAGGGGGGAAAAAAAGTGACACGCTGCTCTGCTACCCATGTTGCTGTCGTCAGCAACCAGACAGATGCTCTTATCTGTTTTTTTTCCTGCATTCCCAGTCAAGCGTTTGAGGTCAAGCATTTTGACCCATCCTGTAGCTCAGTAGCCACCAGTGATGGACCACTATCTGATAGATGTGGACTACCTCGCTCTTCTCCTGCTCTGTGTCTCTCTTAAGCTCTCTGTCTCCAGCTGAGATGAAGAGAGTTCCCAGCATCCCCAGAGGCCCAAATCAAAGTTGACCCCACTACGGCCAGACTCAAGGAGGGGGGCCGGGGGAGACACAAAGGCAGGGCCTCAAGCAGCTTTCAGGTTCAAAGGCCTTTATCACCTCCAGAAGCTGACCACTGTCACCTCCAGTAGAGCCGGCAGCCTTTGATTGTCTCCTTGTTCCCCTTGTATCTACCAGGGGTTATCCGCCTCCACTGATACACGCTGCAGGCTGTTAGCTTTGATAGTGGAGCTCTGACGAAGGAGAGCAGCAGACGTCATGTCTGACAAATCATGCAAAAATCTTCATATTCCTTGAACTTTTTTCACATTTGGTCTAGTTTCCGCCTCATGCTTTTAATGTATGTGTATTTTGTGGGACAGGCCAACACAACATTGTGCATAATTGTCAAGTGGAACATCAGTAAATATGGTTTTCAGGACTTTTTTTTTTTAACAAAATAGGTCTAAAAAGTTTGATATTCATTTGTTTTTAGCCTCAAATATTCTAATTTCCTGGGGACATTTAAAAGATACCATGTATTCAGAAAACAAAGTCTCCTTTTATGCAATTTAATCTTATTATATGGAAGACAAAGTAAAACCAGACAGATCAGCGATAAAGTTGTGAAGCAGTTTAAAGCAAGGTCAGTTTATAAAATTACATCCCGAGCTTTCAGCCTTTTATTATATTTAATTATTCATTGGAAATGGATAGAGGAAAGCAGCTCCTCACAGGCCATATACTGTACATCTAGAGGAAGGTGCTCTGGTCTGATGAGACCATTAAAGTGGTCGCCCTAGATGCAAAATACTACCTGCACATCCTCTTAAATAGACTGTCCCATAGTAAAACATGAAGGTGCTAGCTTCATGCTGTATGGATCCTTTTCTTCAGTAGGGGGGGCATACCAAGAGATTGCAAACAAACTAAACCGACCAAGAAGAGGATTAATTGTAGGTGCAGCAAAGAGGCCCATGGTGACTCAGGAGGAGCTGCAGAGTTCCACAACTCAGATGGAAGAATCTGTTTACAACAGGAAAACCTATTATCCACAGATCTGGCTACAGCCACGGAGTGGCAAAAGTAAAGATGTTGCTGAAAGAAAGCAAAGAGAAATCCCTATCACAGTTTTTTTAGTAGTGATGTAGAGGGTCAACAAATATGTGGAATAAAAAGTTCTGTGGTCATATTTTGGCCTACATGTCAAAACCATATGTGGTGGAAACTAACTCTGCCCATACCCCTGAACACAACAGTCCCTGCATGAAATATGGTGTTGGCAGCATCCTGGTGCAACGCTGCATTTCTTTTCACAGGGACAGGGAAACTGGTCCGAGTTGATCATTGGATGGAGGGAACTAAATACAGCACGATCCGGAAAGAACACCTGTTTGCATCTACAGAAGACTGAAGAATTGTAAACATAACACCAGCGCTACTATGGATTAGGATTGGTCAGATCAGGCCTAGTCAAAGTCCATAACTTAATCAAAATTCAGAATCAGAGACAAGACATAAAAACTGGTGTCTACAGATGCTTTTCCTGAAATCTGAAAATTAAATTAGAAAAATATCTAGTTGGGGAAAAAAAGGCGTAGAGACATTCCTTAAACTACTTCCAGCTGTCATGTAGCAAACAGTGGTGCTAAGAAGTGCTAGGTAAGGTAGTGGCTAACACGCCACTCCCTGTGCCGCTCGCAACAATATGATCTGTCAAGCTTCTCATTTTAATTGTAGTTTGTGTGGTGTTTTATTTTGAAAAATTATTTATTAACAACAATGAACATTATTATTTTAATACCTGTGCGGGAGCATGTGTGCAGATTGTGTGGGTGGGCCTTTGCTTGAAGTCAAGAAAGGGGGTCTGCCATATGTGATCCTAAGCACAGATTGTGGCCTTAGCTCTTTTTATTTTCTAGTAATCACTTAGTAAGAAAACCTGACATGAAAATGTTACAAAGTCTTTTAGGTTTTTGTTATATGGCATTGGCAAAAAGGCTTAAATCGGAGGCAACTGGACTTTCGCTCATTTCTTTGTGAAAATCTGTCAACACCTATCCAGGAGTCTTTGTCAATTTGGGTGGTTCACAGAGACTCCTGGATAGGTGTTGAAACGTTTTCAGAAAGAACTGAGTGAAAGTGCGGCTGCCTCCCATGTAAGTCTGTTTGCCGTTGGGATGAGCCGGATAACTGAGAATTTGCACAGGCATGTTATGAGGCATTTGTATGGAAGCCTGTTTTCACCACTTGAAAGTAAAAAAAAATTATACCTGGTATATTTCTTACTTTTTATCTCATAATTATGAATGTAAAAGTTATGACTCACCATGTGTCATTTCTTTCATTTCTAAATGGTCTTCCATACTTTTAGCGTATTATAAATGTATGTGCATTTAGTTATGCGGCCCTTTACAATGCTACTGGTTTTTATTCTTGCTTTTTGATGCTGAACTGGTTGGCCACCCCTGGGATGAGAGGTGATGAATTCAAATGAACGCTACACTTTTCAGAGTTTAAGCTTCAAGCTAATAAAAAAAAATAACTTGTGTCATTGTCCTTTCCCCAAATAACTATCCACTACATTGTGCTGGTCTGATCGCACAAATCCTAGTAAAACACATTAAAGTTTTGAGCTGGATCATGGCAAAATGTAAAAACATTGAAGGAGAAAAACCACCTCCTCATGGCACTGTATGCTCGCTGTAGCTTTAGTGTTATTACCACTTCATGCACTTACCTCTTGATTAATATCGCCCTTCTGTGTGAGCGCACCGATCGACGCCGTTCTTCTTCACGTGTCTTTTCATGGTTTAACAAATTTAGCTGAAATTTGCTGACATTGCCAATTTTTTTTTTGTCAGTTTTTGACTGAAACTCCATGTAAATCAACTTAATGGCAGCGGACTCCGATGGCATGGGCCTTTTTCTCTGACAGTGTATCACGTTGCAGGGGGAGGCACATGGAATGTATTCCGGAGATGTCGGAGGAGGGCAACGCGCCTCATTGGCTTTCCTGTGATGTCCTCGACTGCTTTGAAGATGTCCTCCAGCTCCGTTCACCTTTGAATTCTTATCACGGCCCAATAGATCAGTAGTGAAATATACCCTCAAAAGTTATGAATTCATGAATTTTACACAGGAATATCTCTCACCAAGTCGGTATCGCCAAGGGGAAAGTTTACCTGCTCTAAGGGTAAAGTTGCAGCCGGTAAGAAAATAAAAAAGGGAAACAAGGAGTGGACAGCAGCATTGATATTCAGTGCTAACACCTGCGTCATGTTACATGGAATTAACTTCACGTGAGGGATAGCCTGAGCCTGTTTCATATAAAGGTCACCTTTTTATGAGCCTGATAAAGGTGGAGATCACATAGCATGGAAAAAAAAGCAGTATTTTGCACTTCACATGCTCTGGATCTACAGAGTCTTACAAAACTATTCACATGCCTTCATCTTTAACACAGCTTGCCACATTATAAAGACGAGCTTCAGTGTATATTATTGGGATTTTGTCTGATAGGCCAAAATAGAGTAGTGCTGAATTCTGCTGAAGTGGAAAGAAAATCATGTTTTTCCAGATTCTTTTTAATAAATTAAAATCTGAAATGTGTGCCATGTATTTCTGTTTTATCCCCGTTAATTTGGTACCATCCATCCATCCATCCATCCATCCATCCATCCATCCATCCATCTTATAATGGGGGATCCCAGGTGTTCCCAAGGCACACAGAATATATAGTTTCTCTTGCGGGTTCAGGGTGTTCCCCGATGTTTCCTCCCAGTGATAACCTTAAATAAAATGCAGTAAACCCATTTTACTTCACCCAATTATTGAACAGAGTCCATCCGTGTGTGTAAGGTGAGCTAAGATAAACGCCCTTGTTGAAAAAATTTGCAGCAAGTCATGTAGAGGACACAGCAACTCGAACAAGGGTGTTGTAATCAAATGAGAACAAGATTAAACGTTCTCGTTTACATGCATAATTCTATGCCCCTGAATACACCTGTGTGAATAAAAAAATAAATAAATCAAAAAACAACGTTTGGATGAATTAACAGTTTGAAAACTGAGGACAGATTCACTCCTTCATAAGATCACAAAGATAATTATAAATCAATGGTTTAATAGAAGTCTAAATCTAAAATAATAATAATAAAAAATGAATTGAAAAGCACATCACTCAGTCTAAAGAACATGGCGGCTTCAGCCGATGAAACTAGCGTTAGCGTGGCTATCGAGCAAGTTTTATCGGAATTACAGAGTGTTTCTTTGCTGAGCTAACGTCCCTTTACCTGCAGCAGCAACAGTAGCTTGGCTTGTGGTTGTGTTTTCGAATCTGATTGGTTTATTTGGCCCGTCTATCACCAACATAGGCCAATCAGCTAACCAGTATTTTCGCCCCTTCCCAAAATTACTTCAACGGAAGGTTTCCAGATGGATATGCGGAGCAAATCTATCTGGCGGAGTCAGGTAACATCACCAAGGCTTCATTGAGAAAATTCAAAAAGTAAAGTTACTTAAAACAGTGCTATATTAACATGGTTAACATGAACATATGCCCCTCCAGCCTCTAAATACATTACTGGAGGACCAAACTTCTTAATGGGGAATTGGTTGCATTCTTCTGGACATGTTCATCTTCTGCTTTGTGGTTAACAATCACTTTAATGATTAATGGAGCGAATTAACGCTTGTACCGGTAATGCTTACAGAGAAGAATTTTGTACCTTTGTCATGAGGGCTAGGGTTAAGATATACTCAGGCTAAGACATAGGGTAAAACATACTGAGAGTGCAGAACTTGTCTCCATCAACTTGTCTGTTCAAACAGTTGCTGATGAGTTGGAGGAGCTGTTCGAGCTCTCTTTCCTGTTGTCCTTATCAAAGTAAAAAATTTAACTTTTGATTTTACAAACCAGCATACAATGAAACAACTTAAATTGACAACTTGTCACTTGGTAATAAAAATAAACTAAAATAAGTAATTAAATAAGACTCATCAATATAGCTCTGGAACCCTGTCCACTTTTGTTCCCCAGCTTAGGTCATTGTCAATGTGAACGCCCAGGTGTTTCGAGGAGTTCACTGGCCGGATGTCGTGGTAGGTGATCCCTAACTGACCGAAGATTCAACCCCATCTCCAGTCTTACCTGGGTTAATATCAAGTTGATGAGCATCACTCATACATTGCACATCTGTGCCTCTTTAAGTTGGAAATTGTGGTTAGCAGACTGAGTATAACAATAATTGATTTGGCTAGGACTTAACATAGTGGTCAGGGTAAATTGTGAATAAAAAAGGTGAACTGACATAACCCTGTGGGGCCCTGGTGGTGCTAACTACAATTATTTTCCCCCCTTAAAGGCTGTATTTGTGATCAATAGCATTTCTGTACGATATCGGGCTCCTCCAGAGCTTAGACTCGGAAATGAAATCATCGTCTTTGATTGGAAAGTCAGTAAAGTGGTCAACCTCTTCATCTATTCTGACTGAACTGTTGATTTATGGTGGCTTTCAAACATTTTATTCTTTAAAAATGTTGATAATCATACATCATTTGTCCTTGAACGTCACACTTATGCATTATCTTGAGTTAGTCTGTTGTATAAAATCCCAAAACTATTTGCCACATGCCATGAAATAACAAATGCGGGGGGTTCGAGGGGTTTGACTACTTTTTACAAGGCACTGCAAGGAGTGTAATATCTGTGCTGAAATTGAAAAGAGCCGTAACCTCCACATGTAGATCTCACAGGAGTCATCCGGTTCTGCAGCAAAAAATAAGACTTTGTTTCTGCTAATTGCTGCGGCTTATTAACAAGAGGAGAGTTCAGACATGTGCCGTTATGGGTCTATGTGTAGAATTCTGTCTGTTTACAGCTCTTATAATAGCTCCAGCACTGACTCATTCCTTCTTCAAGTTTGCACTTGCAAACAATCACAAGTTGAACAAGTGTGTGTTTGTAGGAGGTGACACACACACACACGCACACATGCACACAAAGGCTCATACAAACAGTGCATGGGAGACGCAGATAAACAGCTGCGATTTACTTTGCTTTTCCATCTCTGCTAACACCAAAGTGCCAGATTGCAGCAGGCTTACTCACATCCCTCCCGTTTCCTCCGCTCCGTGCTTCAGAAACTGTCGGAGGGCGCGCTGCCTGGTACACCGAGGCGCGGTTCAGGTCAGCGGCGAGCAAAGCCCCTGGCAGATCGCCAGAAACGATGGAATAAACAACTGTGATTTAGTTCTCCCTGATTCAGCTCGGAATGGGGAGGAGACGTCAGTCACTGCGGCCTCCTCTCCAGCCCCGAGCGGCCGGGGGCGATTGTCCCCGAGGTCGAGTAACACACACACACACACACACACAAAAAAAAAAAGGGAAGCAGCTGGGAGTGTGAGAACACAGAAACGGATTAACAATAGGAAATCACACACTCACACACAAAAAGAGAAAAATGGCACGCACGGTATCACATCCTTTTGCTCTTATCGGGCCCGCATCTGTTTCCTGAGGCTCATGCCGGCTGACCAAACACCGTGAAGCGGAGAGGGAGGAACGCGGCTGCTGCTGCTGCTGCTATTCATAAATGCTCATCTTCCCCCCCGAGTGATTCTCCCAGCGACGCGGTCCCACTCATTTATCTCTCCTCACCCCTACAACTGTTAATACTTCAAGGATGTTCGCTGCGTCCTGGATAGCCTCCACGGCCCGCCTTAACAATAGAGCGAGCGCTGCTGACATGTTAACACAGCTGTTGTTGCGCATACTGGAACGCCGATGCAAGGAATGAATCCGTTTGTTATTTGAAATTCAACCAGCGGGACATCATGGGTATGTTTCAGTAACTAACCTCAGTTGGGAACTTTAACTTCACTTTTAAATGCTGTACTCAGTTCAACACGTCATGATAACTGGCCTGAGGTGTGCAAACTGAAGATGAGATAGGATTTTCCTGTTGGGTACAGGTTATCTCATCATGTCTTATCACTTCTCTGTCCACTGGCGCCTCTCAGACATGCTCACGTAAGAATTCCAGTAGCCTAAAGCAGATTTTTGATGCTTAAATGCAACAAACGTCCCTATAAAACCCATCTTACGACTTTTTAAGTGTTACATAATTTGGCAGTACTACCTGCTGTTGGTTCAGAGTGTTTCCTGTTGAGTTTTGTGGATTATGTAACTGCCTCCTACTTCCTCCATTTCTTTCAGTCCTGTTTCCAGTGTTCATTCACATCCTTTTTAAAAAAAAATAAATACATGTTACACCTAAAGGAAGAGTTCAAGATTGTTAAAGATTTTGAGGGGGTATTTTCTTCCCTGCAGGTAAATAACACTGTCGGCATCTTAATTCAGTTTAAATCCTGAATCTCTGATTAAGGAGGCTGAAGCAAAAACATAAAGGTGGTGATGAATGCGAATGCTGTTATATGATCCATGAAGAAAATAGCCAAAGGTAGATTTCCTTTCGACAACTGCACAATAAAAAAAAACTCAGGAGAGGTAACAGATCTAAATTTTCACTGCAGGATCTCACACTTTTTAAAAAAAGCGGGCTAAAATAAAAGCAAGTATATTGCCGCACACTGAACATCCGGGTCATTGAGGTCACAGGAGGTGACGCAAGAGGGCAAGCCAAGGAAAGTTTATATATATATATATATATATATATATATATATATATATATATATAGCACATTTCAGTAACAAGACCATTCAAACTGCTGTCAAGTTAATGAGCGTCATACCAGCTGATACACTCATACAAGAAGCAAACAAATGTGTCTAAAGTCACTATGCAGTAGTGACTTTAGACACATTCTGACAGCAATTTTAAGTTATTTCTATTTAGTCGACACAGTTTTTTTCTGAAGAATTCAACTCAGATGGAAAGAAATTTGCCGAAGGTCAGGTAATCAGCGCTTTCCTGCTGCTAGCAGTCCAATCTTATATGTCTTGCTGCATGACAATAACTTGTAGAGTTATGAGATGCAATGGATCCTTATGTTGATGGTAAGGATGGACATAACTGTGAAGAGCAAAATGATCAACTTCACAATTTAACTGATATTTTTTTCTTATTCATTCATCCATCCATTTTCTAACACATCGATCCCTTGTGGGGTCCTGAGGGGTGCTCAGGGAGGGAGTAACCGGAGAGAACCCCGATTGCACAGGGAGAACATGCAAACTCCATGCAGAAAGACCCAGGGTAGGACTTGAACCCAGGACCTTCTTGCTGCAAGGCAACAGCACTACCCACTGTACCACTGTGCAGCCCCCCGTTTTCCATATTCATCATTCAATTTTGTATTTAATAGGCTTATATGCATGTCTACTGCTCATATACTGTACATTACAAGTTACTACTTCAGTTGGTTACAGTGCTGGTTAGGCCATCACTGTAATCAAACAAACGTCAAACAAATACAATGCAAATTACATAAAAAATTCTACAAAGTGCATAAATAGAAGGATACTGTTCACTACCTATGGAGCTGGAACGGGTCAAGTAACAACCATACTGCATTATGAATTACCTGTGCATTGGGAGAACTAACTTCTGTTTGTTTACATAGCCTTCATGCACAGCGCTGTCTTTTCTTCCTGTCACGATTCTGTTCTATTAAATCCTGTCTGCAGTCTTTGTGACGTCACTCTCTGCCTGCTCCTGCTCCCGCTCAGCTCAGGTAATCAGGTCTGAGCAGATACACCTGCGGTGGCTCCAATTATGTAGAGTCACTGCACCTGAGAAATGCATTATATATTCCAGCCTCTCCCAGTGTGTAATTGCCAGATTCTTGAAAGCCATTAGTGTGAGTAAATGCAGGATTTTAAAAAGGTCAGACGATTTTCAAAGCCTTAGATTAAACAGGTTTGCTCGTACAGTGTGTGGTGTCCGGTCAGACGGCAAGCTAAACCCACCACACGCAAACCCACTCCACTTAAGATCATTCAGACGTCAGACGGGAAATCTCGCAAATCCTGTCAAGATCAAACGTGAGTTCAGAGTAAATGAATATGGACGACCAGGTAGAATAATAGTGATAGTTTGTGGACCAATTTTAACTGAGAAAAATCATAACAATATGTCTTAAGATAGATTAAGACACACGCTCATAATCGCCGCCTCCCAGAAGGGGTAGATCGGCAGGAAAATTGGGCTAAAAATCCTCCTCCTCACAGTACACAGGTGCACATTCATTTATGACTTAATCCTAGGTCTGGTTCCATACACCTTGTCATTTTACATCCCACGTTAAAAAGCATTACCATAGCCTTCACTCTCAGTAATGCATTACATTTAGAGCTCCATCAGTGTGTACTGACTTTGGCAAAAAAAGCACTCTGCTTCTCGGGGCCTTCCACCTGGAACCTACTTCAGTAGGACCTGAAGCTCTCCAATTTGGACACACTTGGAGAGTTCAACATTTTAATAAAAGGATTTGAAAATACATGTGGAGGTATTTATTTTCAGTGAAACCCCTGCTGGTATTATATGGTATTGATTTTCAGAAGTGTTTAGTGGATTGTATTACTGTTTTTATGTCATTGTTGTTGATGAATGTAACAGGCCTCCTATGAAAAGGAGACCATGAGTCTGAAGAGATTTTCCTGTATAAATAAAGGATTAACATCAATAATAATATATTCCTCTTTGTGTTGTAGTTAATAACACACCATATTTTATCTGCATGTATGGTGGGGCTTAGTGGTTTGACTGGACCATCCACATATAGTTGAAACTTGAAAACTAAAACTGACCCTTCCAGTGAGCTCAGGTCCTCTTCCATGCATTTTTATTTTATTTTATTGTACAATTAGCATGAAACCAATGCGTTTTTCTATCACACAGTTTAGGATTTGGTGCTGCCTTTTTTAAATACAAGAAAATACTATTGAGGAACAAACATACATTATATGTATTACAATACAATATCACATGAAAATTGTGATAACAATTTTTTCTGACTTTTCTTTCTTTACTGTTTTACAATGTTCCCAAAATAGACATCAGGTAAGCGGAGTTGGAGTCCATGTAACTGTCCAAGATTATTATTCCTACGCTGGACAAAAAGTATGATAATATTTGTTATTTAGATACCGACAAAATTTTTCTGTGGTAACAACTGTGATTTGCTATGTTGTACAACTCTTTTATGAATACAAATAGTCATACTCAACAAAGCTCTATTCCAGGGATCACCAACCCTGTTTCATTGGTACTGTTTCATACGAAGGGCTACCTGTACTATACTTTGAACTAAAGAATCAGAGCTCACCTTAACTTCATGTAACATAAACGTGTTTTTAATGCTTTTAAAGTTTGAAAGTTGGTGTGTGGTAAGGATACATTGTATCCAGTAAAATAAAAATTTCCAATGCTATAGCTAAACCAATTTAAAAAAAAAAAAACTTTCTCCATCATTTTGTTTAATATAGGGTAAAATATATGTAACGTTAGTTGTAGCTGTAGTATTTAGAATTTGTTGGAAAAGCAGCTCATCTGCAGTCAAGAAGAAGCATTCAGACAAGCTCACAAGAAAAGCAAGCTGTGTCCTCTCAGTTTAATTTCATCTTAATTTCCCTTTGGGAATAATTAAGTAATTTTGAATTAAATTGAAAAACAAATGCATCACAATTGAAGGATATACAAACTAACTCAAACAAAGACACCCAGCCTATTATACCGGGGGAATGTAGGCACAGTGTTCAATTCATCAGCACTATTAAGGAATAATCACGGCATCAAAGTGCAGCTGAGGTGTACTAGAGTGGTGAGTGGGCCGACTAACAAGGCAAAAAGGCATCTCAGCGGCGGCCACAACACTCATGTGCATCACACCCTTACACCTACACACACACACACACACACACACACACACACACACACACATGCATTAATGCGACCCAGGCCAGCGGGCTTTATTTCAAACAGAGAAGGAGACCAAAACACAAGAAGAGATCAGTCACCAACTGCTGAAATAACGACCCATCAATCAGTGCAACATATTAAACATTTAACCAGCGATTAAAATTCACTGAGCGATTAACAGCAAATTATTCTGTCACTAAAGTAGTAGTATTTTTTTTAGCTTTCATATAGTCATGCAGTAAAAAAAAAAAAAAAAATATATAGGGAAATTTCAGAAGTGGACCTACTGGCGTGCCATGGTCCTCTTTCTGCATGATCCACGTGATTTTGAGTTTATGGTCAGGAACTGATTGTCGGACCTTGCCCTTCAGGATTTACTTTGCAGGATTTACGGTTCAATCAATTACAGCAAATTGCCCAAGTCTTGGAGAAGCAAAAGAGGCCTCATAACATCACAGTTCCACTTTTGTCTTCCCAGTTCTCAGAATACTTTTTCATCAATAATCAATTTTACTGGAGAATGTGAGATGGACCGTTGTGTTCTTTTTGGTCAGCAGTGATTTTTGCCCTGAAAGGATGCCATCTTTGCCATTCACTCTTTTTTATTGTTGAACCATGAATACTGATTGAGTATTCACTCACTGAGATGAGTGAAGCCTGTCCCCCTTTAGAAGTTTTTTTTTCCTCTTGTGACCTCCTAGAAAAGTGCAACACTCTTGTTTTCTTCATTTTTGAATTAATGGCTCTCACAGTGGTTTGTTGAAATCCCAAAGCCTCAGAAATGGCTTTGTAGTTCATTCCAGACTGTTAGATGTCAGTGACGTTGTTTTTAATCTGCTGTTGTTTTCTTTTTTTTTCTTTTTTTAGATTGAAGCATATGTTACATTCTGTATATGTTACAGTCTTTCAGCCTGCTTCCTGTTGCCAGACAGGTTCTATTTGAGTAATTTCTTAATTGTTCTGATTAGACAGTGATTAGGACTCTGTTTGGTTTGTAAAATATATCCAAAAAAGAGGTTAATCACAATTAATTTAGGATTTAACAATCATGTTTTACACAGTTCCAGGTTGTTTTGAAATGTTATTTTCCTTAGATAAATCAACCTCGTTGTGTATTTACTCAGGGTGTCTTTGTCTGATGTTAACATTAGTTTGATCATATTAATATTCATATTAACACTGTATGAAGAGCAAACTCATATGTGGTCAATTTAGGGAGAGCTCAGACAATAATACTGCCTGACGTTGGTAATAAATAAATTAATACCTATACTGGTACCTAAATGAAATCACTCCCCTAACGTTTGCTGGATGAATCAAATTTGCGATCAGATTTCTTTCTCGTTAATGTTTACTTCAAGCAAAACAAAGGAAGACAGTAAGTGAGGATGAGACAGGGCAATAATTTCTTCCATTGTTCTCGGAGCATTTGGAACGGTGAAGCAGAGCAAGGCTGCATGTGATGGAGCATCGTGTTTTGCGCCCAGCATGGATGAGCCGCAGGATGTAAATGAGACCCTGATTGCATTAGTAACCATTTTCTCCTCCGACACACGGCACATACAGATGTTAGGGATCTGTAAGCCACACACTGCCCCCCCCCCCCCCTTTTGAACCGGCCTGCAGGGGTTAAGCACAGTGAAAACGGTGCAGCTGTAGAGATTTTGCCTCTCCACCCACCTCCTTCTTGAGTTTTGCATTGCTTCATCTTCCCATCCCACACAATAGCATCGCTTGCCTCCAGCTGACCCATGCTGTTTAGGCCACTGCCACTTCCATTGCTACTTTGTCTGTGTGTGTGTGTGTGTGTGTGTGTGTGTGTGTGTGTGTGTGTGTGTGTGTGTGTGTGTGTGTGTGTGTGTGTGTGTGTGTGTGTGTGTGTGTGTGTGTGTGATATTAAAGAGGTTATGAATAAAAAGCGAAGCACTGATCCTGAACATAATGTCAGCCATTTAAAAAATATAGAATCCCTCTCATCACTGATGATCTGATCTGTTGTTCCTCTAACGTATATAATACGCCTAAATAGAGAAACTTAGAATGTCAGTGGGATAGAACGTCCTACTGACGCAAGGACCCATAAAGTTTTTTCACATGACAGCGAAATAATCCAGTCGATCTTATTGGGAGTCTAAGTGATAGATAAGTGCAAAATAGAACCTTATTAACTATTTCTATTTGTGCATGTATTTGTGTTCTGCCCCACTTGACAACACTTTGCAGAACCACATTTTGCGTGTTATTACAGTTGTAAAAGACTGTTGGGTGTGTTTCTAACCAACTTTGTACATCTGGCTGAAATGTCTAACCTGTTTTTGGGTTTTTTTGGATAAAAAGCTTGAGGTCAGTCATATAAAATGAAGAGTGTACATGAACAGGAGTCTTACAGTCTTGGCATAAATTAATTATTACTTTGACTCGTCCTTTCAAGCACTTTTTGTTGCCCTGTTGGACGGTCAACCTCCGTCATAGGCTCAAGTCTTTTACGGCCTCTAATAGGTTTTCTCTTCAATTTGGCCTCTATTAAGCTCCTTCCATGTTCACATTAACTCTGACACACTCGCTTTTCCAGCTTAAGAACAGCGTCCACATAGCATGACGCTGCCACCACCATGATTTACTGTGTGGTTGGTGTGCTCACGGCAATGGGCAGGTTTTTCCCCCTCCACAAAGTGAGTATTAGTTTCATCAACCTAGGTTACCCTCTTCCACATGTCTGCAGTGACCCCTACATAGCCCGCAGAATTTGCTAACAAGATTTATATTGGTTGTCTTTCAGCAACGGGGTTTTTTTTCTTTTCACTCTTTCACAAAAGGTGAGAACTGTGGAGTGCATGACTAATTATTGTCCTGTCACCAACGTCTGCAATATGAGATGTGGATCCCTAAAGCTATCCTTTCCTGCCTGTCCGTTTAGGTGGATGACCATGTCTTGTGACGTTTGCGGTTGTGTCATCAATTTTCAGATTGATAGACTGAACCGTGCTCTCACAGCTTGGCATATTGTACCAAGCACTTTGTACTTATTCAAATAGTTACTTTCCTGCTGTATTCCTTGGTCTTCATGATGCTGTGCATACACTAATTTCCTCCAGCAGACCTCTGGGGCTTTCATAGAACCGATGATTTCTTACTGACATTAAATAACACATTTTTAATTCTCTTTGCCAAGCAATTGACTGCCCAGGACAAGTAGTTTTACTGGATTTAATTAAGCGGTATCAGAGTAAAGGGGGCCCAAAGCAAATGCATGCCACATTTTTTAGCTCTCCATTTGTTAATTAAATTGAACAAAGTGTATCCTGTTCCCTCCACGTCAGAAATATGCACTTGTCTGTGTTAATCTCTGAAGTCAGTTTAATTCAATTCCATTTATTTATTAATATTGTTCTAATTTACAATAAAAAAATCAAACAAGATAATTCAGATTTATACACAGAACTACATATATCGTGGGTCCAGTCATGTAAACAGACTCAATGCAAGTCACATGCATTTCATATTTATGAAAAAGCTGTCCAGGTCAGTTTATTATTACCATTGATAAAATCTTCTCTAAGGAATCCTAGGCGACTGTCACTGGCTTCACAGCAATCACTCCTCCTTTATTGTGGACAAATACGGTAATTGTTGTTCACTGGTAGCTAATCCCTTAGACTGAGCTTGCATAGGGTGAAGAAACCTCCAGCAGACCCAGGCTCGGTGTCATCAGCCATTTTCCACAACCAACTAGGAGTTTGAGAAGGCAGAACATACACACACAGAGCACGGTAGCATGCTACAGTAAAAGTAGGGCGTTAATGGGAACAGTTGTATTAATGGGAACACTTTAGGGAACCCAATATTCAAGCTAGACACAGTGCTGTTCTTAAATTGTTTATTTAAAAACAATAACAATTTGGAGACAAAATTCTGCAAAATAATAAACAACTCTCCACAAGAGCTGTGAACATTTTACGGGTCAAGATTCAGTACGACAAGGCTCCAATATAACACACGCATTAACTCATGGTTTGTTTTCCTTGCGCTACTCTCCAAGAATCTGTAGCCTCTCTCCTACTCGCATGTTGACATGTTTCTGCTCGCTTGTGTGACTTTTTGTCAGTTTGAGGGTGTTACCCACCGGAGAAAGTAAGACGGAGACTGAGACTGTACTGTTTTCTTCATATATCCCCAATGGACCTGTAGTGCCGTGGGGCCGCCATCTTGGAGAGGTTGCCCGCTCCACTCATTGTAATCTGTTTGGCAGGTGCAATGTATTATCAGCATGTTTAAACAATCATAACTCGCTGAACACGTAACAGATTTTCACACTTTTTTTCGGTGCAAATCTTATATCTACAGCTACCATAGCTGCATGTATAAGGACCAGTGTTGTAGTCAAGTCACTATGCCTCGAGTCCGAGTCCAGGTTCGAGTCACCAGTGTTCAAGTCCGAGTCAAGTCCAAGTCATTAAAAAAAAAATCCGAGTCGAGTCCGAGTCGAGTCCACTACTCATCCGAGTCGAGTCCGAGTCGAGTCACTATTGATCCAAGTTCGTTGTAGGAACTTGCCGTGACGTGTGATGTATGACATGAAGCAGTAACATTCCATTGCACTAATAACTCTTTCGCTGTAGTTACCCTGGTTTTACTCGGTAAAACGACTGCTTTTTCCAAGTCTAAGACGTCTCCTAACCATGGTTTTTAAACATTGTTGTTATGGAACGTGCAACAGCGACTTGAGGTACGCTGATAGGCCGCATATGAAGGATGTTAAAGCCGCAAGCGGCGTCGATCGGCCCTCGCAGCCAAGCGCACTCCGGCCTATTGGCCACCGCCGCGGCTCTGGCCGGCGGGCGTGGTTCGCGCACAGCTGCGGTGCCGGCCGGCCGGGGGGGTTCGCGCACCGCCGGCCGCCCACCACCGCAGATGCTGTTACGCATTTTCCTCGCTCGTCCACCGGGCGATTCCCACAAAGGCGTTCAGCTGCGCTCCCCCATGACTCACAACAAATCTGGTGAAGATCGGTCGATGCAGCGAGGAGATACAGCCGTTGGATAATGATAATGCATTTGGCCACCGGGCCGGACTAAATTATTCGGCGGGCCGGAAAATTTATACCGATTCCTGGACGGTGACTACAAACAGAAAAAAACGGCAAATTACACCATGAACACCGAGCAGGAGAAAAACATCGACTTTGTATCAACTCAGCCTGTTTTCCAGTCTTTCTAAGCCCTCGACACTCAATCCATCGTTTGAGCTGAACGTTGGTATGTTGTTTCACAGTTCTACCAGTAAACCGGGCGCCTGGACATTCTTTTGTGAAAGTTTAACAGCTGTAAAGTCGGTCATATCCTTGTGTCTGTTGCATGTGTAACGGCTGGTTGCTACGTGCGCTCTCACACTGTTTGCCCAACCTTAGCGGCAAGGGGCGTTGCTCATGAGATGGTGACGTCACGTGCGCGGTACGACATTTAGATATATATATATATATATCTAAATGTATATATATATATATATATATATATATATATATATATATATATATATATATATATATATATATATATATAGTTCAGGCGGGCAGAACGGGACATCTGGTGGGCGGCCCAGAGCTCATCCCAGGTGGATCAGGAAGGCCCTCAGCGGAAAATGAAAAACTGAGGTAGGTGACCCGGAGGTCGACCTGGATGTAGTAAGAACCTTGGAGGCCGACGTTGCTTGATCAGCTCTCTGGGCGGCTGACAATGCCTCAAGGGAAGGAAGGGGCATCTGGAGAGCTGCCACAACATTGTGGGAGAGGCTCTCCCTGATAGCATTAGTGCAAGCATGACGAGGCAGAAACAGCCTGTTGATATTTTCACCTCTTTAGTATTGTTATTGGTCTGTAGATTCTGTCCTTTCCTTTATGTTTCCTCTCATTATTTAGTACTTTGTTCATTGTGGATTTAGTTCATTTATTCCTGTTTCCGTTAGATCCCTCAGATCTTCTTAATAAATTACCTTCCACTTATCATGTTACTCCCAAGCGCTTGCCTGGGTGAAAGTAAAGCCCGACTACAGTTTGGACCATGCAGATGGGAGTTTTCAGGACCGATTTAACAGAGCATTAAACGACGCCTAGGTCACATTAGACGTTCTACAGCAGGTACAAAGGACAAATACATTACCTTGGAGGAGGTTGGCGTTGGTTAATAGTGTGAACTCCTGTGTGAGAGAGCGGGGAGGAATTTTTCTGTCATTCGGCACAGGGAAGCTGCTGGAGAACATGGAGCTCATCCACCAGGGAGCATTGAGCTAAATCTTCAGTTCAAGATCCCAGCGGAGGGCACCGCTAAAATATGAAAACTATGATCTCACTCATTAATTCTCATCAGCACTTTTGCTGTAACCTTTTAGATAAGATGGAGGCTTTTAACTGAATATTTTGGACCTCATGATGTTGAAGGTTTAAACTATTCTGGTTGTAACATAGCTAATGAATGGATCAAATGTTTTTGCTTCACTCCTTTTTGACAATAATGTGGAGATGAAATAATGTTCTGCAAACCTATTTTTTTAAACGAGATATATCATGCTTATAAGTTCCTTCTTTTCACATTGAAATAATTCAGCGGTGGTTTAATAGATCCTTTGTGAATGTTCCCTGTTTCATTAATAAATTAATCGATGAGCTCCGAAATTTTTCCAACATAAATGCAGAGTGGATGCCAGGCTTAAAATAATTTTAAATCCATTTGTCAGGCAGACACTGGAGCGGTGGGGACACCTCTGAATGACGGGTTTTCCCTTTAAGACAAAATATTCGGGAGATCCTGGACCCACTCAAGCTGCTTTGTCCATGAACATTTCTGAATTATTCACTGGTATAAAAACTAACTCCAAGGATGAGATGAGATAGAAAGCAAGCTCAGCTTCTGAGAATAGCGGTGGGTGGCGGCTGTGGATCATGTAAATCCTTTGTCCATTTATCATTCTTATATGGAGCAAACCCACAGATCCTAGCGATTTGTTTGAGATAAACCTTCAGAACAGGTTCTAGCATGTCTTGGTACAGTCCATCACTTATCATTTTGGTATGATCCATTTTTCAATGGGTCTCTCTCTCGCAGCACAGCATCAGAATTAGCATTGTAAACAAACGCAGTTTACCCTAGAAAATGGTGATTGCATCCCACAATGCATTACAAAATCATGTTCCCATTTAAGCACCCAACAACCATCCTTCAGCTAGGACTACTAAATTGCAGCAAAAAGATTACGCCAGATTCACTGAATATGGCGGATTCTGAAAGTCCAGGACTTGGTTTTGCAGCTTTGCAGAAAATACATGTGATGTAATTGTTCCACAAACAGAGAGAGAGAACAGAGAAAACTGAAGTGATTGAAAATAATGACCCAAACATATATAAAAATATCTATGCAGCTCCTGGAGAGACTAAATTCAATGTTTTTGCACTTCTAAATACTCCAATTACACAACAAAATGTACTTAAGGGCTAAAAATGTAGATTTTGCATATGTCCCCATTAAATGATATATTCTTACCTAAGATAACACCAAGATTCTTTATTACCATTCAGATAAGTGACTGACAAAGCAGAAAAACAACTTATCTCTTGTATGAATTTAAAAACAGAAAATCAAATGTCATCAAGGTTTGTATTCCTTTACTCTATTTGTGTACGTAACTGAAATAAATTAAAGGTATTAAACACATGGGTCTAAAAATAACCCTATTAAAAACCTTCTATGCTGATAACTCCTGGTGATATCTGCATAATGAGATATATTTAAAAAAATATTGTTCAGTTGAATAGTTCTGGCTTACCCACTTTCTTTCCTCCCTCTCTGACTTCCTTAAAAAAATTCTGATTTCTTCTTCATCCCTTACTTTTCTCAGCTACAAAGTGAAGCTAACTGCCCCAATAAGTCCCATCCTTAAGCAATCTAAGCAAAACTGGGCCTGTCTCTGAAGTACCATCAAGAGGCTGCCTTGCATATGCATTTCTGAGCATGTTCCAGAGAGCGCCTGGCTGCCCCCCAGATCCCCCTCCTCTGCTCTCTCTCCATCTGTCTGCAGACGCATCACGGTGCCGCCGAGCCAAACAGAGATAGCAAAGATCAATGGCCTGCTCCTGCCAGTTCAAGCCAGGAGACTTTTGCCGTAATCCGCGCTGCATCTACGCTATAATACACAAAGCAGACAGGTTCTCTGCTGGTCGGTAAACATGCATTTTGCTTTATTTGTTTTGAACCCCTGCCTGGCTGCTGCTTTTGGCAGTTACCGCCTCATACAGAGCAGCAAATGATTCATTCCTGTGGCTTTAATGTTATTCAATAAAGTATCTCCACAACTGGATGTCAACCCTAAGATGTTGAGCCCTTGAGCTATAGACCATTTACAGGGGGGGAAAAAAAATTCCTTTTCTCCACAGCAGCATTAGCAGACTGGCAAATTGAGCATGAGACAGCAGCAGAGCTGTCACTTTTCCCTGCATGAACAAGAACAAGTAGTTTGGTCAATTCTACTGCATACATAAAGGCCTGCCAGAAGCCACTTCAGACTAGGAACTTGATTCCAATACTCAGTTCGACCGAGCAATGGGTATAATATGACAATTACACACTTGTAGCGGCCTGCTTGCCAAAAGCCCTCACAGCTAATGACAGGAGATGGCAGTTAATCACGTCCTTATGCAGGGATCAGGGTGCAGCTCAGGGGAGCTAAGGCCTCGCCGTAACCTGCCAGCACAATTATCTTTTAGCAATTACATTGAGCGCATTTCAGGACGCCCCAGCATCAAGCTCCCAACAAAAAGGAGTCCGCCAGGCAAGACAAGCCGCCGTCAAGAGCTGCGGCGGCTCGCAGGTCAAATGCAGGACAGCGGATATGCTGAAAGGTTCTCGTTCTCGTGTTACATCCACTCAGAATCAATTTATCACCAGCTCAACACTCAAAAAAAAAAAAAAAACACAAGGCCGTTAGAAACTGGAGGCAGTTCAGCACATCACATTGGAGAGAAGAGATTATTTTAGCTGTAAAATCCACCATTTCTACACAGGCTGTGAAAGTAGGGAATTTACTGTGTGCAAAGCTGGCATATGTCCATCCATCCATCCATCCATCCATCCATCCATCCATCCTTTATATACCCCAGTACACCACCAATAAAGCAAACTAAAATGCATTACAATTAAAACATACAAACAGAAATAAATCAAAGCAAACATCCATAAGAACAGGCAATAAAAAAATCAGAATCAATAGAATGTTGAGGTGCTACTTGCTATTAAAAGTAGGGGTGTAATGATACTTGTGGGTGTATTGAACATCTGGTATGGCATGTTCAGTTTGGTCCACGTGTGTACCGCTTGGTTGTTGTTGTTGTTTTTTTCTCATTAAATTATTTCATTTTATCTTTAACGAGAGATTAAATTAAAGTTCCTAGGTGCATTGTTTTGCCGCACGGGTAGCAGGCGTGATAAATGGCATCATCGTGGCAGCGAACAAGCCCAGGCTTGAAGACCCATCTCGTTACGGTCTCAATATGGTTCTGTTCCCAAGCAGGCAACATGTCCAACTTGTTAACGCACTTAAAAATGACATCATCCAAATGTTAACGTCTCTTTTACAAGGAAGAAAAACAGCTTGGTGCAAAGACTGATAACGGCAGCATTTGAACAACCTTTGACTTTCTCAGATCGGGCCAAAGCATAAAAAGACATAAATAAACTAAACAATGTATTAGTTTAATGTGAAACTGAAGTTTATCCTTGAAACTGAACCGTACCAACCTGTGATTTTAGCATACCCTTACACCCCTAATTAAAATTCAGCCTGAATAAATGAGTTTTGAGATTTGATTTAGAAAGACTTAGATCAGTGGTGGAGCACAGGTCCAGATGAAAAAGCCTGATCAGCCCAGTGCTTGTATCTGGTCCTTGGTGTATATATGATAAAACCTGGTTTGAAGACCTTAAAGGCCTGCCATACAGACGCTTACTCATTCATGATTAGTATTTTCTGTAATTAGTAATTCAGAAGAAATTAGGACAAAGAGGGCGGGAAAAAAAATCGGATGAAGGACAAAACTTAAGACTGGAATATACACATTTTTGTTTGTTAAATAAGTGTCTTTGTGAGACTGTTGCTCTTTATTTTCATTATAAAATTGAAAATAAAATGATAGATTATCTGTTTTCTCAGAATTATATCTCAGATTTTTGTTTACTTTTCTGTCCAAGGCGACTCATAAAGTGAGCTATTATTGTTCCAGGTAAATTCTTTGTACCAAAAAATTTATACTATCATTGAAGTCCTTTTTGTACTGCCTATCTGAAGTGTGATATTTAACTATTATTTTTAACCACACAGGCAAACATCAAATAAACAAAAGAAGCTTTCTTTAAGCAAACAGTACTGAGCCAAATGTCCTTGTTTTTGCATAATACTAGTTAGTCATGCTACGGTAAATGGCTTATACAACGCTTTAACTTGTCCAACAACCACTACAATCAGCCATTTCCCTCCGACGGTGGTGAGCTATGTTAGCACCCACAGCTGCCCTGGGGCAGACTGCCAGCAGGTAATTCAGGTGAAGTCTCTTGCTCAAGTGTCTTGACTTACTTGATGACAGAGAGTCAGAGCGGGGGCTTGAACCAGCAACCTGTCAATTGCAGGACAAACTCCCTAAATCTTGCACCACTGTTGCCCCTTGCTAATTTAAGTATTTTTTCAGATCAGGACAGGAATGGTAAAAAAATAGATATATTTTTATTTTACCAATGTCCATCATCCGTCCATCCATCAGTCACTCCATGAAAAGTATGGGATATCGATATATTAAATGTGTGGGGAGCATGACAATCAGCAGCATTTACCATCTCAGAATTGAGTACTGTGTCCATCTTAATGTCCTTAAATTGTTTAGGATGCTGTCGTTGGTTAGGGCGATGGTTGAATCTGCTACATGTGTTTCATCCATATGGAGGCCAGACAAACACATGTTTGTGAGTGCATCTAGTTCACAGGATCAGCTGTCCTCTGTGACCAACATCTGCTAGCCTGGCGGCGCCCCAGGCTGACGCATAGTGTTCAGGACAAATTTAGTGTGCAAATGCACACATGCACACACACACACTATAATATAAAAAAGCATCTAATGGCCAGAGACCCGGTGAAACTAAAACATTTTGGAATAAGGATGCATTTCTATAATTGCATATAAAACTAAAGTGGCAGGAAAAAGGTGCCCTCGTACCTCAATTGTCTTGAACTGAAATAACCCTTTATGTCTTGTCTAATCCCATTGTGCAGCCATAACAGCTTTTACCCTAGTTAATTATTTCCAAATCTTAAACAAATACATAAGGTACAGCCTTCAATTGGATTTCAATGTGCAAGTCAGGCCTCTTGAGGCTGAAACCGCTGCTGTTCTATATCCATTTTTACTCAAGGTAATCAAATGACTGATAATGCTGGCTGTGTGTTCTCAGAGATGAGAGGAAATGCAGCATCTTACAAAGATAAGAAATCAGTTTCTGCTTTTCTTTCTATCCCTTTTTCTGGTTTTGATTGGATTACATCTGGGGAGGGTAATCCTTCATAGTGCTCACTCTGGGAGTCCATGCACAGCAGAAAGCAAATGTGCAAGTGGGGAAGGGGGGGGTAAGAAGGAGAATCTGAATGGGAGAGGATTTGGAGTTTTGAATCCCAAGACAAGCTGAGAAAATCCGGGTAAGGGCGAGTGAATCAGTAAGTCCACTCCTATATCTTCTCTGTAATGGGTGATGAGGCATCCTGGAAAGAAGCGGGCCTTGTGAATGCGGTATAAGTGACTCCTGCTGGACTTTTTACAGCTGAAGGTGATGTGAGTGGGATTTCTCTACATAATCTAAAAAACAAAGCAAACAAAGCACAACTTTTTTGTATAAATAAGAGCCACAAATTTAAACACATTCTGTTTGACCACAGACCACAGTTATATCTACAACCAGGTTTTCCGTAAGGGAAATAATGCATAGAAAAAAAGTGGTTTAAAAGTCCTTTTATTGTGTACAACATATCGAAAATAAACCTTGCTTGGTAACAACTTGAATGAACAGTAAAAATGAGAAATGTCTGCAGGGGGTGGGTCAGTATGGGTCAGGGATTACAACACTAAACTTTACTTGGACATACTCTCTACCCTTATCTCCCTCATGCCAGCAAATTCTTGATAACTCTGATTGAAATCTCTCATTTCACCCACATGTCTGTTTTCCATGGAGAGTATGGCCAGTGCATTCAGCCTCTCCTGGGTAATGGCATTTCTGAGAAAAGTTATTACTCTTTTTCAAGGTTGAGAAGAACCTCTCAGCTTCTGCGGTGGTCATGGTTGTGGTGATGATGAGCTTTAAAACAGTGATAATAAAGACCTCTTCTAAGCCCCTTTCACGTATATCGTATTTTTTGGCCCATAAGGCGCACTGGGTTACAAGGCGCACCGTGAAAGAATGTGTCCATGTGTGTTTTTGTCCACACATAACGCGTACCGGATTATAAAGAGCACTAAACATTTTTATCAAGTGTGTGATATCACTCCACCCCTTCACGTACATAGCTCTCTCCTGAGAAAGAGCTATCTGTCTGCCAGGAGGACAGAGTAGTTGGACTACACTGCCCTGTTTCTAACATAAGGCCAAAGTAAATGTAACTTTTACATTGAATTGACTTACTAGGTTTATTGTTGCTATAGTGTACTCCGGGTGCAGGCTGCCTAAAGGTTCCCACATAGTGTGGCGTACTGTATGCATACTGTGAGCTTGGCGGACTCGGCGCTGACTCTCCCCGGACGTTTGACCCTTCATAGTCGAGTGTACTATTGCCTATATTTATTGTGGCAAATTCCTGCAATCCCCACACTTTCTGCCAGCGAAAGGGTTTTACCGAGTCGGGCAGCGCTCGGCCCTGGTCTCCGCTTTTGGCCCAGGCAGCCTGCTCTAGCCCATCCTGCTGAAGGGCATCACCCCCCCCAGATCTGTGAGCTGGATGTGCCTCTGAGGAATCGGTACCCGGACCTGGGAGTATAGGATGTGTGTGGTGAGTGCCAGCATCTCGTCCTTTGTATGAGAAAATGACAGTAAGAATTAAAAAGTGTTATATTCTTACAAAACTGCGTGCTTGAGCATCACCATTATTAGCAAATCTCATCTTACGTGGAGGATGGAACAATGTATAGAAATTCATTATAGTTTATCCAAGGGTTAATTACTTGCATTTAGACCAACACATTTGATGTGTATTGATATTTTCACCTGGTGCTATTTAATATTTGTTACTGGTCTCACAACCAGTGTGTGTTTTGATGTTTTGATGATGTAAAGCCTTGCTGCTAAAATGTGCTATACAAATAACATGACTTGGACAAATGTTGGAAATTAATCGTTGAGTATGTTAGGCATTTTTTTAAGTATGCTAATTATTTGGGTTTGCCAATAATAACTTCAACTGTAGCGTCTTTTTTGAGCTAACAAAATCCAAGCTCGTATATCTCAATGTATGATCTACTCAGGTCTGGTTGTAAAAATGGTCGTTAGATGCTGGTGATCTGTGCCCTGAGGTCTGTGTTTGGAGCATCTGTCTGGGTGACTGATAGACCTCCGTGGACATGACTTTGACTCTAACCACTCAGATGGACACAAGCAGAATGAAAGACATTAGCTGCTGCTGACAGATAGTCACCTTTCAGGTCTCCTGCCGAAAAGACAGCTATCACTTTGCGTTAATGGCTTAGAGATCTCATCTGGAGCTGGAAAAAAAATATCATGGAGAAATTCACCCAAAAATTGTTTTAGTTTTTCTACAATAGAGGGAACAAACAATCTTAATTAAACTAATGGAAGGAAGAAATACCCCTAGGGCTACAGCAACTTGATGTGAGAACAGACCAGATTTTTTTTCCCCCATGTCTGCTTATTGTTTTCACTTTGTGCACACCTCCATGAAGAATAAACGCTTGTCTGTAGTAGTCCTGGGATAATGGTTCAGATTTAAAATGATTGATAATTGGTTTACATTGTTTGAGACCTTGTTGCAAAGGCCATCTGAGGTGAAATAAGTCACTCTCGTCTACCGGGTCACGTCGGGCAAGTCTGCACTCAAAGCCGCTTGGTATGCAACCTGTACAGACCTGCTCGTCTCCCTCACTGAACACAGAGGCAAAAAATTAATAGAACCTCATATTTTCACCGCATCACCATTACTTTGCAAGACAAACATTTAATCTCAATGCAATACCACACAGAGCAAATTATCTCGGGTCTCATTCTGTCAGCTTCTAAATGAGATGATATTGAATTAGATTATAGCAGAAAATGAGGTGTTCACGCCAATTGAAAGTAATCAAGGTGGTGGTATCAAAGGATAATGAAAGCCTGGAGAGCTAATCCCGGCCAGCAGATGAGTTTTGGGATTAATGGTGGCTGTTTGTCAAACGAATAAAGATTAAAACAGCAAGCATTAAAAAAAGCAGGGAAATACAGTAAAGAGGTTAATAGCCTAACGACGCAGGGGTTAAAAACTTTCGTTAGAGGTCTATTGGCTAAATATTTAGGATGTCTATGTATCACCTAGAGGATTGTTTCACTTTAGAAACCAATGGCTGCAACTAATTTAATTTGGTCTGTGGAATTTTGCCAAGGCTGGATGACAAGGCTGTAATAGAGGAGGTAGACCTGTGTAATCAGCAGGTAAACA
This sequence comes from Fundulus heteroclitus, assembly GCF_011125445.2. Classification (NCBI taxonomy): domain Eukaryota; kingdom Metazoa; phylum Chordata; class Actinopteri; order Cyprinodontiformes; family Fundulidae; genus Fundulus; species Fundulus heteroclitus. Next base: position 31,914,304 of record NC_046381.1, on the reverse strand, counting down.
AGTGCATAATAAGTGTCAAACATTTTTTATCTTATTTGCTACATTCTGTTCCTATTTAAAACACGCTTTAGGAGAAATTATCTGCCCAGTTTTTAATAGTTTATGAATATTTCACCCCAAACTAGTATATAATATATATTTTTTTGTTCAGTGGCTGAAGATATATTGCTTTTCATGGTGTAGCTAAAGGTGTTATAAGATCTTGTGGCATATCAAACCAACAAAATATGACGTGACGTTTGGTAAGCACTATATATTAAAGTCAGTGTCATGCTGTTTGATCTGCTAAACTGAATGATCCCATAATTTCACTCACTCGTTCCAGCAGTATTTATACTCTACTCACTCTCCCCTCCAGTTCCAGATTATCTGTTTGCCTCGCCACAGCATTCCAGCAGTTTCTTCATTATTAAATAAAGTATGACTTTGTTTTATATTTTTTCATATGGGTGCAATCCTTGCATTACCCTTGTTGGACCAAGTTATCTCTGAAGCCCATGTAGATCCTGAACACTGGCTTTCCTTCTACACCTCCTTTTTTAGTTTCACAAATTCAACTGAGTCCTCTGGGTCATCCATGTATGACCCCGGGCTGATAGACAACAAACTGTCTGTAACCCGGTTCTGACTTTTGAACTCCACTTCTTTGCACCAACCTGGGATCTTCCAACTGCATCTTCATAAGATTGCCTGTAATACCGTTATATCCTCAAGTCACTTTCACAGGAGCTTAGGAACAATAATGAAGTTTATTGCTACCCTTCTCCTAGAGCCTTAACTCCACTAATCTGATGCTCTCTCCCACTTCCAGGATTTTCTCTGTTGGCGCTCCCCACTTACCTGCATCACCCTCACCCTCCCTGTTTGCCACCGGCTCCTGCAGGCCCAGAGGAGATTCAGCAAGGGAACAGAAGACCTCTCTGGGTAATGATATGTTTTTATGCAATGATATTCAGAGATAGTCCCCCTGATCTTTGCACTGTCTGAATTTTCAGAGACGGACTCAGGAGTGGAGAGAAAAAAACTGGTATTGTCCACCATTTACACTGAACTCTGTTTCAATAAAACTGATTTAAATACAGTATCTACCCCTGTCTGGTATTTAAATCTGGTCCATTCAAGTACAGTGTTCTGAGAGTCAGAATGAAACTTCAACTGGAGAAATAAGCCTAGGCTTTTATTATCAGTACTGGATATGCAGGTGAGTGGTTTAGGCTTCACATCTGTTATATTCACAATTACAATGCAAATTATTCAAACCACCAAATGTAAAATAGGTTTTTGGGTACCTTATGCAATTTGCTTGGGATCATAAAATAGTTTTCATAGTTTTCCTAAGTCCCTTTTTGAATAAATCTGGTCTTATTTCTTCTTTCTACTGAGTACCTCCCCTTCTCATAAACATGAACGTGGTTCTCTTCTTGTGACTCTCAGCCATGTTTAAAGTATATGGTGAGAGCAGCGAAGCTACAATGAATGGCTAAATGCTAAGCTAACTGCTAACCTAGCTGCTAAGCTAACCAGATACATAAACACTTAAAAGTGCGCAAGCGCAGCGAGCAAGCAGAAACTAACAAGGAACATGCCTTACGTTACGTGACCACATCAGAATGATCGGCATGTGGGAAAACCAATTAATAAGGCGATTCCCCCTGGAACTTGAGGGACAGAGGGGGGGTGAGTATATAATGTCTATGGGTGAAAGCAGGAACAAAACTCTGACAAATCCCTACCCTTTGGACTGAAAAGCAGAGATTGGTCAGAGTTTTTACAGGCCTGCAACTCCCACTGAGAATGATTTTTTTTAACCTCCTTTTTTAGAATACATAATGTATTGACTACTTTCAGGATGGAAGGATGATTTTACCCAGTATAACATAAAGTGTTTCGGAACAGGATTACCAACTAGTGATGGGTCCGGCAACACCGATGCGTCGGCGCATGTGTCGGTCTCATAGAGCGAAACCCGTGTCGATGTGTGTATTGCTACGGAAAAGTCACGTGACCGATACAGGAACTGTTTCGGTCACGTGACCAATACAGCACCACTTTCGAACTGACTGACGCGCCAAACTGTTTCTGTTCCCTCTAAGCTGCACGCGTGTGCATTCGCGCACAGCAGCGCGCACAGCAGAGCTATGCTGCGCAGTAAAGAAAATCCAAGCTGAACTGTAAACAAAATAACGGTTAATAATGGTTAATTTTTAACTATTTTGCAACTCTGGTGTGATGGTGTTGTACCACAGTCTCGCTCTGTGAGCGCCAGGTGCTGATCGGAGCGCACCACTGATGGATGGGTTCTGCAACGCTTTTTTGGTTGGGCGGGTTGCGCTGTGCGTCTTTGTTCTGAGCGTCATTTCAGAAAAAAACGGCTGATCTACACTGAGTAGAAAGTTGCTACTCTGAGTAGTTTTTCCTCCTATTGTCATACTCAGCATGTCCGATTTCAGAACAGATGATATCAGTCAGGTAACTAAACACAGCGCCCGATCAACCATTTGTAAAAAAAAATAAAAAAGCCAGTCCACAAGCATCCTCCTTCACATTATTTATTGACTGTATCTAAAAAAAAATCAAATATATGTTTAATTCAAATGAAAATATAAAATAATACAATGCAACATACAATGATTTAAATTGTATTGTGTATACTTGGTCATCAAATCAGTGTCAGTTAACTCTGTCAACCAGGTTGCCTGTAGTGATTTTTAAGGTCCAGCAGGTGTCAGTATTCAGTGACACAGTATCGGCACAGTATCGGCACAGAGTTGCAATGTGTCGAAACGTTTCATGACGCCTCATCGACCCATCACTATTACCAACTATAGTTTTAAGAACGACTTTTTAAATGTTAAGAGTGTCACACAAAATGCTACTTTTAATGACTACTGTATTCCCAAAGTTATTTTCTTGGTGAAGGTGGACACTTTCCACTCCTCTCCTCCCCGTATCTTTCCTGCTTGTGTTCTTGTCTTATGCTACTTTGTAACCTTTTTCTGCAAGTCATCTGCAATGCTTGGATCTGGTCACCTGTTGGGTCAACACAATTGAAGAACAAGACAGGACAGGGTAGAACCAAGCTGTCCCAAGGGGACATATGCAGCTGGATACACTCTGGACTCCTAGTGGACGCAGAGGATTGTGTGTCTATCTATTTTGTCCACCAAGGATGTGGAAGATGCGTACATAATTGTATTTATGATAACATGATTTATGATTATTGAAACTTTTGGTTACCTGGTATTGGGTCTTGCCACTGAGATATACCAGCAAAAACTTTAAAGGCATATGGATATTTCACAGTTAGCCTGCGACAAAACAATTGCTTGCTATCTGAATGGCTCCCGATGCGGGCCTTGTAGGCTGGTCTCCCAAACCTTCCTGAATTTTATGTAAACAAGATGCTCTGCCCCCACCACCCATCCTTCCACGACACCTGTAACCTGGAACAGTGCACTACTGAACTGCTGATAAACACACCACCTAAGACTATGATTGGGGGGGGGGGGGGGGGGGCACTACTGGACAGTCACGGGCTTACACTGACGCACACATGAACACACACACATGAAAATGACGATAAATACGCCCCCGTCTCTGGGGTGCACCTCTGCTGTGCACATTTATTGTACCCCCGGGACAGGAACCCTAGGTTGGATGTGCTGCTCACTTGGGAGAACTGGACTGGGATGCCCCCCACCACCCACCTATACATTTTATGCTTTATGATGTTTTCTGTATGTTACTTTTTGTCTGTCGCAGGAATTAAGACCAATAAAGCAATTCAATTCAGTCCAGCTCCTTTTAAGATTAGCCCAGGTAACACAGTTGTAGCCCATGTGTAGAACTTGTATGTGTGTAGTTGCTCTTGAGGCACTGATTTCAGCCTCAGTACACTCCTTGTAAAGTTAAACCTAAATTATTGAATCGATTTCGCTTGACAATCCTCTTAAGGCTGCGTTTCTCCCTTTTGCTGGTGCACCACACCCCTTCCTTCCACTCAATTGTCTGTTAATATGATTGAATAGAGAACTCTGTGAACAATCAACTTGTTTAGCAATGCCCTAACTGTAGCTTACCCTCCTTGTGAAGGGTTTCGATGAATGACTTCTGGATATCTATCTAGTCAGCGTGTAGCCAACTGACCCAGAGTGAGATACCGCTTAAAGGCTCAAGAAACCTTTGTAGGTGTTTTGAGTAAATTAGCTGATTAGGGTGTGACTCCAAGAGTTTCCACTAATGAACTTCTTCACATTATTCTAACTTTCTGAGACACTGAATTTTTGGGGTGCCATTATCTATAAGCCATACTTATCAGATTTACCAGAAACAAAGGGTTGGGATATATTACTCTATGTGTAATGATTCTATATAATGAGTTTCACTTTCTGAGAGGACTGGCAAAAAAATATTGCATTTTTACCCAATATTAAAATTTATTTTAGATGTACCCCTAATATGTAGTATATGATATGTATATAAACATAGCTACAATTTAAGTTCAGCATTTCCACTATTTTATTTGCAACGTTTTCTACTAAGTTCTCTTAAACTTTGAAACACCAGCCCATATTTTGACATTCGACCAAAAGAATTATCTTGTCAATACTAGGCACTCAAGGCGAGAGCCGGTCATTTCTCATGTTTTAAAGTAAGTATGTAGACCAAGGTAGTAATTTAAAAGACTCAGAGTTCAGGGGAAAAGGAGTAGTGGGAGGCACAGTGAGATAAAAGTAGAGAAGATTATGTTCCAAAACCAGAATATTACATTGTCAAGTAAACAAAAAAGTAAAACATGTCAGTGCTTGCACACATTCTGAAGAACCACACACTATGTATTCAGGCTTAAATAAGAGCACAGATTGAATTCAAGAGTACAATGCTGTTATGTAAGACTAACTCCGTACGAAGATAAATGCACAAGAAATGCTACTTGCTTGTGCAGGGTGGAAAAAGAGTTTGACTGCGGGACCAAAGTATGGCCCATTGACCGATAGCATCTCTTTCTACAAGCTACTCAGAGAGCCAGCTGCTTTATGTCTGCTTCTCCGTCAAATAGGGCACTCTGTTCTGCTCGGGAAGTGGGGATAAATCAAGCTTCCACACTGCTCTCCTAACTCATTCTGGCTTGCTGAGAGCGGTGTTCCTGCGAAGAAAAAAAAAAAAAAAACACAAAATGAGGAAAAAAACACCTTTGCTCAGCAGCTGTTTACCACAATCCACTTCAGCGTCTTGTTTAGTTTCCTCCAAATTTGGCCTTTCTACACAAAATCGACCAAAACCATTCCAGTCATCCCTGGAATTTACTCCAAATTATTGTTTTACTACTCCTCGGCTGGTGCTAGTGTGTGTGTGTGTGTGTGTGTGTGTGTGTGTGTGTGTGTGTGTGTGTGTGTGTGTGTGTGTGTGTGTGTGTGCGTGTGTGTGTGTGTGTGTGTGTGTGCATGGCTTCAGGGTAAGGAGTGGTAAGGGAGTTCCCCCACATCTGCTCACCATAAGAGCTTGTTGACAGCAGCTCTACTCTTTCAGCTCCCTGTTCACTCCTTCTTTAGATTCTGTTGTTGCTGCTCCTCATCCAAGATTAAGTAGAACACAGTGTCTACTTAGTGTTCGCGGGCCCCGCTTGAAAAAAAAAGGTCACATTTGTTACCTTAGACAAGGCCTCCATGAGGTGTTGGATAATAAAAGCTTTTTTGAGCCATGTGTGATCATCTCTATGTGATATCACGATGGGCTGTTATGCTCTATTTAAAAATATGTATGCAGTAAATGATTCTTATTTTAGATAGAATTCCTGATGCAAACACAACTAGGCGGCAACGCGGGATGACATTTCCAAAGCAGCGCAAGTGGGTCTGTGCAAGTGCATACTTGGATACACAATCAACAAGGAGGACTTGCACACAGGCCACTAAGTAGCAGCGTGAGGTTAAGGCCCATGTATTTCTGTTGGAGGATGGAAAGCCACCCAAGCCTGTAATTGGGAAAAGGGCCATTTGGACCATCAGCGTTGTCCATTTGTTTTTAAAAGGGGGGAAGCGATCGATGGGCAGCATTAAAGAGATCTGCGAGAGATCTAAATGGTTCCATAGGCCCGTAATCTTTACTTCCTGGTCCAGAGATACTGGCCTTGAATGATTGGGCAAGAGCCGGAGATAGAAGCAAAGCTGCAAAATCGGCCAATCAGATTGGACCGATATCGCATACTGACACCTATCTATTGACCCCAGTGTGCATTCTTTTTTTTTTAAAGGTGTTAGAAGTTAAGATCCCACATCAGGTTGGAAAACATGGAAACAAATCAGCCATAAGCAGGTACTTGGCTAGCAAAACCGCTTGTTCCAGCTTTGATTGCACTGCTAATGAGCTTTGCTGTAATGACTTTTAGTGGAAAGGTGTAATTGAAGTTCTTTGGTTCAATTATGTCCCTACGGCTTCTGTTGGCATGACAAGCCTCGAGTTGGATTGAGTAATTCCACATCTTTGTTCTCACTAACATACTCAGAGATTTGCCAGTACCTCAAAGCGTATTGATCGGCTCCTGCTCTGTACATGCACCGTATCGACAGGTTGCGAGCCAAGATGCCGTGAAGACCTGTGGGTGGGAACGGCTCAGCAGGAAAAGGAAATTTCTGCCTCACGAAGTCTCAAAAAAAAAAAAAAGGAAGTCACGTCTGCTTTTTAAGATGCTCTTATGATGTAGTATTTTTCTGGAAGCCGAATTCAGGTGAAAAAAAACCCCGCAAAGGATGCACACCTGCTCCAACATCAGAGACGGTCGACTTAAACTGCTGGAGCTGTACAAATGGGTCCTCAGAGGACTTCTCCCCGTCTTTCCTCTCCTTCAGAGTGTAACGCTTTCCAACAGCTGGTAGACAATAAAAAGTGAGTGCACTCGGGCTGCGATTTTAAAGAGCTTCAGAGAGATTTTATGGAAGGGGAAAAACTAACTGTTAAGAAAAGGATGTCGTTCAGAGCTGCGCCATAAGTGACCCTGCTTATATGTGAAATCTTCTGCTTCATCTCCACAAAGTCTAATTAATCTCTAGTTATCTAATTCCCTATAAGGCGTTATGTCCTTCTATTTTAACCTGCCTCTGCCTTACCACAGCTGAACACACACAAGGCGTTCAGCATATCTGCAACATGTAGATGTAACAGATTTTGTAGTTTGTGACAGGTTCTACCTTTTCTGCCAAGCATTCATACAGCAAAATACAGTCACTGACAAACGTATGCATTTAATAACCAAATGGGCACCAAGAAGGACATAATTTGGTACATATGCAAACCAGCATCGAGCATGAAAGTAATCTTTCTTCTAGGCAGCTGGTACCACCATTTCTGTAACGGGGACATAGATGATACTCATTGGACTGCATGGGCAGTTGCCAGGGCCTACGGTATTGCAGTGAAAGCACTAAGTGAAGGTCACCAGGGACTGAGAGTTTCTCGTAGACTCGTAAGATAACTTTTACATCTTTATTGCTTTTGATAGAGGTTGCATTCATGATTTTAGATGGGACTGAGACTTCGGATCCTGCAAATGCCCATCTGTGGGGCATCCTGGAGATGTTCACTAACATCCAAAGTTTACATCCTCAGAACAAACAACCCTCAGAATGGACAGCGATAAATTCCTTAGCAGATCTGTACAAAATGGCCTTAACTGATCAAAGTACAGCAATAGGATTGTAAAGCGGGCCCAAAAGAAAGCCTTGCTTTATGAGGAAGCTGAAACAAAAACTTCTCCCGACCAGTGACCTGACATAACGATTTACATAGTTTTGGTGGAGAGTGTGTTGACATAATGCTTTTTGGGGCTGTATCTCAGATCAAACATGGCCCAGAAGAAGACCCTGCAAAGGACAGTGAGAGGAACAGAAAATATATTTGGGTTTATCTACCCTCTGCCCATGATATTTTCCAATGTCACAGCATGAACAGAGCTCTGACCCCTGCCAGAGACACAAGTACATGCTGTCTGTGAGCTTTTGTAGCTGCGGCTTACAGCAAAACAGCAGTGCGAGATTATAGGTGAGGGTCCGTAAGGGCTGGGAATGGGATTAAACCTGGGACCCAGATTTGGTTGTCTATAGACTACATAATAGTCCAAATTTAAGTACCTGTTGAGGTTTGATGCATATCTTTTGATAAACAGCAGGTTTCATATAGGTTTTTGGTCTTGTTCAATTGGATATTTTTTTAATTGCCAGATCCAAACAATGGTTAAATCTGGCAAACAGTTAATTTTACTGATATCAATTCAAGTAATTTCCATAAAGATACACACACCATCCAGCCAGAGAAAATCCATATGGGACAAAAAATAGATAGGAAGCTTATACATTATAAATTGGAGTTATGATTGTGAACCCAACAGCCTCACAGGTTATATTATATTGCCTGCTGTCCTACTGTAAGAAGGACCTGGGTCTATCTGCATGGAGTCTGTATATTCTCACCGTGTATGTGCGGATTCTCTCTGGTCACTTTGTCTACCTTCCACTGTCCAAGACCATAACGGTAAGGTTAATTGGTCTCTAGATTGCCCTTAGCTATGAGTCTGCGCATGCATTGTTTTCTGTCCTGTGTGTCTCTCTGCTGTCAAATGGTGGACTGGTGACCTTTCCAGGGTGTACCCTCCCCCCCACCCTGCAAAAGACAAGCGAGTGTAGACTAATATGTTTGAGATATTTTTATGCACTTGTATCTTTAATCTTGTCTTTTAAATGTGTTGCTTTACAATGAAGAGTATACCAATTTGATTTGAAACAGGTATCCATGTGGGTCCCATATTATCAGGTTAAGAGGCGGTATCACATATTGGGCAACATCAAATTAGGATTATCCTGCCTCATTAATCCAGCCACTACTCACAAACTCTGTTATAAGTATATAATGTATCTACCAGGCATCAAATTTGTCTGTTGGACTTTCCTTACTGTTTTGATTGACTGTCAGATATTTTGGTAACTGCTTCTGGTTATAACTGATTTTAGACAACACAGGTATTTGCAAATTGAATCATTTAAAATCACTGTATTGTATTCAAATCAGATCTTTCAATCTTGGTGCTCTACTTACTACTTAACTGTTTTCGTCAAGGAGAACATATAACCTAGCATTAATGGATAACAGTTTAGTGCATTTTCATCTGTTTAGAACTCTCAACAGGGCCAAGCTGTATAAACCTGATATTTTCTCTATCTTAAGGAAAGAGTTAAACTGGCATAAAATGGGTATGTTGAATTTTACAAAGAGTAAATTCTTTTGTAAAGCTTGTGTAAATGTGACAGCAGCCTCTGACATTTTTTCTGAAAACAAAAAAAAAGAAAAAGAATCAAGAGCCAGCAGCGGTTGGCAGGGTGACCTGAAGCTGTGTCCTTGTGTTGTGCAGAATATGACTCAACCACCAAGCAGCAAGAAATCCCACCATTGCTGTTTGTGTCATGGTAACATAACAATTTCCAAGCAAAGTTTTAAAACAAGTTTCAAAAATTGTTTGTGCACATTCCAGTTCAGTTTTGCCTGCAATCTGATTGGTTTATACAGTAAAACAGGGTCCACCCATCAGTTTTGAAGAGAAAATCTCATACCTGCAACCTGCAGGCAGTTTGCCTGAAGGGATTACACTGTCTGGAACAAACAAACTTCTTACTTTTAGAAGCAAGTAACACTTCAGTAATTACTAGGTTTTCCCTGCATCATCATCTGGCCAGGATTTTAAGAAAAAAGTATATGTGTGTGTTTTTTATCTTTTTTTATTTGTTTTTGTTAACTGAATACCTTTTTGACTTAGAAGGGTATATTTCAGTAAATACTCTACATCGCCACATACAGGACTGGTGTAGGAATTGTAAACTTTGGATGAAGACCGATAGATACAATGTCTTGTTTGTGAAAGAAACATTTTAAGAAGAGATTTTTTTAATGCTGGCTTCACACTATGTTCCTTGTCCACATAGTCCTTTAATTGCAAAATGTGCCGCACAGCAATCCAAACTGGAACCGTATAGAATCTGGTCATTCAACCAGACAGCCCCGCCACCCTCCCTCTTTTATTAAGAAATAAGACCGGATCCACTTCACACTTCCTTTATCTGACTTCCTGTCTGGCTCACTTGGACTCGATCCGTATTTCTGATCGACGTATAAAAAGCCCTTTATAAGCCCTCATTGCAAAAACATTTATTTTCTTTCATCAAAAAACCTCCATTTGCAGCAATTGCAGCTTTGCAGACCTTTGGCATTCTTGTTGTCAACTTGTCAAGGTACAGGTACATATAAAAACAATTGAATATTGTGTAAAGTGCAATATTTTTTTGCCAGGCATTTCAAAAGGTGAAATGGTTATTTATTTTATAGAGATTCATTATACAAAGTGTAAAATATATAAAGCTTTTATATCTTGTAATTCTGATGACTGTGGCTTACAGGCAAAGAAAACCCCAAACTCTTTTACAGAAAATCAGAATATCACATTAGACGAACATGGATTATGTGCCTCTCTACTCTTCCTCCAGACTCTGACATTGTCTTCCAAATGAAATGCAGAATTTACTTACAGAAGAACTTAGTACTACTGAGCCACAGTCCAGCTCCTTTTGTCCTTGGCCCAGGTAAGACACTTTTAGCCCATGTGTAGGATTTGTATGTGCGTAGAAGCTCCTCCAAATTCTTCAATGGATTTCACTTGACAATCCTCTTAAGGCTGTAGTTCTCCCTCCTGGTGGTGCAGCTTTTCCTACCACAGTTTTTCCTTCCACTCAATTTTCTGTTATTATGCTTAGATGCAGAACTCTGTCCCAGTTTCTTCAGAAATTACCTTTTGTGTCTTACCCTCCTCGTGAAGGGTGTCGATAACTGTTTCTGGACATCTGTCCAGTCAGCAGTTTCCCCCATAATTGTTTAGCCTACTGACCCAGAGTGAGAGACTGTTTAAAGAAGCAGGGAACCTTTGCAGGTGTTTTGAGTTAGTTAGCTGATAAGGGTTTGACACCATGAGTTTCCAATAATTAACTTTTCACAGTATTATAATTTTCTATGACAATGAATTTTGGGTTTTTATTATCTGTAAGCCAAAGTGATCAAAATTACAACAAACAAGGGGTTGGAATATATCATTCTATGTGTAATGATTCTATACAATGTCTGATTTTCACTTTCTGAGATGACTGACAAAAATTATTGCACTTTTACTCAATATTCTAATTGTTCTCAGAAGTTGCTATAATCTAAGTAAATGTCACCCCGTGTCTTCTGAAGCACATCCCCACGTTGAATTGGCTTGGTAGTCACGTTTTACTCACTCTACAGTCCAGCTGTTCCCACAACAGCTCAATAGGGTTGAGATATGGTGAGCATGCTGGCCACTCCATTACAGAATACTACATTAACAATGACTGGAAGGTGTTTCTGATTAATTTAATTAAATTTAATTTAAAGGATATGGTGTTTTTTTAATAAAACATTTTCACAGCCTTTTCTATAATATGTTTACTGCATAAGGAAATCCCTTGGATCTGTAAATTTGGAGCACGAATGCCATTAAGTTGCGTTTTGTGTCATTCCCAGATCTGAGATCAAATTTCTTCTTTGCTGCCACTTTGTTTGTTTCAACTCGTACTGGGAGTACACGTTTCCTTTTAAGGGTTTATAGGGTTTAAACATCTAATATTTGTGACTGTTGCTTAGTTACAGGACATCAGAGTTTTTTATTCACGCTTACCTTACCAACAACCGTTATCAACGTTTCTTTAGATGACCACCGAACGCAGTTCAGGTTGCTTATACTGCCGTTTGACCACCATGGCTCCATACATCCTCTTCACACTCATGTCTCCTGTAAAGTTATGGACAGATAAAGTGGAAAGGATTTCCTTCTCAGCATTTTCTTTGACCTTATTTGCAATAGGAAACTATGAGATTCCTTTGTACTGGCATTACTCCCAGATTTGTAGGAATGAACAAGCAGCTTGTTTTAGAAGTAAAGAATAAGAGCAAAACGGGGCCAAAAAAGGCACCTGAAGGTTTCCATCAAAAACTTTTATACATCATATAGAATTTTTTTGTTCCCTTCAGTCTGAATTCTTATGAACCTGTGCAGGGGCAAACTGCGCCTTTTTCAGTATTCCGTGCCCTTTTGCTCTTCAGCCTTTTGGCTATCCCCTGTCTCGAGACAAGTCGCTCTCTCCTCTCTACCAAGTCTCTTTGTACCCTCTAAAAGTGCTCGTCTCCCTCAGAACCCGCCACTGTTTGCCTCGGCTTTGATGTGAGTCGGGGAGAAGGCAGTGAGTTCTCACCTGTCAGCTTTCATGGCTCCCTGAAGGTTGACTTTGAGCCGGTGTCTGTTAAATTGGGATTGATCGCAACAACAGGAGCCACACACACACACACACACACACACACACACTATGGGGGGAAAAATAAAAACGCGGCATTTCCTGACAGTCACAGAGGGGTAGCTGCCGCATGCTTAAAAGTAACAGTTTTTCATGGCCAACGAGGTAGTTTGATGTGACCGCAGACGGCATTTGCTATTGCTTTTTTTCTTTTTTTTCTCCGTGTCACAGTGAAATGTCAGTCACAAGAGTAAGATGCAGCGTGTTGCTTAATTCTGTTGTCAGTTATTTGTTAGAGTGGTTATTATGGAGAATTACGGTAAGGGAATAATATCCCTCATGTCATGTGGAGTCTCCAACCCCAGCTTCCTGCCCAATTTTGAAGCCAGCTATGCCTCTCTTAAATCTTGGCTCCTCTGGCTCACTCATGGAGAGAATAACAATTTTTAAACTTAATGCTGGACTTGCTGGGCCACATGTTAAGACAGGAAATTCAAACTGATCCACCATGTTTGTTTGCACAAACAAGACCTTTGCAAAACTAAAGCACGAGGATGTACAGGATCAAAATACCTTTGAATAAATGTTTGATATTTAATAAAGCATTTTAATTTGTGAAAGTAATGCTCATCCATCCATCCATCCATTCTCTGACCCACTTAATCCCTAATGGGGTCGCAGGGGTTGCTGGTGCCTATCTCCAGCACCCACTGGGCGAGAAGGGGGGTACACCCTGGACAGGTCGCCAGTCTGTCGCAGGGCAAGTAATGTTCGATAAAAGGTAAATTACAACGTTACCTGAATGTATTCATTAATCCCACTTAGACACATTAATTAGAGGTGAACTGAAGAGGTTGGTTCCGTTAGCCCTTGTCATTTGTTTCCTTTGGGGTCCAGCAGAGAACAGTGGCCCCATAATTCCACATCCTCTGCTCCTATACGAGTCAGTTCCGTTCAACACAGTCTCCGTGAGTCTACTACATCTGAGGTTACTCCGTCTAGTTCCGCTCCAAAGTTCCTTGGACACCAAGGAGAGCATGTCATTACAAGCAGAACACAATTCTAGTTGGAGAGGATGGTCACGTTTCACATTAAATGTTGAAATGTCAAATCTGCTTCATTATTTTGTGCACAAAGTGTTGTGTGTATCCAATATTTCAATAAAACTGTTAATTTTATTGTGAATATAAAAAATGTGGCTAGCTATTTTTACAGCATTTAACTTTGACAAACAGGAGGTTGTTGACGTTCTTTTTCATGTTACGATTGGAACTGTGGAGTTTGACCCGCCCGGAGCCCGACAGGACCGGATCAGAAAATTGGAGAAGTTCTCTAATTTGACAGTAAACGATAGACAGAGGGTCCGCTGACGGTGACGTTTGGAGTCGTCACGGAGAATGTGGAACCGTTCTCATTAATTAAAACAACATCGTAGTTGCTGCGTCCGTCAGACGTGCACGTACGTGCATGTAACGTCTGTGAAGAAGGTGTCTGAATTAATGCAAAAAGTTGTGTTCTCCATCAGTTTTAGCAAGTTTAGCCACAGCGCAAGTGCTAATGTCGAACTTGCAAGTAACTAACTTTCAAGCAGAGCTTCAATCTGTTATCTCGGGTAATTGCTGAGAACTGATTAAAAAGTTTTATATTTCAGCAGTGTTTTATGTTATCAAGAACCTCTTCTTTTTTGTTTCTTTTTGGACATGGAGGAAAAACAAAACACTGACAGTGCTTGTTAATCATGATTCCAATGGCAAAAAGGACTCAGGAGAGGTCTATGATGAAAGATCAGATCCTCTGCTTCCCCAAAACTTGTTCACACATAGTAATTACAGCAGCTATGAAATTGATCTGAATTATTTGAAATGAAATATATACATTATGAATGATTCATATGCAAAGATACAATTAAAAACATCATACTATCCTATCAGTTCAGAACTGTTGACTAGGAAATATTTTGTGCATTAATTTCAATTGATTATTTGTGGGTATCTAATTAGATCTTGCGATCTAAAAACTGTAGTATATCCTATCATTAAAGTGAAGTCTGTCTTATGTAGTGCCTTACAGTAGGTTTTGGCATGTAACTTTATCAGGCGGAGTAGACTCAAGATATGAAGGTCAGTGCTTTAGAGTCATGCTTTTTAATGCCTTCCTTTTCACATTTTAATCCTTCAGTTGTGGTCTATATAAAGTGGAACAGCAATGCTTTTGTCTGAGTTCCTCATTACTGTTGCCCCACAGCAACTGTTCTGAGGCGCGTCTGAGAGCAACTCGTTTTGGTACTGTCTCTTTAAATCTAAACGAGGCACTTCACACCCTGCCCGGGTCTCAGACCGTTCCACTCCACCCAGATTTTATTTTGTTGTATGCTGGGGGACGGTGTAATGAATTGTGTGTGTTAGTACACCCAACAAATGAACATTTTGACTTATCCACTTGTGGCTTTGGCATGAATTTAGACAAAAAAAATCATGACGCTTAACAGAAAAATGCCGGATTTCCAAAATTGGTAAGCTGGAAGTCCATGACCTTGTTTGGCGGTGGCGCAGCAAATACTGTGAAGTAATTGTTGGCCAAACGTAATAGAGAACAGAGAAAACTTAATGGCTTGAAAAACATGATCCAAAAAGAACACAAAGAGATCTACCCAGCTCCTGGACAGACTACATTCAAATGTTCTGCACTCCTAAAGACTCAAGTACACGACAACATTTATTTCAGGGCTAAAAAAGTGGAAATTGCATGATATGTCTCATACCGTACAACACATGTTCTATGTCCTGCATTCTTATTTTGAAGCATTACATCTTAAGTCACCTTATCTTGTTTACATTGTCAAATATATTCCCACGGCGTTTATCCAGCTGAAATATTTGATATGGTACGAAAAAAAAAAAAAAAACAGTGACAGAGTAAAGAGCAGGATACAGAAGACATGTAAATAATGAGAAGATACCACGACTGACTAACGGTTATCTACCTATAATGATTTTTTTAATTAGTCCGTACTTGGTTTGATCTTCTCTGGCTCATAATCTACACAGATGTATGAACCCCTATTTTATTTGCTAAAACATAAAATGGGGCATTTTTGATTATCTTTGGTGGGTGTTATGCTTGAATTAGACAAGCATGAAACCATACATATACACACTAGACAAACTTGGACTGGGTTACACTCCACTGAAATAAAGCTTTCCAACCTTTATCACAACCTTTATGGGCTAGCTGCATGTCTGAAACAGAAATTGGGGTACTGATGGTTAATACAATGAAAGTCACATGTTGTACAAATCATAACTCATGTGGTAAGAGGGCGGGGGTGACAATGGGTACGATAGCAGATGGTTAAAAACACAATAACGAGCCACATGCAGCTCTATGCTGATCTCCCTTCTCCCAGCCTCGTTTGTGAGTGTGAAGCACAACAGCAACAGATGAGGCAATATTTTATAAAATACAAACATTTACAGTGTCATTCTTAACGACACAAAAGTAAACATATTTATTCTTATGTTTTGGCCTGTTATGGACCATTCTGTTTGTGAAATCTGTCTATTCTTAATTTTCACCAAAATATTGCCAAGATCTTGTCTTTTCCTTGTGAGCCCAATATTGCGTTTTGTTTCTACTGAAGTAATTGCACCGCTTTCTGATGTGACAGAAGACAAGGAGCAACCGTAAATATCGCTTGGACAAAAAAAGTCGAACATTGCCAAATAATACCTTCGTGCTTCTGAGCTATCACAGCTCAGGAGAGAAATTTATTTGGCCATGGAATCTTAAAATAAAGCTTCCTTATCTGCACAGATAAATGCATAAGTGAGGAAGAGAGAGCAGGGAGGCAGAGGAGGAGAGAATGGCCATTAAAAGAGGAGAAGGAGGATACGAGAGCCCCCCATGGATGCTACTGTCAGCTGTGGGAACCTAGATGAAAGTGGTGCAGTCAGATACCAGCACCCTTTGATCGTGCCTTTGTGTGATAAACATCGCGCCATGCCAGCCCTGTTCAATGCATCGTGCCAGGCCGGCTGTGAAGGTGGAGGGCTTTGAGCGGGGCTTCCAGCTCAGCTCAGGACCAGCATTACCACCACACTCATATTAAAAAAAAAAAGCCAGGACTCCAGCGAATTGCTCCCACTTTCTCTTTCGGTTTCTCTTTTCGTATTTTTATCTTTCCATGAGCTCCCCCCCCCCCCCCCACACCATCACCTATAAGACTTCTCCATACTCGTTAAAGATGCAGCCTGGGTTCTGGCAGCCGTTCCTGCTGTGGAGCAGGAGCGGCTGCCTGTGCCTCCCGTGTCCTATTTGAACCAATAATCATCAAGTGTTCCAAATTAAAAGTGTGCGGAGAGAGCGTGCATGTTTTTTTTTTTTTTTTTTTCCAACTCTGTGTTGTAATAGTAATACCGCCCATGAATATTTCATATCCGCCGCAGCTTTGAAACAGTGCAGGTTTAGAGGATGTTAAGTGTAACAAGGAAGGTGTGAGGGAATTCTGCCAGAGCTGCCTTCACAAATCCTCAATGCTTCTTATTTTCCACCTTTTTTTTTTTTTTTGGAGCACAAACCTGCACGTAGCTACTACTTTTTTTTTTTTTTTTTTTCACGGTATAAGGCAATGGGAATCTGTCTCTCAGCTCCGGCACGAGCGTCTACTGTAACAAAGGCACGTGGTGATTTTGATTCACTGAAAAGAGAACAGGATTACTCTGCTCTTTGCAGTTGTGTTGAAGCTAAAGCGCGTTAAGTTGGAGACCGGGGGAAGAGCGCGCTCGGAGGAGACGGGAGGAAAAAAAAAAACATGCCATGCATGTGTGGGAAGTGGTTTTGGCAGGGTTGGAAATTAATGATCTCAACATGTGCTGTAGTTGAGGGATCATCAGAAAGAAAAGTGCAGACAAAAGCACTTGCAGTACAGCCATGCAGGGGCCACAGATGGAAAAACCACGAGGACAGAATCTGTGAGCAGAACTTCTGCTTAACAAAGGCAGAGGGAAAATGTTCTTTTGTCACAAAGCGTCGACTTCAATATAGTAAAAGTCTCCTAACGGAGATCTTGCTTAAAATCCAAGCTGCCCTCGGAGGACACGCTGAGTCCCACACCACCAAAACGGTCCACTCGTACAACAATAACCCCGTCACCATGGCAACACGTCACATGTGGGAAGGTCTGACACATGGTAATGACATCTTCCAGCCGCTGCTCTATACCCGGAACAACATCGCCTAAGCGGTGCATATTTCACGCAGATGGCCAGTTTATGAATATGTGGCCTTAGGTTCATGATGCCTGGTGGAGCAGAAATAAAGGATCCTCTGCAGGATAAACACAGAGATTTTATTGGCCTGAGGGGGCGGGGGGGGGCGAGGAGATAGAGTAGGCCTGTTGGAATGACCTGCCAAATCACGTATTAAGAAAATAAGAAGGTCGTGTCAAGGTGACCCATGTGGTGGCAATCTGTGTAGCTCCATGCCGGGACGTTACAGGGTTTTAAAGCAATACATCTTTAGCCATTCTTTTCGCTTGCCTTTTCAACGTCGTCAACACCGTATCATATGACTAATTTTTTTACACCCAAAGAGCTGAGCTTCAGCAGAGAGTGGCTTTAAAGCGTTTAATTGGAGAGACAAAAGTTGAGCACACTGACTTTTATTTGACATTTGACTAACTCGCAGCACAAAAGAGGGATTTCGACTGAAAAACGCCTTAAAAAGGGGGCTTTCTCTGTGTGATTTACTGATAAAATAGCAACATTTTCAGCACAGGTGACCAGTGTTGTAGTACTCGAGTCCGAGACTCGAACTCGAGTCCGAGTCTTTAGCTAAATTTAGAGTTCGTGACTTGACTTGGACTTGCGCACTGATGACTCGAACTTGGACTCGGACTCCTACATTCAGATCATTCTGACTCGGAAATTGAGAAAAAGACTCGACTTTTTTTTTTAAATCATTAGGCTATAATTTTAATATGTCATTAGAATATTATTTGGTGTATGATTTTAATATCTAAATGTCGTACCGCGCACGTGACGTCACCATCTCATGAGCAACGCCCCTTGCCGCTAAGGAAGGGCAAACAGTGTCAGAGCGCACGTAGCAACCAGCCATTACACATGCAACAGATACAACGATATGACCGACTTTACAGCTGTTAAACTTTCACAAGAGGATGTCCAGGCGCCCATTTTACTGGTAGAACTGTGGAACAACATACCAACATTCAGCTCAAACGATGGCTTGAGTGTCGAGGGCTTAGAAAGACTGGAAAACTGGCCAAGTTGATAGGAAGGTAAGTCGTTGTTTTTCTCCTGCTCGGCATTCATGGCCGTTTCTTTCTGTTTGTAGTCACCGTCCAGGAATCAGTATAAATTTTCCGGCCCGCCGAACAATTTAGTCCGGTCCGGTGGCCAAATGCATTATCATTATCCAACGGCTGTATCTCCTCGCTGCAACGACTGATCTGCACCAGATATGTCGGGCGGGCGGCCGGCTGTGCGCGAACCCCGCCCGCCGGCCAGAGCCGCGGCGGTGGCCAATAGGCCAGAGTGCGCTTGGCTGCGAGGGCCGATCGACGCCGCTTGCGGCTTTAACATCCTTCATATGCGGCTTATCAGCGTACCTCGAGTCGCTGTTGCACGTTCCATAACAACAATATTTAAAAACCATGGTTAGGAGACGTGTTAGACTTGGAAAAAGCAGTAGTTTTACCGAGTAAAACCAAGGGTAACTACAGCGAAAGAGTTATTAGTGCAATGGAATGTTACTGCTTCATGTCATACATCACACGTCACGGCATGTTCCTACAACGAACTTGGATCAATAGTGACTCGACTCGGACTTGACTCGGATGAGTAGTGGACTCGACTCGGACTCGACTCGGATTTTTTTTTTAATGACTTGGACTTGACTCGGACTTGAACACTGGTGACTCGAACCTGGACTCGGACTCGAGGCATAGTGACTTGACTACAACACTGCAGGTGACACAGTGCTTTAATTAACATGACATGAGCTGCAATAAAAGAAAGGAGAACATGGCTAAGTGACGAACGCATTGATTTATGAATCGTGGAAGGGATATATCAGGATTTATGAAGCGAGGTTCTGTTACAAGGTTACAAAGAGTTAAAATCTGACCAATTGCAGGTAACTCACTCGTCATTTTCATTTGTATGAATCCAGATTAGCTGTTCCCTGAGGCTGGAGCAAACAGCATAGAGTTACATAAAGTAGACTAAAGCCGACATCCACTGTTTCAAAACTGTTATCATGCATTGGGTGACATCCTTGCTATGACCCAAGTAGACATCTAGTGTTTAAAGACTACTACTTTCTCAGCCTTTAAGCCATCGTCTTGTTTGCATTTTACTTAAACACACCCACTTATGTTAAGAATAAGAATAAGAATTCCTTTATTGTCCCACGATGGGTAATTTCGGGTGTGACCATGGCAAACAACACACGGACAGTTACACACAGCTAT
Organism: Fundulus heteroclitus; assembly: GCF_011125445.2. Lineage (NCBI taxonomy): Eukaryota > Metazoa > Chordata > Actinopteri > Cyprinodontiformes > Fundulidae > Fundulus > Fundulus heteroclitus. The sequence continues at coordinate 31,894,468 of NC_046381.1, read as the reverse complement.
TAGCAATGAGAAAAAAAAGAGAAGAAGAAAAAGAGCAAACCGGTCTTATCTAAAGTTAGCTCTAAAGAAACACCAAGAGTAGAAGATACGGGTGAATAGCAGAGTAAATATTGAACAAAGGGGGAAAAAAACTATTTGACTGAGTGGAAAAAACTCCAGCCTATTTTCACACCACACAATAATAGAATATGCAATATTTACATAACGTACCAAAATACAATATGCAATATGCATAATAGTGCAGCAATATCCCGAGCTAAGGTATTTGCAAATTACCTTAGCATTTGGGAGCAGTGTAAACAACTAATGGTAGGATCAGAACCTGTGCAACGATTAGTAGGATGTAAACAGTTGTGTTTGTTGGGAGCAGCAGAGATTATAAAGTCTGACTGCAGCTGGCAGAACGGCCTGTGGAAGCGCTGCTTAGAGCATCTGGGACGCAGCAGTCCGTTACTAAAAGAGCTCTCCAGCTTTATATCAGCTGCATGCATGGGGTGGGAGACATTTTCCATCAGTGTTATTTTCTTACAGTCCTTCTGTCTCCCACCACCTGCACTGGGTCCAAAGGGCATCCCAGGACAGAGCTGGTCCTCCTGATGAGTTTATCCAGTCGCTTCTCCTCAGCTACAGATAAACCGCTGCTCCAACAGACCACGCCAGAGAAGATGGCTGATGCCACCACAGAGTTAAAGAAGGTATTTATGAGCGCCCCTTGCACTCAAAAAGACCTCAGCCTCCTCTGCAGGTAGAGTCTGCTCTGACCCTTCCTGTAAAGAGCATCAGTGTTATGTGTCCAGTCCAGTTTATGGTTCAGGTGAACACCCAGGTACTTAAAAGAGTCCACTGTCTCCACATCAGTTCCCTGGATGTTCACCCGTGTCATAGAGGTGGGCCTGCGCCTACAAAAGCCCACCGCCTGCCCCTTTGTTTTCGCTGCGTTTAGCATGAGGTGGTTCTGCTGGCACCAGTCTACAAAGCTCTACACACACAGGCCGTGCGCCACCAATGATCTCCCCATGTAAAAATGTTTCTGTGGGCAGGTCATGTGAAGCATTTCCAGTCAAGGTAACCAAACACATAATGTTTACTTAAAACTTTTTACTGGCCTAATGCATTCACAAATATCAAATCAAAATCATTTGTGTCTTCGATGCCATGCTAATTGTAAATTAATTAGAGATTTGTTTCAGTATAGCACATGTAATAAATAGAATGAGGCACATTTTGGCATAAGATATTTTACGTATGATCTTCAGTATATCTAAGATATGCATCAACAGGCATTGGTGGTATACTGTATGTAGAGCTCCTTGGCTGTGTGGTAATCTGAGGTCAAACAATAGTCTACAAAATCAGCTGCTCTATTATTGCTTTTATCTTCTGTTTTCACACTTTACCTTTAGACCACAGAGTTCCTTTGTTTGGAAAAAAAATACTTTAAATGCTCCATTTTTAATGCATACTTCGCAGGGTAACTGTGCTATAAGGCTAAACTCATATAAAGTCAGGATGCGCGGTCTCTGCTGCAGGTGAGCTATTAAATCCTTACAACCCTATTACCCCAACCTCCCTTTAAAAAATTCTGATCTATCCCTTCAAGTCCTTCTACATTTCATAGCTTTAAAGAAATCTACATGCAGCTGACATTTCACAAATATCCCATGCGACTGTGCAACAATCAGCGTGTCTTTAAGACAATTGCAAACACAGAAAGAGATATCAAGTGTGTCAAAGTTTGAGGGGGGTTGTCAGAGCCCACCGAGCGTATCCAACATTGTCATTGTGGCTCGCCTGTCTGCCTGTGGAGAACATGCGCTGTTGACAAGAGGTGAGCGCCGGCTCCTCTCCGCATCAGTTTTGGATCACTACTCTCAATCAAAGCCAGGGGAGGAGGGCCCGCATAATGTGACAGAGCCTGTCTCTCTCTTCGGCTTTTGATGCCTCGGGAAGGCTCAACGAGAGCAACCCCTGTCAGAAACCTGCCCACAGGCCTAGACACAAAGAGATCCAGGAATGTGAGGAGGCAGATAAACAGGCAGACGGAAAGTTGCAGACACACTTACTGCAAAAAAAAAAAAAAAAAAAAGAGCAGTAAAAAGAATGGGTGAAAAAAAAAGAAGAAGAAGACGAAGAAAAAGTGGGGGTGCGATACACACAGAGGGAGGCAGAGTGCAATGATGAAGCAGGTAGATGCATCAAAAGCTGTAAAATATCCAGCTTATACGAATGCTGTCAGCGCATGATAAGGCTGCACTTTTCATTAAGCGTCCTCTGTGGAACGGCTAAATGTATTTGCAAATAATGGCAGTCAGCTTTAATGATATTATGAGCCATTAAAGAGGAGAAAGAAAATAGTGACTGATCTTATCATCTTCTTGTTTCACATTGATTGCCATGGCTGATATCTTGTTTCATATCTTTGCCCATCTAATGCACTAACAGCTGTGGAAATCCGAGCTGATGTGCATTGTTAACTGTGTTTATTGTGGTTGTGTAATTACAAACTGTATAATGCGCAATCTAATTTATTAGATTAGGGAAAGGGTTGTAAATCAGTAATTGTGAGATGGAGCGTTTGCCTCCCTGCTCCGTTGCTGTTGTGAACAGTGCCATCTAGTGCGCTCCGGTTGGAGGAGGGAGAGGGGAGGCATGGAGGAGACGCTGTACGGCAGTTGGCAGCTCTGCGTGGAGGACACGAGCGACTGCTGCTCGGAAATGAAATAGGATCATTTACTTCTCCCACAGGCACAGACGAACAGGCTGGCATAGTTTACTCCAATACAGGCATTAATCCTCCGGAGCAGCATATCCAACGGTTTAATATGTCCGGTTAATTTTACTTACATCGGGCGATAACAGTCTAGAGAGATGAGATTGAGTATAAATACACATTAACCATTTTGTCCACGATTAATGTGACCTATAACTTGGAACACCCGACTGAGAACGATCTGAAGAGAACCTCTAATTAAAGGAATTGCTATGTCAGGATGTATCAAGCAGGAGAAGAATCTAAACAAATGTCCCTGTATGCGATATAGCATGAAACAAAATGAAGGTAGTCACCATGAAGTGAAGGAAATATGGCGGAAAAGTGACATATCAGAGAACCGGACGTCCTTTCAAAATTTATGAAAAGATGACGAACAAAAACTGGGCATGGAGGTTGCCGAGAGGGCACAACAACAATAAAGGAGCTCCAAGAACTTCTGGTCAAGTATGTCTAGTTAATGTGAAGATAATCTCTTGAATGCTTCAGATGGGGTAAGGAGGGAATGATTAAGGCATTTTCTCACAAAGAAAAACACCAAAGTTTGGCTACTCTTTTAGAGAAAAAAAGAAAACACTGCACATAACCTAAAGACCACCACATTCCCATTGAAGGAAAGGTTGTGGCAGCATCCTCACTGCAAAAACGGAACTTAAAATAAGTAAAATGTTCTTAAAATTAGTGTATTTGTCCTTGATTTGAGCATGATAAATAAGATGATTTGCCAATGGAATAAGATTTTTGCACTTAAAATAGGAACAACTCATCTCCATCATCTTATTTCAAGTGCAGGATGTCTAATTATCTTATTTTAGGAGTCAAAATACTCATTCCATTGGCAAATAATCTTATTTACCTGCTCAAATCAAGGACAAATACACTAATTTTAAGAACATTTTACTTATTTTTAGATCCGTTTTTGCAGTGAGCTGGTTTGGGTCAGTTCATGTTAACCTGGAACTGGTGCCTTGGTCAAGGTGGAGGGAACTGTGAACAGATCCAAACACCAGCCAGAAAAAAGAGTGGGCAAACTGTCTGTCTAACTACACTGACAGCGGTGTAACAAAGTGAAACACTGCTTTGACAAAGGATCGGGTTAAAGGTGTGAAAACATCCAGCAAGGTTATTTCAACTTTTGTATTTTTTTCATCCTATCAGTTGGCTTTCTGTTGAGCTGTGCAGGTTATATGTCACATTAAAGGTGGAAAATTACATGAACTGATGGCATTTTGGCTTTATATGACACACATGTATTTTGTTTTGTTGCCTCCTGCTTATTTCTTTTCAGAAAATGTCTGAAATTAGAAAGAAATGACTGCATTTGTATTCAATAAAGAATCAGGAGACAGACAAGGTCATCTGAGGACACGCTTAAGGAAAGGATGTAGAGACGTCGGAAAAGACTGCACATGTCGCCACAGCACATTCCTTTGCTTTTACACCACGGAAAAGTAAGCATCGCTCCTCAAAATTTGACATCAAATCACACAAAGATAGATGCTGGAACAGCCAGAATGCAGCCAGAATCTCAAAATAAACCCTCAGCCAGACCCAGACTGGACTCCTTAAGCACTTTCCTTTTCTGTCGTGGCATCATATCAAGGAAAATATTAGTCAAACTGGCCACTCGTGTGTAAATGAGATCAAGCTGGATTAGGCGCACTGAAACCTGTTTGAGGCCTTATGAAGCACATGAGTTTTCACCTACTACTGAAAGTCAGCAGAGACCCAGATGTGAGATACCGAGCCGGGGAAACTTGGAATGTGATTTCCTCTCTTAAGCCTTTAGTGTAGGTAAAGGCATTATAGGCGATCAAACCTCTTAGCCCTTCTACTTGTGGGATTTGATGTGCATTACTGACAATGAGAAATGGTCTGCCTGAAACACAATATCTCACATCAGAGGGAGACGGGGAGTAGAGAGGGTGTGCAAGGAGGATATGGAATGACACGATGAACATTTTCAATTTGTAGTTGATATGGACTTTAGGGAAAGATCATGGGGAAAAAAAAGTTTGTTTCAAATCAATGGAAAAATCTAATTTTATTCAGGAAATATAGCTGCGATAAAAAAAGGAGTAACGCCGAAATTAAAGGAATGAGAGTACTGACTAAAAGGAAGATACGTATAAAATGCACAAGAGCTCTTAGTGAATTATCACCCTGAAATTATGAAAAAAGCAGCCTTTCAGTACATTTAATCACCAGAGGGGGAAAAAAATCTTGCATGAAGAAACTATTGTATTTCTCAATCAGCTGTGCTGCATTAGAATAAAAAAAAATCTGATGAAAGGATTGTAACTGAAGGCTCTTTGTGGTATATCCTTTACATTTCCTTTCTTTTTCAGAATATGTAGCAACTTTTAAGTAGTTATCCATTACTTCTTTTTTCCCTAGGACTCAAAAGAGGCAACTCTCTCTTAGTCACTCTTCAAATGGAGGGGGAAAAAAAAACAAGAGAACGTGTAATTTAAGTCAGTCGGTTGTGTTTCAATCTTCTTATACTTGGAAACGCAGAAAAAATAACGATATGCCTAAACTTGTCCATATGTAAAGCCAGTAATTTAGAAGAATTGGAACTGGGAGAGACAACCTGGATAAGGACCCAAGTATAGCTGGCCACCATGTCGTTAGGAGGATGAGAAGGGAGGCCAAAAAAATAATAATTCTCCAAAGTTCAACCAAAGGCTTAAGCTAATGGTCATGTTTTGAAATGTATATTTCTTACCTATGTTTTTGAAAATAATCTGCATGTAAACTACTTGTGTAACACCCTGAGTGTATATATATATATATGTAAAACATCCTGAGTATATGTAAAGCTGGGCTGTAAAAGCAGCCTATTCCATGCACCACAACTTTATTTTATTTTTTTTAAAGTGAAAAAGTCTGCTTTTCACAATATCCCCGGTAAATGATCGGGGCCTGGGAACTGAGGCAAACAGTCACCTAATGTTTAAAACGACAATGGATTTTAAAGGTTTGCTGCACATCTTTACCAGTTGTGTCAATAATTGTCGAGGTTGCCATGAAAAACCTTTTCACAATTTGATACTAATTGTTTGTTTTCATGTTGTTGTTATTTTGGTCTTTTTAAGTTTATCAAACTCGGCACTAAACTGAGTTGGATGTTTAAATTACTGAAAGTGACAAAAAACTAGAGATGCACCAGTCCAGTTTTTTTCCGATCCAATGGGATAACTAGGCTAAGCGTATCATCCATTACCCGATACCGATCCCATACTACTGTTGGATAAATAAACTATACACCTTGCCATGTGAGAGAAGTTATCAGGCTTGAAATAAATATTATTGAGAAAAGTTCTGCATGTTCTTTAGCATGGTGCTTTTGGAGGTGCTTATTTAAGTTTGTGGTGTTGAATTTACCAACCTTATCGCAACTTATGCATTGCAAATATTGCATGTTGCAGTCATACTTGTTGCTGTACCAAGTTTGAAATGTTTCTAAATATCAGGCTTGGCTCGGTCCGGCACTTGCTCCATGTTGCTCTGTGTTTGCTCATTACTAGCTGCTGTGTGTGCTCTGCGTTGCAAAAATAGAATAGAAGTGAAAAGATCGCCGTAACTGTATTGCTGTGTATGTAATTAATTTAAAAAAGAGATGACTGGATCGGAATGCTGGATCGGCATCAATCATCTGACATCCGATCCAGCTAATTAGTTAATATCGGAGCCAATATCCGATCCGAGTATGAGATTGGTGCATCTCTACAACGAATATATAAAATATCTTTAGCTGAAAGTAAATTCACTAAAAATGGGATAAAAAATAACAAAACAATTTAGTAAGGTTTAGTAACAAAATGGCTGATATCATTTGATAAACGTTGTGATTTTTTTTGTTGTTGGAATAAAGCGAGCAAAAAGTCAGGCAAACATGAGATGCTAGCAATACTATTTTATAAAAAATGCGTGGTGCATGTAGTGAAGTACGTTTGGTGAAAGCAGCAAAGAATACCTTCGAGCAAACAGGAATATATTGCATCACTTCCCACAAAGTAATGATTACTAAATGCCTAAGCTCCATTTGTTGATTTATGTTTAATGGCAATCATAGATGGGAGAAATCTGAGACAACATTTGGTTGCTGGTTTTACATTTCACCATTTATTAGTGTCACAGATACAAGCAGCAATCAATAATATGAAATGTAATTTATGACACCGCCTAAATAATATGGCTCCACCATGTTTGAAACTTGAAAAGCTTTGAAAGCAGGTAAAATAAACAGAGATAAAAAAAGATTTTTGTGTCTAAATGAGCACCAGATTCCATAGTTTGCAGGTTGAACAAAATAATGGAATATGCATGGATAAACAGTCGTTAAAGGGATGTGATTGGGTGGAATATAATTAGAAGATAAGTACGTGTTGCAAGTCATCCTCAACAAGTTGGACGGATAATGGAGTAAACTTTATATGAAGAAAAACCTTTTGGGATAATACATTTTATTTAGCTGTGTAATATATTTCACAACATTACCTTCTCCGCTGTAGAGTGGGATGGATTGCATTCATACGGCTAATGCAATAAATCATTGGAATCCCGGATATAAGCTTTCAAGATTTTCCTACAAAATGCTTGATGTGTTTTGATTGAAAAAGTAAAATCTGCAGCTGAGTCATCACTTGCCTTTTCCCTCTTTGAAATGATGTTAGATTCTTTTATTTGAACCCTGGTACAGTCACTATATATTGATGTATTTCTAAAGAGTCTTAAATGAAAAGTGAATGAAAAAAAAAGTGATGTAACTCCTCTGCCCGACATGCTCCGAGACAGAAAGGAAGAAAGGTGAAATAAAGCCCGTATTGAGGTGGCTCTTCTGTAGCAGACGTTTTCACCTCGCTGTATTCAGTCTAACCCTGGCTTATCTGTGCCCTTGCCCCTGATATAATTGAGCTTTTTCAAAGTGGCGGCCCATTAAAGGCTTCACGTATTTGATATGCATTTGAAAGTGACTAAAATTGAAGGCTTTTATTAACAAAAGTGGCTTAATTTTTTTTTATAATCAGGCTGAAGTCAGTGGAGCCGAAAGAAAGCAGATGTTTTCCCCCGGACCGGCAGTTCACCTTGTTAAAGGACGTGCTGCCTCTGACACGGATCCAGAACACAGAAAATGGATCTGCTCTGCTGTGTTGCGGTTTCAAAGTCAGACGGAGTCGTGGCGTTGCCTCCTCTGAACATGTCCGTGCTCTTATACAGACTTCCTTTCTCTGAATACGCTTTTCCTACCGGGACTTCCTTCTACAAACATTGTTTACTTCGTGCCCCATCTTCTTCCTACTCCTTGGCAGCCACGTCCTCTTCCTCCTGCTGTGTCCCTGTCTATGCGCAAGCGCCTGTGTACTATATTTTTATCTCTGTGTTAACATCCCAAGCTTACACGTTCATGTTGGACTTCTGAATTGCATGTATCAATTCCTTGCATGTGTACGCCTGTGTGCACGTGGCTGTGGTTATTCAAGTGTTTGACACCGGGCAGATGTTCATCCGGCCAGCTGACATCAGTGACCCCTCTAGCTAAAGCAAAACATGCAGTGGATGCGTGACCCTCCCCCCAAGTCCTTCTTTTCTTTGTCCCCCCCCTCAGGAAATGTCCTGAGACAGTGGATACAGGATGTGTGTGCTCAGAGGGACTGCGGGGGCAGAATGGTACCGGCTGAGATCAGAGAGTCGAAACCCCCCGGATGTGTCCGTATGGATAATCTTTAAAAGGTGCACTGTTTGCATGTCAAATCAATATCCATCCATGCTCCACGTCTGTTTGTGGGGATAAAGGTTATATGGTCATAATCTCTTTTTAATAAAAATTTATTTCAATTAAATGAGTATAACTTAAAATAACTGAATGTCAGTGGAACAGTGTTTTTTTTTTTTAAGTACTGCTAAATGCACGGCTAAATGCAAAATGAAAAACTAGAAGATTTTCAGGGCAAAGTTGATTTATTTTACTAGTTTAATCCAAATTGTAAAACTTACTTGGGTTAGACATATGAATGATATATTTCAGGGGATAATTTTTGTTCATTTCAATGTAAATGGACTGCTAAGAGTTGTTCAGCAGGCAAGTATCCATGAAGAGGGTAAGGCTGACATATTTGTTAGCAATTACAGGTTGCAAACATGGACACCCAAGAAACGTTTGAAAGGTTTATTGAAAGTACCGTGCAAGCAGGAGAGTTCTTTCGGGTTTAAGGCCGAGTCACACCAAACTGTCTGGTCCAATTGGAAAATCGGATCTTATTATGAAGTAATAGCAATTACATCTGGTTGAAGTGATTGGGGCCAAGCAGACTCGCTTGCGGTTCTACGCAGACAAGAGCAATTTCGTGAGAAAGTCAGGAGTCAGACAGAGAAAGTAAGGTAAAACCTATCCGCTTTGGGCAAAATACAAGATAGAATTTTAACTGCAAGGTAAACTGTACGCAATTTCTGTCTAGGTCCGTCCTCATAAGGGTTCATCTGGAAACACACAGCTCAATAAATAACCAATAAAACATTTTAATTACTAATATTTACCCATGGTTGGAGCTCAGTAGTACAGACAACGGATGAGAAAGTGAAACAGCGATCTTCTTTGAGCTTATTAAAGCAGGAACTGCCCCTTTATGTTTACCGCCCTGCTTGTTTATGCTGGACGAATTTCCGGAATTTTCATTAGATAATCTCATGTGAAAACTCGATTTTGCGCGTTCGGTGGTCCGTAGAGGGACCCTCTATGCAGCCAATAGGTCAGGCAAATCTGTATCGATCGGACGGTTTGGTGTGTCTTAACCCCTGGTGGAAGGTCCAGATCGACACTGAGGAGGAGAGGTAAGTGGTTGTTGTCTGAGACTGGAAAGAATAATCCAGTCGTAATTCACCATGATTTGTCAATTTCTAGCTATGTGGATGAGAGTCTCCTGTCCCAGACCTCCCATCACTGCTTTAAATGGTAAGAATATCTCCAAGTCAGTTACACAACATTGTTTATCATTTCCTTCCAGAGTAGCAGATTGTGGAACGGAGAAACATCGTGGGGGGGGACAGGCAGGGAAGTGAGAGATGGTGTCGAATGAGTCCAACAGGTTGGAACAGGAGGGCAACCACCAGAGCAATAAGGAGATTAGCGACGAGAGGCTTGAGAGGATTTCTCCAGTGATCACAAGAGACAAAGAATTAGAGGACATGGAGCCAGGAACAGTGTAAATGCCAACTTCAAGGAGAGCAATATAAATAATATATGACTTCTCTGTAATAACTGCTCATTGCACACATGCCAGCTTAGAGGTTTTTAAAGTTACTGTATCAGGTAATTGGATGAACCACTATGATGTTACTGAGACTGGAGTTTCTTCTATACAGTGGAATTTCACTTGGGTCATGATCCCTCTCAGACCATATGTTAGCTTCAGGCTTCACAACCAACTTATCTGAGTTTCAACTTAACAGAGTTGCCAAGAAAGTTATCTAACGCGAGTAACACTTTACCTACGTCTAACCCTGTAGAAAACTTCTTTAAAAATTGTAACTGCTCTAATATTTTATTTGAATTTCTTGTTTACATTCTCTCTGTAATATAGGACAATCAGTAATTTTGTGGAAATACAGATACTTGTATTGAAGATAGAACTATTGCAGTATAATTTAAACCCTTTGATACCATTATGACATTTAACAGGTGTCTATTTTATATTTAATAAGACTGTAATTCTTCAGTGATGGTATCAAGGCATTGGTTGTTTGTATCTTTAATACTTTATTGGTTGGTTTTGCTGTTCTTTTTATATATCTCTTTGCAGGTGTAGAAGCAGACTCAGAGGATGTTATGTTGCTCTCTCCCATTCCTCTCCTCTTTCTGTTTCATCTTTTCTACCTTTTAGCATTTTGTCTCAACTGTTTCTCTTCTTTTTTTTCCCTCTTATACCTTCCCGTTTCTGTATTCAGTGAACATGAAATAGTGGTAGCATAACATCTAATAAATCTTTTTGCATATATAAATCAAGCCGAGCTCTATGGCCAAAGCAGTAAGGCTCCACTTGTGAAAGTAAAACCTGTTGGGCTCTCTTTGGCATTAAGACAACAATTCTTCTTGCCACATTGCCAGACAGGACACACACACCAACAAAAGAAGCTTTCAGGTCAGGGCAACCTCTTCTCATCTGTTAGCAGCCAGGCTCAGATTGCACTAAAAATACTTGGTGCCAAGATAAGGCTAACTATAATTATAACAACATTTGGATATAAGAAAAAAATCATATTGAAATGCTTATATTGGTTCCTCACACGTCTATGTTTGTGTGCTGCAAAATTAAGAGTAGAAGTGAAGAGTGAATCATGTGCGTACTAAATAATAGGAAGAGTGACGTGATCTCTGCCTGACGGAGCCACTTTCCCCCCTCAACCCCTGAGTCCAGAGGTTAATGACATCATTAGCATTCTGTCGGGGCTTGCCCGGCTTGTCTTTCCCGGCAGGATTTGGACTGTGCTTAGAGGCTGACTAAGCCAGGGACTTAACACTGGGCAAGTCTGTGATCACAGTGTGCGTGCGTGCATGTGCGAGAGAGAGAGAGAGAGAGAGAGAGAGAGAGAGAGAGAGAGAGAGAGAGAGAGAGAGAGAGAGAGAGAGAGAGAGAGAGAGAGAGAGAGAGAGATCATTAACGAGAAGCCAGAGTTAGAGAGAAAAAGATGGCTGCTTGTGCTATCATCCCGAAAGTCTCACATGATACTGGTACTGTGAGTCAGATGCTGGGAGTGAAGGGAAGAGAATGAGAAAAGCAGATCGGATGCCGGAGGGTGGTGGTGTGGTGATGGTGATGCAGAATGTGTTAAGTGGTGACTGGATCCGTTACTCAGCTAGAGAGTCCATTACCAGGGGACACATGCATGCGCGCACACACACACACACACACACACACACACACACACACACACACACTATAAACAGGATGCACATATCTTTCAGAGCACCGTTTGTGAACTTTGAAGAATAGCAATTTTAGTGGTTAGTTTGGCATCGTACATCCAATTCAAGAAACACATTTAACGTAAATTTAAAGTAATTTAGAGTCAAAGCAGGTGGTAAAATGTCCCTTTTTTAAATCATGGAAGTGCTCAGTAGTCAAAAATCAGAATACAGAAGGGTGAAATGTTAGAATCATTGCAGTATTTTTGAAAATAAAAGATAAAGCATGTTAATATAACAGCAAAACCTAAACAGTGCCTTGCATGAGCATTCATACCTGGTGTTTTAAATTTTGCCAAATTGGAGCGGTTATTTTTTTTAAATTGTGATTTTACGCGATGGTGGACCAACACAAAATAGCATATCAAAGAAAAGTTTACAAAAAATGATACATTCTTTTTTAAATTAATAGTTGAAAACACCACACTCCTAGACAACGCTGGTTGTGCCAGCATGATGGTAGCTGTTCAAACCCTGACTCATAAAAAAAAAAAAAAAAGCCAGAAGAACCACTTTTTTTTAGACTCAACTAATTGGCACTGTATCCTTGCCATTGGCACTGTTTCCTTCAGAACAAAACCATGGGCATGGCCACCCTGGACAAATAACCAGTTTAACGCAGAGACAAACCATGTGCATGCTCCTAAGGTGAATTTCCAGTTAACCTTACAGGCATGTTTTTGGACTGTGCAAGGAAGCTAAAGTAGCTGGAGAGAACCTATACAGGCACAGAGAGACCATACAACATATTCAGAATCCTCCCTTCCTATATGAGGATGAAGAGGATGAGCATTACATTATATAAATTCAGATTAAGCATATTCTGGAAATATCCAAATGTATGATGTTGGCAACACGTTTCATGTTGAAAATCAGTCTTTAATGTTACACCAACAGTGCCTATTGTGGCACGGTCAGAATTAAAGTTATGTCTTTAACAATACAGTTGAAGCCAGATATTTACAGGAAAATATCAAAATTATTTGTAGCCCTGACAAAGTTAGATTCAATGTAACCTTTTAATAATCTGTGGAGAGAGCTAAGAGATAGCAAGGGGCCTTTCAGCCTCAAAGGTTTTTGAGCACATCACCAGTCAAATTAACAAAATGCCAGTAGTAGCGTACAAAAAGCTAGCTAAAAACGCAAGCAAAGTATGATAACTGTAATGCCAATTAGGATCCAGTAGAGTATAGATAGTTTTTTAACATGAGAAATTAGCAAAAATGCCTTCAAACTGTTGTGAAAAATGTGTGGAAAGATACCCGAAATGTTTGACCCTTGTAAGTTTAAAACATTTTTCTATCAAATGCTAAGGAAATGTATGTTCCATTCAGCCTTTAAAGGAAAATAAATGTACATGTGTCTCTCATTATTCTAGCATTTAGCAAATGGAAGCTGACCAAAAGATGTACTGTTAATGTTTAGTTGGATTTTTTTTTGTCAGAAAGAGAGAAAATGAGGCTATATTTCTTTTTTCACAATGCACGTGAATATCCGTTTTCAGCTGTATTTATATTATATAAGGCTGTGAGATGACCTTTCATCTAGTTTTTCCCGCAACCCTCTGTTCTAAAAAAAGACTACATAGAACTATGTGTTAGGAACTAGACCCTCTTTTCAGCATGGTTACAGCTCTACCTCGGTGTAAATAAACAGTGCGCAGTGGGTTAACTGTTCTCTGAAGGACGCTCCACTGACTCAGTGTTATTCTGGTGGTGTTGCTATAGTTGCAGAAAACCTAGCACTGATGGAAACAGTAGTCCTCAGCCTCCTGCTCCCTGTCATTTTCTTAGCCCTAATTGCTTTCGGTTGCCGTTTTCTTTTTTTCTTTCAATGGAAGGTGTGTGTGCGTGTGTGTGTGTGTGTGTGTGTGTGTGTGTGTGTGTGTGTGTGTGTGTGTGTGTGTGTGTGTGTGTGTGTGTGTGTGTTTTCCAAAGCAGCAGTGGCAAAAACAGTTATGTAACCAAGGCTGTAGCTGTGTGGGTATGTCCTTACTGAAGAATCAACTCTCAACTCTATTTTTGCTTCAATTTTCACTTTCTCTTTCATTAACGTTTTCAATTAAAAAGCATCAGGCTCCGGCACCGTCTGAATACTTATGAATGCACGACTTGGGTTGAGCGAGAGGCATGAAATATTCTCCCCAAGAAAACATCGATGAATCCGTCACAATCAAGCCGTGATCACTTTTGTTTCGCAAACTGATGTGATGGCATTTAGCTTCCCGCGTCTTAGACAGACGGGACAAAGGATAGGGGAAATGCCAGGAGTTAATCTCTTGGACTGTTGTCATATGTCTGGAAGAAGAACGGAACTCTGTGACTCAGGAGGGGCCACCCCCAAAACAGGTGACTCTGTTGGTAATGTCAACACGTTTAACTGGGCGGTCGAATGAGAGGAGGGTGGGAGAAGGAGAAGTGATTTTCCATACGGGTGAGTCGCACCTCAGACATGGACCGAAATCCAAGGTGGCAGAGTGCAAGCTGAGGCGCTCACAGCAGCGCGCCACTTCTTGCACAACGTGGGTATGTCACACCTCTGTGCCAGAGTGTTGGACTGACCCAAATATAACATGCTGGGTTCCCCACCTCTCCGTAGCTGAGTGTTAACACAGAAATAACTTGACTGGAACCAGGTCAAGGGAAATGAAAGAAAGGAGTTTAACTGTGTTGAACAAGAGAGCAAGAAGAAGAAGAAAGTTATGGTGTTCCCTTTCCTTAATTTAGATTTGCAGACATTCCCTGGTTAGCCTTCATTTAGAATTTATAATGCGTATAATTCTGTAACTTTACCTTATCAGTTGTGTTTGCACTGCAAAAACGGATCTAAAAATAAGTAAAATGTTCTTAAAATTAGTGTATTTGTCCTTGATTTGAGCAGGTAAATAAGATTATTTGCCAATGGAATGAGTATTTTGACTCCTAAAATAAGATAATTAGACATCCTGCACTTGAAATAAGATGATGGAAATGAGTTGTTCCTATTTTAAGTGCAAAAATCTTATTCCATTGGCAAATCATCTTATTTACCTGCTCAAATCAAGGACAAATACACTAATTTTAAGAACATTTTACTTATTTTAAGTTCTGTTTTTGCAGTGTGGGCTGTGACTCACGATGGTTATAATTTCCGTGTCAAGTTGAAAACATGAAAAAAGTATTAAAGAAAGAAACTAGGCACAATCGGCTGTGCAAGTGAGAACAATACTTATAGAGCACCAAACTCAGGCGTCAGTGAATAAGTGATAAAGAAAGTAGTGATGGTCTCCAGTTTGAATTTGACGTCATACGGCAAATAATGTTATGGGAAATTGTCCAGTGAGCAACAATAGCTTGCAATAAAAACTGTAGGTAAAAATAAAGACAATTGTGAAGAATAAAGGTAAACATTCTGTATTCTGCTCTTGATCGGACCTTTGTTGTTACTGAGATTCGTATGGATGTCCGCCCTTCCATTTGTCCTTACAGTGGTTATGGGAAATCATCGCATGAGCGGGGCTGGCCTAGGCAGAATTTGATTTTGGGCCCCTCTCCCAGATTTTTGGTGGAATCTGGGAGAGGGGGCCAAGTTTAATTGGCTGAGTTAAAGACATTCACACATTATTATCGGCTGAGACGTATTTGTGAACAAACCACGCTGAAACACACACAAGAAAAGATTCAACTCGTTGCATCAGATTGTAACAACAGTATAAACACACAGTCAGACAATGGAAATTATTGTACGCACTTTCACAAGATAAACCTGCAAATTCCTTTAAATCATTCATTTAAATTTAATATCTTTGAATTCATTGGTACTGAAATCATCAATTCAAATGTATTAGTATTCTCAATAAACAAATATAAATATTTCAGCTCAACTGTCTGTTATAATTTAAATATTTATGGGAGGACCCTATGGTTTGGGGGCCATAGTTCGACTATGCATGGGGCTGATTATCAGTAAATGTCAGCAGCTAAAAGTCTCACTTTTCTATGCAGAATCCAGCTGTGGTTATTACTGTGGTTTGACTGTTCTACAGCAGTGTAGCTTTTAAACTGTTCCACGAACACCCATTGGAAAGCCGCTCAAACCCTATTAGTCTGTCAACAGTTAGAGTTTCCACAATAACATAAAGTCGGTTCAAGCTAATGCTACAACTGCGGTGGTTGGAGGGGAATCAAATTAAGAAAATGCAATCTGCTCATTTGGCAAAAACGCAGAAAAAAAAAAAAGAGTTGCTAATGCAGCAAACTGTTGTGGGCAGACAAGCAAGAGGAAAGTTTGGAGGAAGCTGTTTATGATTTAATTCAATGAGATCCAGAGAGAAATGGAAACATTTTGTATCAACAAAAGACACATAGAAAGTAAAAACCAAGGGAAACAAAGCATTTCATTATCCGTGGAACTCCATGTAGTTCTTGGGGGTTAAAATGTTTGCATTTGCACTCAGCGGTTACATACTTTACATCACACACACACACACACACACACACACACACACACACACACACACACACACACACACACACACACACACACACACACACACACACACACACAGAGAGAGTCAGAAAAGGGTTTTCTAAAAAAAAAAATCCTTTGCTTTACAAGACAATGGAAAGGCCAAGCTTGGTTTGTGTCTCAAAATGTAGTAGCTGTTAAAGTTGTGGTTCGAAAATTGGATTACACCTCTCCCTTGAATTTTCAGTCATATAACACGATCACATCCCCTATCTAAATTGTTGGCTATTTCAATACAATAAGTTAAAAATCCGTGTCTGTCTGGCTAAATTACCACTGACTCTGAACCATATTATACATAACCAGGAATAGCTAGACAGACACAGCACTATAATAGTCACTAAATGAAAATGCCAACATCTGCACCTCTGAAATTTCTCTTCATGCAAGTTTAGATTAGAAGAAGCCAGACAGGTACTCTGCTGTATCCAGTATTAAAAATTACGAGTCAATGTCATTTATCTGCACACTTCACATAAAAGTATCGTAGGAGGTTTTCTAACGTTCTTTAGCTTGCAAAGTAGAAATAAAGAAGTAGAAAAAAAAATACCTGTATTTTAACTGGAGCCAGAGTGCCTCATACTTATTTTAATTAGTTTTGTGTTTGTATAACACGTGTTGTAGTGACAAGAAACAAGCTGTATCTGTGTTTTTGGTAAATTGCTGCCTTCTGTTAATTAACGTGGTTATTAATTTGCAGCTCTACACTAAGAGGAGTTGCTTAAGGTTACCTCCTGTCCCTGAACTGAGCTGGCAGCGTGCACACAAAAAAGGTGAGATTTAGGACCTTACCCCTAGAATTGTATTTTCCCATCTTCTCTGCTAACGAGATCAAGTGAGTCCTCTTAGAAAATCTACAAAGCATTACAAAATGACTTCAATGACAATCACTGCTACATGCTAGGTGTACCTACCATTCCTTTCAATGGCATAGGAAGGGATATGATCCACAGGAAAATAACACTGCAGCATCACCTTACAAAGCATTATGTCTGTCTCATAAAAAATGTCATTATGGTAGCACATAATGACGGTAGAGATTATTGATTTAACACTGTTGAATACATAACGACATCAACAGATAAGCCTAGCTGCCGGCAACCTTTTGGACGTGTGGTATAATTCCAACATATTAGCGCCACAGTCCTCACACTGTCTGTATAACACACATGGGCACCTAAGTGGTACAGTCAAAGCAAATACTACTCATTTGTGGCAGCAACAACCCACTATCATAACTAGAGCTAAGGCCACATTGTCCAGATGTTTTGCTCACCTTGGGATGCTGACGGAAACTAAGAGTGAGACTTAAAACTTCTCCTGTCATTTGATCAATAGAGCTGATTGTTATCTGACTTCTAGGAGGCACTCATAAAGCAACATTTCTTTTATTCCCACATGGTCGGTTGATCTGTAATAAACAAAAACAACAATAATCAAAGGAGGCTGTGAAGTCAGAGGGTAGTAATTGTTCTTACGCAGATGGGTACTGTGAATTCCACACCAGTATACAACCAGTATTCAGAACGGAAGCACGTTCAATTTAACAACATGTTTATCAATACACGAGCAAAAAATGCAAGATATGAAAAAGTGTGACAGTTTAACTTGAAATTATAGTTGGAAATTGCATTGACAACCTAAAACAGACCAATTTAATGCTTTAGCAGCTCTGCTCTATAATATCACAATAACTCTAAAATTTCTAATTGTTAAGCCAAATATTTAAAATAAAAGATTCAGTTAGTGTTCCTCATCCTAAATGTTTTCATTTCCTGAACTATATGAACATGAGACATTTGCACAAACAATAGAAACGAAAGATCCATCTGATTCAAAGAGTTGAATTGTTGAATAAATGCTCGGTATGACTTAGCATAGCAGAAAATACGGTAACGTCGCAATATTACCAGCTTGATGTCTTACTAGCTTGATTATTTTATGTTTTTTCTTCTTTGAGCTGGCATTTACTCTTCCTAGTATGGTGAAAATGTTCAAGTACTTTCATCTTTGGTAAGGGAAGTTTTTAATTAGCTCCTGCTTGCTTTTATTGTTTAGTAGCTGCTCTTGATAGAGTTTTCAGAAATGATTGAAAACTGTCAACCCATTTTGTGTCACTAAAGAAAAAATATATATAAAAAAAAACAGGTAACTAAAAAAACATATAAAGTAATAAAAAAAAATCACCATCATGCAAATTTGAGAGAATGATGTGACTATGGTAGAAAAACTACTCAAGCTAGATAAACTTTTTTCCAAAAACATTTATATTGCATAATATGCAGATCTGACTGAAATATCAATAACTACCTTGATGTACTGTATTACTGATAAGCGTGGATCACTTCAGACCATTAGGACACCATACAGCTAAAAATAAAAAACTGCAAGGTTTCATAAAGAAAAGATTGCCAATTACAAAGTTTAAAAAGCATCTGGTAATTTGGTAAAAAAAAATTGAAAAACTGCACCTCCATCATCTCTTAATAACACCTATTTACCTTCAGCGACCTCACCAACTCCCGAGCTGCTCTCCAGTAGCAAAGGCATGGAGCAATAATTAGTTATGCTGCGTGGGGAGGTTTTCTCTACACCACAGAGACAAGCTGTAAATGTCCCAAAGATGGTGTCTTCATTAAAGGCCGTGCTTCTGTAATCGCAAGCAACCCGGGTGGCCGAGGATCAGATGCTCCTGCTGTTCTTTCTCTCTGGTGTCTCTCTGACTCTCCATCACTCTCAAATGCTGCCCGTGTCTAAATAAAGATTAAACAGAAGGGAGACGTCCAGGGTGTTTTTTTTTTTTTTTTTTCTCTGTAGGAGTGTTTGTATGTGTGTCCCCGCATGTGAGCCTTCCAATAAACCCACAACAAGTCTCTAGTGAGCTCATCTGATGCGAGGGCTTGGTCTCATTTTGGACATGCTACTAAATTGACATTCTTCCATGAGCTAAACTCCCAGTTCATCAGGTACGAGCTATATTTGCTTCTTGGAAGAAAAAAAAAATCATCCTAACGCTAAAAGATAATTAAGATCCCTTGCAAAGTATTAATAACTCTTGAACTATTCACCTATTTTTTTTACATTACAGCCACAAATGTAAGTATTTTGTATTGAGAGTTAAAGGGACAGACCAACACAAAGTAGTGCATTTGTGCAGAAAAATGATATGTGGTTTTAAATTTAAATCTGAAAAATCTTGTGACCATTTGCATTTAGCCTGCTTCCCTTTGAGCGCTGTTCCGCCTTTCATCCGAAAATAGAATACAATTAATTGTCGTTGTTTAGCACAAGGAAAAACAGTGTTAATATAAACGAGGCGAATGCCGCGACCTCAAGCCATACAGTATGGATTAGTTTCTGTTGATCCATGACGTAAAGGCGAGATGCCTGTTTGCCGTTGCAATGGGACAAAACGTAGAAAGAATCGTGCTGTTTCAGCGCCAGCACCTGCTACTCTGCATGACAGCTTTCTTACATTCCACAATTACAAAGCATTCTATAAATAAAAGCCATTTAGCTATCTTAAAAAACAGAAAAAAACAAAAAAAAAAAAAAAACAAAGAGGCGATGTAGCACAACTTAAACATTCTTGCTTTAACTGATTTAAGCGTTGCAGTGAAGAAAGTGGGAGACAGTTCTTTCATTTTTGGCAGCAAGGAATTGAATAGGGAGAAGAAGAAAAAAAAAAAAAAACTGGCGCTCAGCCTTTTACCTGTCAGGCAATTGGTTTTGACTCGCGATGTCATATGAAAGGATGCAGGATAAAGTGCTGCTGTACGCATGTGCGTGTGTGTGTGTGTGTGTGTGTGTTTGTGTGTGTGTGTTTGAGGTGGGAAGTGTTTGGGTTCGCTTCCAAAGAGGAGTGGGACAATTTGCATAGGATTGATGCACAGTGCAGTCCCGGCAGGAGCAATAAAATTCAGTGGTTAAAGCCATGTTTCAGTCCTTTGTAAGCATCCCACAATGGCACGCTGTTTCCTATAAACATCCGCTGCAGCTCCCTCTGTTTGATAGGTGACTGCTTAATACTGGAATAATAGGATGTGCTCCATTGCACAAAACAGATACTGGCCTGAAAAGCCCCGTATTTATCTGCATTTGTAGCTAATATCCTCTCGCGTGCGTATCTGGTGCTGGCTGGATGCGTTTCCCCCCTGAACCATAGAAGGGCATCCTGTCTCCTTTATTTACTTTGTTTCCTCGACTTTGGCCGACCCTGCAGCATCCTGGCTGCTCAGGAAGAAAGGAGCCTCGAAAATTAGATTAAGATACTGTGCGAAACACTGGTTCATTCCATAATGCCATATCGACATTGGCAGCTGTCAATAAAATTCATGACATCTTCATCATCATCCCGAGTGGAATGAACACCCCTGTCAGCTCTGCGCAGCGGGCGGGGCGGGGCGGAGCAGACGCGTGGATACAGGCAGAGGCATGTGTACCTGCAGTAAATCTTTATTCATATGAGCGTTTAGAGCTGGAAAAAACCTCGGTTCGGGGCTTGAATCGAGAAGCAGGCAAAAAGGGATGGCGACACATATTCCGAGCTAATGCCGTTTGCAGATGTGTCACCGTGGCGATGGGGCAACCTCACGACCGACCCTTCCCCTCTCAGCTTCGGATCTGAGGAACGGTTTTACATATCCACTCGACCTGTCCGTCTGTCTCGACCCCGGGGCACGCCGGGCCAGGAGACACGGGCAGGCTTAACCAAATCTCACGCTACCTGCCAGAAAAATAGCTCTGCAGGTAATGTGGCCTGCAATCCTCCCCCACTCACACACACACACACACACACACACACACACGCGCACACACTTTCATCCCAGGTGAATTCCATGGATTTAAAAGGGACACTTTGAATCCAGCCGGGGCTCAGATGAAAACAATCTGCGAACATGGCTAGCTGATTATGTACGGTCGGTGAGGGGGAGATTCTCATTCATGTATGCATCTCAGCGTGCGCTCTTTTTTCATTATTATGAATCTGCTGCTCACTTCAACGCAGACTTCTGAGGAGGTCTGGTGCAGAGCCCTGATACATATCCATAACATATTGCCTCACATGTACTTTTACTGTATGCCATTTAAATCTCCATTCCGTGCATTCCTTATGCGTCTGTGCAAACCGTGGGTACGTGCTGCTGCACATGCGGAGGTTCAGATTCTGCAAGAACCAAAACATAGATAGATATTTTCAAGGAAATGGGAAATGGAAAAAGAACTAACTTCAAATTTATTCTGGCGTTTCAGTATGTAGACCAACTTAGTTGCCTATAAATTTCCAGCAGGTAAAAAACACGTCCTTCACCAGAAACCAAAACAGCTTTTGGTCGGTCACATTATCAACCACCTCACATAAACACTTGCTGTAGTATTCCCCTCCAGCTGTTAAACATTTTATCACTGATCAGCTACAAACTTGAATGTATTTTACTGGGATTTTATATGAGCAACACAAACTCAGAGTCCCCCTGAGTCAGTATTCTGCTAGCTTTTCTGCTAGGGGCTATGTCTCCACCAGCTTTTTACTTCTAGAAATTGAAAATGTTGCCCATTCTGTTTTACAAATTAGCTTAGGCTTTGAAAAATCTGCTGACATCACCATGTTTCACCGTGGGAGATAATATTACCAAGATATTGTGCAGTGTTGGTTTTACACCACACATATCATTTTGGACGTAGTTCAAGTTCTTTGGTCTCTTCTGACCAGCACACCTTGTTCCACGTTTTTGTTTTTTTATATATGTTATGTGTTGTTTTTAAATTGGGAGGTGTAAGAAGTAGTCATAGATCCTAAGTATCTTAATTACAGTAAGCAGAAATACTAATTTGGAGAGCAAAGGAAGAGAGGAATTCTCATGTGAGAGACAAACAGATTACAGCAGGGCTCGGTTGTTCATCTAGGAACTTTGTAGACCCATAGCTTATGAGCAAGTCATGTGAAATTTTCGGAGTAGCCTTGTCAAAGCCTGGAGTTAAGCCCTCCGGTGTGTTTGATTTAAAAATAATTCTGCAGGTGAGATTATAATCCGTTTATTGCATACACTGGATTACAGTTCATGGCACCAAGGCTGGCACAAACAGTTAATAGGTTTAGTTGCCAATGGCAATTTTTTGAGATTTGCAGTGATGTGTTTTTGACTGATATAACAAATCTTGTTTGTGAAGTCTTCAAACCTTGGAATGTAGTTTGATAACTCTTATGTAAACGGCTCCACAACTTTCTCCCTGACCTGTCGGATGTGTTCCTCAGCATTCTTCAGTAGGGGTTCTGGACCAGCCCCTCTTTTTACCGTATTCCCACCCAGTTAAAATACTGAAAATGACAAGATATTGTGGGGCTGGATGCATGCAGTGCAGCAAAAAGCAACTGTTCTCGTCTCCCTATTCTCAGCTGCAAGCAGAAGGCACACACTGAACACACGGGGGAGCCAAGTCACCACCGTCTGCAGTTGCACAGAAGCATTATAAAATATGTTCAGGCAGCAACTGACAGATGAATTATATATTTTTTGTATCTGTTTTATATGTGCGCCCCTTTTCTGATGCTGCCCTGGTCAAATAGCCCTTTGACCCAGATCAAAAACCACCACTGGTCTTTGTGATGATATTTGTTAACTGATTAACTGATGTTCGCTAATACTTATATTAGGCCTTCATGGAACTTTTATGCAAGGAATAAATCATGCAATTGGTTGCGCTGAATTTTATTTAGAGCTATCAGAGTAAAAAGGGGGGAATGTGAGCCACACTTTCATATTCAAAGATTTATATATATATATATATATATATATATATATATATATATATATATATATATATATATATATATATATATATATACACACACACACACACACACACACAACCATTTACCAGTTCCTTCCGGTTTACAAGTATGCACCACTTTGTGTTGGTCCATCACATAAATTCCCAAAAGGGAACATATGGGTTTGTGGTTGTAATGTGTTGAAGAGGTATGGGTATTTTTTTTTCCAGGGACTATATGTTGATGTTCAGGAACTAGGAAAAAGAGAGACAATAAATTGTTTAATAAGTCCATTTTTGGTGTTATTATAGCTAATAAATCAGATTTCTTCTTCCAGTTACTCACCAGATGGTTTAAAGGTTCCCACCTGCAGCGCTGACTGTCCTTCAATATACTCCTAAATGTCTAAAGCCTTTAGAAAGTCCCCTGGAGCTGGTTGGTTTGACACGACTTCCTCTTTAATTGGTGCTTAATAATAAAGAAAAACATTCAGACCATGGTCAAATTTTCACAAAGGATTTTCTCACCCAAGCCAACCCTTACTCTACTACTAACCCATTTCACCCAGCCAAAGTCCTCTGTCAGTTTTCTGAAAGGATCAGTCCCAAACATCTTCAAAAAAAACCAAAAAAAAAAAAAACCCTGCAACAATCAGACACTTGAAATTCAACTTTAAACCAACTGTATTAAAATGTAATGATGGATTTCAGAACCCATAAAAGGACCAGTCATGCATGTAAGTCAGAGCAAGAGCACCCAAGCAAGCAAATGAGAATGTGTGCTTTTTGGTAGGACAGGATATCTTGCTTAAAATAAGGCACACAAAAAGCACACTGCAGGTCATAATAAACTCAGTATGAACAGCTATAAGAGGCAATATTGCACCACATGACTACAAAACAGAGGAGGTGAGGTCACGAAGGAGTCCAGCAGTTGCTTTCGTCCGGACGCAGCGATGCAAGACAATGTGCGCTTAGGAGGTCAGAAGTTAATGAAATTCCTGTGTTCATTTAGATAGTCATTTAGGCAGTACACTATGCTCTATGCAAACCGGCCATAAATCATCCTAATTTAATAAATGTAGGAATAATGATGAGACGTCCAAGCGAAGACATTTGCTCACAGACCTCGATCCTGTTGTAATCGGAACGGTGTAAAACAGAAAGACGTCAGATGGCATTTAAATGGAGATGCATCATGTATAACTGGGTCAAATCCGACCTGAGGACGGCACTCCGGATTTCCCTTTTTACAACAAAGGCTTTTTTTCTGTGTGTGTGTGTGTGTGTGTGTGTGTGTGTGTGTGTGTGTGTGTGTGTGTGTGTGTGTACTTGTACTTGCAGTTGGGTGAGTACATTTTTTGCTCATTTCACTAGTAAAGTGAGGACTTTGATTGAGAGTGAGAACTTTTTTCCGTCCTCATTTTTTTAGGTTCAGTACTAAGTTGTCAATTAGGCTTAGTTTAGGGTTAGGGTACAGAAAGGGTTAAAAAGTTAATTGAAGTCAATGAAAGTCAAGGCATGGTCCTCACCTTGTATTTAAACAAGGATGAGTGTGTGTGCATGTGTGCTTTGTGTAGGTATGTGCAACTGAAATAAATAATTGCCACATTTACTGTTTTCAAGGCAACTGATTTTGTTTTTTCATTTTATTTTATTTTTGTTTGTGTTTTTCTCTGATTATTTTTCCCCTCAAAAAAATCAGCCCACTAACAATTTGGATGCATTAGCAGATAGCCGGGGTTGGCCAAGATCTATATTTTACAAGCTCTATATTTTTTCAGAGGGAGGCATTAATGAAGTGTGATAGAGACAATCTGGTGTTGTAGGAAGTCCTGATGAATATGAGTTTGGTATTTAAGCTAAAAGGATTATATTGTGAGAATTTTTGATTAAAAAAAACAACTATACATAAGCAGCATCTACTGCAAGCCAAAGGAATATTGATTTCTTATATTTTACATACAGCACCTTCCAACGGCTCCACGTGACTTTTTTTCACATTTACAACCACAAACCTAACAATTTTATTTGGATTTTATGTGAAGGACCAACACAAAGTATGGCATTGTTGTGAGGTAGTCTGCCCCTTCTACTTTGATCCCCCTAAATAAAATACAATGCAATAAGTTGCAGATCCCAACATTTGAGCATCATAGAGATGCTCATCTTGACATCTGAAATTAGAAAATGGAGAGAGTATGGTACTACCGCAAACCTACCAAGACATGGCTGTCTGCCGAAATTGAGTAAGGAGAGCATAATCAGCGAAGTAGCTATGTTTGTGGCAGTAAAATGACAGACCCGGCACGGACTGCAAATTTGAAAGAAGCAGCCAAGAGGTCCAGGGTACCTCTAGAGGAGCTGCAGAGATCCGCGGCTCAGGTGCCAGAATCTGAGGACTCAGCCACTATTTAGTTGGACGCTCCACGAATCTTGTCTTTATGGAAAATTGGCAAGAAAAAGCCAACGTTGAAAGAAGAGGAAAACAAAAAAACGTTCTTGCCTGCATGTAAAATGAAGTTTATGGGGAAAAAGCAGCACTGCACATGACGCTAAACAACACCGTCACTACTACGAAACATGGGGGTTGCAGCGTCATGGTGTGGGACACAGAAGCTGGTGAAAGCTGAGAGGAAAAGGAGCGGAGCTATGCGCTCTAAAAGCCTGGCATAAAACCTGTCTGTGACAGCAAAAGAGGTGAGACTGGTGTGGAGGTTCACCTTCCAGCAGGGCAGCAACGCCAAACATGCAGCTGGAGCTCATATGATCAAAGCACATTCATGGGTTGAGTTTTGGTTTCCAAAAATTTGAAATGTGAAATTTCTGAGTTATATTGTACTTTGTTGGAGTATGAGATGAAATCCCAATAAATGACATGACAGTTTGTGGTTGTAAGGTTGTGACATTAGGTGGAAAGGTTTAAAAGGGGTGCCAGGAGGGCATGTTGAGATCAAACCTCAGATGGTTGTGCTTCAGGGAAAATATAAATCAGAAATAAACTAAATTCATTTTCGTTTCAATGTTCTGTTTATTTATGTTGCATGCACATACATCAGTAAGGATCTTTACTTTTCTGTTTAGTTTTTCTTTTTACGATCTAGTGTCCCCTACTGGTTTGAAGTTGAATTACCTCACAAGTCGCTACTGATATTTCACTACAGAAAAGACAACAATGCTGCATTACTTATTTGAGACGTTCATGCTTCATGCTTATTTACCAGGGCTCTTTCAAAAAAGTGACAGCTGCTCACACAGAGCCCTCCTCTCCCTCTCTGCCATTAGAAAACAGCCCATTTGTTCGACACAACAACAGGAATCACCGCTACAAGCATGAGGGGACGGGGAAAACATCCAGCGTGAAGACAGATCAATGAAATCGGCTTGACTTTCAAGCCTCAAAATGCCAGAGTACAAAAAAGCAGCGTTTCTCAGTGGCCTATCAGAACCCGCTGATTCTTTCTGACATTTCCTTGCAATATCCTGCACTATGTAAATGTCCCCCGGCAATCTGATTCAAACAAATGTCATGAGCTAAACAACAACTGGACGGACATTTTTTTTTTGTCTTTTTGTCTCGTGCGGGTGTTCTCCTCTTTATCTTGTCTGCCTGAAAGCAGTCTGATGGCGGAATAAAACCTGCAGACCGCTGTGACATTTTTCCTGCCTTTGTTGTGTTAAAAGAAAGAAAGGCATTGCTTGTTACGGAAAAGTAAGATTTCAACATAAAGTCCTCGTGCTGTTACGTTCCACCAGCGTGGTGTTGCGTCAAGCTGGGGCACAGATCTGGCTCGGCGTACACCTCCGTTTTGGAAGCGGGCTCTTTCCTCTCCAGAGGGAGCCGCTGTGGAGAGTTCAAAGCTGAGGGGCTGCGAGCAGCGTGAGGCCCTCTCTGTTCCGGGGCAACCTGTCTGCTTCCACGGCTTCTGCTGGGGGCTCGGCGGATCTGAGGGCGGGGGTGGCAGGGCATCAGTTTTCTGTACTTGCGCACAGACTTGACACGGGGGTTTGGCAGGTTTGCCACAGCGGCCGGGCCCGGAAGTGTCACAGAATAACAAAGAGCCAAGTCCTCCCGGAGCCTTCAGGACCTCTGGCGTGCCAATGTCTGGGTTTCTAAAACCGACCCATGAGGGCTAATTAGCAGTCCAATCTGACAAATGAAGGATCAACGCATCAATCACAGCATTCTGTACAAACACCGGCTCTCCAGGATACATCACATTGACATACATTTCATACATGACCCATAAATGCAAATTTATATGAAACGTTACAATCAATGTGAGCTTTTTGACAGGGACACACATAGAGGAAACATGCTTGTTTGACTCAACAAGTTTGTTCTGCTGCTGCTTCCTCTGGCTTTATTTTGCTGGCAGCGCCACCAAGTGGAGAAGAGCTAAAATAGACCTGACATGCCCAAAGATTCAAACTGGGGAGAACACAATATGGCTCAGCTGCATTTTAGTAAATACTCCACAGCATTTAATAATGCACTGTGTCTATAGACAGTAAACATAATGCAGAACAAAAGGAAATGTATAGCATGATGGTGGCACAGAGATTATTATGATAAATTTATGCATTCACAAAGAATGTGATTTAATAAGTTGGGAGACAAGTAATACAATAAATAACATCAACAAATGTCTGGGGAACATATATCAGTTAATAAATTAAAAAACTATATGGAAAAGTTGAGTTAATAAACAACGCTGTGAAAAAGGTTCTGTCCTTTACAGATTTCTTCTGTTTTGGCTTTTTGTCACTCTGTTCTATTGAACCAAACTTAGTTTAATAGCAGACAAAAAAAACTGAGTAGATATACAAAGAATATCTGTAAGTTATTATTTAATTTAATCGATATCAGAATGCAATAGGTAACATATTTCTAAGGCTTTGGGAATCCAGTGAACCATAGCCATTACCCACGAATGCAGAAAACAGGGAACAGGGCTGAATCAGGGGTGGCCGGTCTGCCAGAGTTACTTGAAGAGGGCATCAACTGCTCATCCAAAAGGTCACCAAAGAACCTCACTTGGTAAAGTCATTGTTCATAATTCAACAATAAAAAAAGAGACTGGGAACATACGGCCTTTATAGGAGAGTAAAAAAAACCCGGTGATGGCGTAGAAGGACATAAAAGCCAGAAAAAACATACTGACGATTCTAAAGCCTTTTGATAAACTATTCTGTGGACTGATGAGCAAAACGGAAAAAAGAACATCACGCTGACAGTCAAACAGAGTGGTAGTAGTACGATGGTCTTGGGCTGTTTTTCCGCTTCCGAACTACGACAACTTACAATTGACAGAAATATTCTGCTCTCTAGAAATAAAATATTTCAGAAGTTTCTCACAGTAAACATACTGATAAGTCCAGAACCTGACAAGTCGGGGGACCCAGAATACAGGCCAGACCCAGTGTTGCGTTCAAAATGTTTATTCATAACGAAACTTGGTGAAAGAAAAGAATATTCTCTGCAGAAGCAAGCAGGACCCTGGCGATGGTGAGGGCTGTCTGCTCACAGTAGAGGGTGACAAGCAGGATGGCTGAGGCTAGACCAAAGTCTAGAGCTGTGGTTCCCAAACTTTCTTAGCCGCGCACCACCTTCTGTGTCTCAACCGGGTTGACACATCCCCAATCTTCAAAAGAAAATAAAAAAATGCAGTTAGAACAGAATTTGAATTAAATTGCAATAAATTTACACACAACATCCACAACATAATCCTGAGGGTTTTCAGGTTCATCGGTGACTCAGCCTGGAGCCAGAGAACCTCTGAAACAACCTGAAACCTCTCTGAAGCAGAGACCATCCAGGTGGATTCACGGTCAAAACTCTGATGATCTACCTGTGCGTGTTCTCACTTTGTTTATTTCATGTAGCAGCTTCTGAATCTGAGTCTGACTCACAATTTTACACCGCAAAATACAATCACGAAGAAGTTTGATTTGATTGGTGTCCGATGACGAGCGAGCGAGAGAGAGAGAACACTATGGTAGAGTGGCACAGAATAATAACAGAGCGCTCCATAAAGCTGTTATTATTCAGAGAAATAAAAAGTTATTTCCTGATTGTTTCATAGTGGTTACCTTCAGCAGGTAGACACACCCATAGCAACACACCTCAGCTCTCCGCAGCCCCCACCACTGGTAGCAGTTTGTAGGTGCTGTGCGATCGATAGAGAGACCGAGTCACTCATTTATAATCTTGTAAATAAAACTTTCAGCCCTAATTCAATTTTCCCTCTATGGACGTAAATAACGTGAAGTGAGGAGAGAGAAAGGGTAATTTTCTGATTGGCGCTCATTTTCTTCTCCCGGATCTGCTGCATTTCTCTCCTCTGTTGCCTCTGATTCCTCACCCTCTCTCTTGGTTCCTCTCCTCCTTCATCACTACCTTTGACCATTGATGTCTCAGCTGACAGTTTCCCTGGTTTCAGCACATTGAGCTTATTTGCGAGAATGAATGAAGTAGAGACCACAAGCTAGGTGCGGATATACAGCACAGTACGTAGAAGAAGATAACTTCTTCTATATTTCATCTTAAAATGAAGCGTAGAAGACTTCTTCTAAATAAATACATTTTCGTGTGCATACATTTTTATTTATTTATTACATTTGCAGTTTGTGATTCTAAGTTTTACGAACAAAATGTTTATTTACAAATAAAATAAACATTTCAGACCGCCATTACATTGCACCCCCTAGCAGGAGCTCGTGAACCACAGTTTGGGAATCCCTGGTCTAGAGAAATGAAGCTGAAGGCGCAAGTTCAATTGAAGAAACTCATCGCCTGCCTCCATTCAATCAGAGTCCGATACGCCTCTGATGTGAGCCAATCAGCTACGAACCGCACCTCCATGAAGCCAATCAGCATCCCACGCTCATCTTAAAAGCAACTTCAAATCCTCGTCTCAGCCTGCTAACCAGCAAGCGCAAACGGATTGCATGTTGGATTTCGAATCAGATGTCCGATTCAAGACGATAACAACTCATCCTCAAATCCTGCTGCTCTTAGGAACGCTATCTAGCCGCGCATCCATCCTATGCAATCTCTGTATTCGCTCCAGCATATCTTAACCAGCACTGACCTGGATTCGCTCTCTTAGCGAGCCTTCTTCCGCCGTGGCGTCTCATTCCGTCTCCCAACCTCTGTTTTCATCAGCTCCGATTCCTGGCGCTATGAACTTGCAAATCCCCGCTTTTCACAAGCGACGTAGACGCCGTCCCAACTCTGACTCAGTTCCGGTCCCGCTCTGCTTCGTAGCCGAAAGCGGCTATCATCCTGCGCAACTTTCAGCCGGATCTCCTCTCATGCCGCTCCTAGCAGCTCAAGGGTAACACGTATCCACTCATGTTTTCATTCTTATTACATGCATTTCGCTCATCATGCTCCTGAACTGTCCGTCTGTTAGGCAGAGGTATCCCATCCATTCTGTTTGTTTTCGTTTTCTTCTTCTTATGGTTTTGGCGGTTGGCTACAGGCTTGTAGTAGCATTACTGCCACCTACTGGTTGCAGTATGGTTCGTGATGGACTCCATTAATCTTCTCTTATTTCATAATTATGTCATTCTAATTCAACTCATTGTTCATATTTTCTACAGTAATTTCTTGTCCATAGTATGCTTGTTAATTAAGTGTTAATTAAGTTTGTAAGTTGAAATGTTAACCTTACCATTTTTCCTCTTTGGTTTTCCCATTCCTGTGTTCTCTTACTATCTTTGATATGGCAACGTTCTTCTCGTCTCCCCTTTATCATCAACCTGCAGGCTGTATTAGCAAATGTCTCAGCATTTTAAATCTCTGATTTCGTCATTCAAAGACTTACTATTGGCAATCCGTCCGCATTAAGTACCTTCAATGTCATTCACGTTCAGTTTAACCGGACAGTAGGGTTGAGTTGTTACTTAACCCATTTTATTTCAGAAGTGCATTTTAAATCCAGCAATTTATACCAATTGTTGTGCCCTTCACGAGCTCTGCTGCTCTGGCCAGGCATTCATAAAGTATTCTGTCAAATTCTCTTCACCTACTTTCATCGGGCACTGCACGTGCTACGTTGTGTGCCTTGTCTCGTGCCCTGTCTCGTACCCTGCTCGTACCTGTCTCATACCCCTGCCATGTGCCCTGCCATGTGCCCTGCCATGTGCCCGTCTCCTACTCCTCATGTACTCTGTATGTGCCTGTTTTGTGTCCTTCATGTCATGAGCATTCATCTTTCATGTCCCCATGCATCAGCCCCCATGCATCAGCATCCATGCATCAGCCCCCATGCATCAGCATCCATGCATCAGCCCCCATGCATCAGCATCCATGCAGCAACCCCGAGCACCGGCCGAGCACCCCACCATTCATCTCACCTCATCTCACCATCCATCTCACCGTTCCCCTCACCTCACCTCACCATTCACCTCACCTTCATCTCCCATTCCACATCACTGTTTTGTAGGCCTTCGCGGCAAACGGCCCTGTTTTGTAGGCCTTCGCGGCAAACGGCCCTGTTTTGTAGGCCTTCGCGGCAAACGGCCCTGTTTTGTAGGCCTTCGCGGCAAACGGCCCTGTTTTGTAGGCCTTCGCGGCAAACGGCCCTCTCATTAAGCTACGCTGCTTCTCCTTTTCATTCTTCTCTGCCCGTCTGGAGCATGCTTTCTCTGTGGTGCCTGAATTGGCACAATGTTCAGTCATGTTACCATCTTCATCCTCTTCATTCATTCATCTTGTGGTCACTTCCTCTCCTAGATCTTCCTTTCACTATTCTCAGTTTGTCCTTTTAAATTAAACCTGTCGGCCTGCAAATCGAGTTCTAGGTATTGATCTCAACTTGGTTCCAGCATGGTTCCTGCCTGCAATAAGCTCTCGAATTCACAAGATATCAGTCTCGTCCCATATCAGTTATTTTCAACTGTCAGCTGCCCTCCTTGCTTGGTCACCTCAATCTCACAAATGCATCATTGCCAGAGTCATGCTTTATTTCCAGGCAGCTAGAGTTCGCTAAATTTGTTCTTTCCTTCTTGAACAGGATACTCTGAGAGCTGCCGTTTTGACCGTCTGGTCTGCTTCTCGCCTGATCGAAATATATTCTATAATGCCTTTCTGTCGTGGATGTGTTTAAAAATTTACGGATGTTGCCATCCGTAGGTTTTGGGGGGGGGGTTCTCTATAATTGTTTCACAGGTTCCTGATCACTCAAATAATGGGCTCGGTCATCATCATCATCATCATGCCTCACACATCATTCTGAGCTTCCATTCATTTTAGCTGCCCAATGCCTCTCGGCTTTAAGGTAATCTAACTGCAAATACTGGTGGTGGATTGAAACTTTTCACATGTTCCGTCAGACCCTTCAGGTTTCACTCTTTCAAATTGAGTTTATCATTCATAATCATCACAGTTCGTAACTCTCCTATCATATAATTGATCTTTCATGCTTCTTTCACATCATCATTAATCACATGTATACTTTCATTCATATTGCCACTCATGTTGACAGTTATCCCGTCACTCATTCTGTTATGTATCCTGCAATGCACTCTCTCGTGCGTCTCGAAGAATCCGGTCCTGCGTCTCGTCATGTGTTCTTTCATGCCTGCGTCAAGCATTCTGATATGCATCCTGTTATGCATCATGTCACCTGTGTCGCATCTTGTCATGATTACTCATTTCTCTACGTGCATCATCTGCAAGACATCTTCCGCAAGAAGCATACGCAAGACATCTTCCGCAAGAAAGCGTACGCAAGAAAGCGTACGCAAGAAAGCGTACGCAAGAAAGCGTACGCAAGAAAGCGTACGCAAGACATCTTCCGCAAGAAAGCGTACCCAAGACATCTTCCGCAAGAAAGCGTACCCAAGACATCTTCCGCAAGAAAGCGTACCCAAGACATCTTCCGCAAGAAAGCGTACCCAAGACATCTTCCGCAAGAAAGCGTACCCAAGACATCTTCCGCAAGAAAGCGTACCCAAGACATCTTCCGCAAGAAAGCGTACCCAAGACATCTTCTGCAAGAAAGCGTACCCAAGACATCTTCTGCAAGAAAGCGTACCCAAGACATCTTCCGCAAGAAAGCGTACGCTAGAAAGCGTATGCAAGAGAGCGTAAGCAAGACATCTTCCGCAAGAGAGCGTAAGCAAGACATCTTCCGCAAGAGAGCGTAAGCAAGACATCTTCCGCAAGAGAGCGTAAGCAAGACATCTTCCGCAAGAGAGCATAAGCAAGACATCTTCCGCAAGAAAAGCATTCATGCTCACATCTTCCGCAAGAAAACATAAGCAAGACATCTTCCGCAAGAAAGCATCTCTGCTCACATCTTCCGCAAGAAAGCATCTCTGCTCACATCTTCCGCAAGAAAGCATAAGCAAGACATCTTCCGCAAGAAAGCATAAGCAAGACATCTTCCGCAAGAAAGCATCTCTGCTCACATCTTCCGCAAGAAGCATACGCAAGACATCTTCCGCAAGAAAGCATCTCTGCTCACTTCTCCTTGTTCATTTCGTTCATTTCATTCACCTAATCATCTCCCATTCAAATCACTATCCCGTCACACTGCCTTATGAGCAGGCGCTCTGACCTCGGCATTTTTTGGGGGGAACATACCTGTTCTCATACATCTACTTATGCATATTAAAGTATAATTCAGCATTAATGTTCCTGCCGAGGTCTGAGCGCCAAAGACTTAAAATATTGTATCAATAAAATCCTTCTAATTGCCATTTCTTTCTCTGTGAGTTTTTCAGATTGAAATGAAGCTGAAGGCGCAAGTTCAATTGAAGAAACTCATCGCCTGCCTCCATTCAATCAGAGTCCGATACGCCTCTGATGTGAGCCAATCAGCTACGAACCGCACCTCCATGAAGCCAATCAGCATCCCACGCTCATCTTAAAAGCAACTTCAAATCCTCGTCTCAGCCTGCTAACCAGCAAGCGCAAACGGATTGCATGTTGGATTTCGAATCAGATGTCCGATTCAACCCACCCCCAACCCCTTCTCCACCATCGTAGCTGAGTTCATCTAGCTTCCAAGACGTTCCTCCATCCTCAACCCATCAGAGTGTTTTCTCCCTTCAGTCGCCTGTTATTGGTCCGGCAGAAGACCACCATGTTGGGCCCGGTTCTGCCAGAGGTTTCTTCCCAAAGGGGAGTTTTTCCTCTCCACAGTCGCTTCAAGCTTGCTCATCATGGACAGTTCATGCAACCTGTGTTTATCAAGTTGGACATCTATCTTAAACAGATCACCATATGGACTGAACAAACTTCTTCTATCTCCACTCCACCACCAGTTTCAGACCCGGGGGGAACATACCTGTTCTCATACATCTACTTATGCATATTAAAGTATAATTCAGCATTAATGTTCCTGCCGAGGTCTGAG
This sequence comes from Fundulus heteroclitus, assembly GCF_011125445.2. Taxonomy (NCBI): domain Eukaryota; kingdom Metazoa; phylum Chordata; class Actinopteri; order Cyprinodontiformes; family Fundulidae; genus Fundulus; species Fundulus heteroclitus. The sequence goes on along the minus strand of NC_046381.1, from coordinate 31,860,084 downwards.
CGCCAAAGACTTAAAATATTGTATCAATAAAATCCTTCTAATTGCCATTTCTTTCTCTGTGAGTTTTTCAGATTGAACAGGCTTTGGTCATGGGTGATATCAACTCAGAGGGTGAGACGAATACAGGGGCTTGGTAAGGTTTGTGGTCGTGGTAACAGTCCAGGTTTTGGTCCAGAAAACAGAAAAGCAGTCTAGATGTCTGATAAGGGCAAGAAAATCCGTGACTCATGGTCAGAACTTGGCAACAGACTTGAAGACAGCTGGAGATCTACTTGCTGATAGCTCTCAATGATCTGGCGCTGTGTGACTGTCTGCAGCAGGCTTAAGAAGGGCAGGCAATGGTGGGTCATGAGTTTGATAGCAGTGGCTGAGAGGCCGTCTCGTTGATGCAGAGGATAATCCTTAAGCCTTGTCTACATTGAGATGAACACGGTAAATTTTCATAAATGATTACGAAAAAATGTGTGACACAGCCCAGCTGAAAGGGCTGTAGTAAGTATGCTGGGCCCAGTGGAGGCGCTGTTACACTGCTAAAGAAAAAACACTGGGCACGCAAGGAGCAGATGTGAACTAAACAGAGTAGTGTGGTGGTGGTGGTGGTGGGGGGTCCGACACAGGAAATACGCTGTGTAGAGAGGGCGCCATTGTAAGGAAGAGGACGAACAGCCATGACAAAACCCGCAACACCGAACACGCCATCTTTGCTGTGACTTGTGAGAGTGAGGCGCATGCAGGTTACAGAGGGAGGCGAAGCTACGGCGTCATTCTTTATAAGAAATAAAACAAAATATGTACCAATATTTTGAAATATATCCACTCTGGGACAGCCTAAATGACAAAATACCATTGCGGATATGCAAGAACACGGTAATGAGTCTGGCGCATGTGTGAGAGGTGCATGAGAGGTGTGAATGAAGGCAGGCCAGAATCAGAATAACCTGGATGTGTCAATAAAAACTGAAATGGAGGTTTGCTGTGGCATGACAGTGAAAATATCGTTCATGGATGAAAACCCTCTAATGCGGTTGTATAAAAAAACAAGGCTACAAAGAAGAGTAGCCAAAATCTTCTCTGAAGTATGGAAAAAACTTAAAGGCAGTTGTCACCATAGGTGGCAAAATCACCTACTGGCATTGGGCCGAGTTTGTTTGGTGAGTTTTACTCCCTTTAGTTTGTTTTCATTTAAATTCAAAATTGTTTCAATAGAAATCACAACTTGTCTACGCTTTGCACTCTCCAATGATTACAGCTCATCATCTTGCTAACCTTCCTAATCGTGTCTAATAGCAGGGGTGGAAAACTGTAGTTGTCGCTGTTTGTGTGTTGAAGCGCTGGTATGTAAAGCCATTTTTTTTTTCATTTTTTTTTTTATTCTCCTACAGTTCTGGATGTTGTTGCCTCTCTTCTGTTTCATGCTGTGGCCTAATAGATGATTGAACTCCACTCGAACAGGAGTGAATAAACCTTGAAGCATCAACCTTGGCCATGTTTGTGGGGCTCTTTCCTGTGGGACTGTACGAAGAGTTATTACCCATGATAAGAGATGCAGAGTTTCTGTGTCGGCCTTGTGTGAAGGAGCGTTTCACACAATTTTCCAACTGGCTCCTATTAGCCTGCTGAGAATGTTTATGGAAGTTTCATTGCTTTTGTTGGCCAGTTAAAGAAGTCTCTGTAGTTTATGAGGTCATAATGTTTAATATGAGTCTGGACTGGGTTTCACTGAGCTGAGAGAGAGAGAGAGAGCTTTGATTTCCATTTGCTAAGCACACAAACACAAGTACTCTCTTTAAAAAGCTTTACCTGTGTCCTAATCGTGTGTCCAGATCTGTACCTGACTAATTAAATTCTATCCACATCTTCAAAATCGCTTTGTTTCTGCTTTTATGCACTCTCCATTTGTGATGTCAGACAGATACAGTATAATCTTTAATGAGCAGATTATCAACTATTTACTCACCAAGAGAGGTAATTAGCTGAAGGACTTTATTTTTTACATCATGTTGTTTGAAACCTCCTCAGTGTGAATCAGTGCACAAATGTGAAGTTACAAATCCAGCTGAACGGCAATTTCTTCCAGAAGTAACATGCTGGTGAAATTAAAACATACTTTTAAACACAAATCTGCCAGGGGTAAGGACACTTTTGGGCCGAACAGCGTCCTGTAAAATGTAATGGATAAACAAATACATCTAATGGAGAGAAAATTCAAACATGTGAAACTAATACTTTTTTGATTCACCCTTTGAATCACTTGTAACACTCGGTCAACTTCTGCCATCAGATATAATGAAATAATTTAGGAGCAAAGTGGAAACTAGCTGTGGTGGCAGCATCATGCTGTGGGGCTGCTTTCTTCCTCGGGTTGAGGTGAGGATTTTGTCAAGCTGGATGAAACAGCCAAGAGCTCCGAGTTCCAGTCGGTGTACCAGAAAGCAAAGGATCAGGAAGGATTTTGTTTTTTCAGCACCACCATGTGTCCAATGAATTATCCAGGTTTAACAAAAACTGGCTTCACAAGAGGAAAATTAAAGCTTGGGGCCACCTTGAGAGATCCGGGGAGAAGAAATGTTGTGACAATCGGAAATGTTTGGAGTAGTTCTGCAAATGTTACCAAGTTGTTAGATGGCTACCATACCATACCAATTTTATTTATAAAGCACTTTAAACACCAACAGGACCAAAGTGTTATACACAGTCATAATCAACACAGATCAATCATAAAACAATAAGCAAAATAGTATATAAAAGTAGCAATAAAATTAAAGAAAGTAAAATGGAATAAAAAAAAGAGTCAGCTAATCCAAAGCTTCTCATGGCACTGACTCGTGAAGTCCTGCTCTTCTTTGCTGTTGATGATCAACAGGTCTGCACCTCTATCCTGGCGATATTTTCTACTTTCTACCCACATTTCTTTGGTAGAAGAAATGTGGTACAGACTTTGGCAGAATGCTGCCAATGATTTATTTAAGGAACGGGGCACTGGAACAGAAAAGCAGGAACAAAAAAACACAGATGGATCATTTCATGATGGATAAATTCCTTAAAGCATCAACAGATCATTGCAGGCTTTACTTAAAACAATCCAAGTTATCCCATGTAAGCAATAAACATGATGATGTCCATGCAGTGATTTACATTTTTAAAAGGTTGCTTCGTTTTATATGGAGTCAACGAAGAACCTTTAGGAACATCATTAGAGGCCCTTCTTCCAAATGCAAGCTTATCTCATCAAACTCTTTCAACTGTTACTCTTCCCGTAGTCTGAGGTCACCGGATCAAAACACAGGTTTTCAGTTCAAACTCTGGAAGATATTTTCAAAAAGCAGCTGAAGACAATTCAATTCCAAGAAGCTTTTAGTTAGACTTGACTTGCATGACAAGCATTTAGGATTGTTTTGTGTTTTGTTTTCTCTTTCATAGATTGGTATAAAAATTGTTGGGTTGACCTTTTTGATACTTGTTTGTGAGAATGCAACGCAAAAATAAACGTTCACTTCATTTACGTTTTTTAAGTCTGATGCTGACATCACTGTGCAAGCCCTCCTGATGAAAATCCAGTTGTTGATTTTTAAGTTATTTAGCTTGCATTTAAAACGTTATCTTCAACGTGTGTTTCATATGAGACTTAATTATTGTTTTTCATCTAAAGCGTTAGAAATTACATCACATGAGATGATTTACAAAAACCCACTCTCTTAGTTTACCATCCATCCAATTATCGGAGATCGAGTTGCAGAGCATTAGTGCCTGTATTGACAAAGAATCCTAAGACTAAAAGTAGATTTTAGTCATTTTCCATCCATCATCATGGGGATTTTTTTTTACCAGAGTATGTCATGTTATTAAAGATCGTGCAATATATACTCTGACATTTACTTTAACTTTTATTTTTGGACATTCTGATAAACCCATCCTCTGTTGCTTTCGAACAGGGTTTAAAGCAAGAATAATCAATTTGACTGAACATTTTTCTAGTCAGCCCATATATTCCTGGGGCCGTGGACATCATGCCACATTATGTGCCACACTTGCTTATTGTGCAAAGTTAACTTTAACCAAATCTGGCCGTTTTAAAATATGCATTGAAAATTCCTGTATCTCTCCCACCTTTCAGCTTCAGAGCCTTAGCATCATCCTGGACAGCCCTCTCCATCCTCTCCTTCACTTTCCATGTCCAGAACATCACCTGGATAACTTTCATCTTTGCAGCATCCAGCAGGTTATTCCATCACACTTTTGACAAACTGGTTCACAGTTCACTGACCTCTCGACTTTACTATTTCAGCTCCCTTCCCTCCCCGTCTCCCAGAAAACCATCCATAAACTGCAACTGGTACAAAAGACAGCAGCTTGCATCATTACATCATCTAATTCACACCTGTACATTAACTCCTCTGGCTACCTGTCACATTCAATATAAATCAATCCTATGAATATAGGACCACACACGGTTGGCCATGTATACAGGTACCTCCATTCTGTAGCTGTTTCACAGTTAAAGAGGAGGTGAGCTGCAGAAAACGTTAAGTATCTGGTGGCATATTACGCACATAAACATACCTGGCAGGTTAAGCTTTTATCACCACGACCTGACAATTTTCCCATTCTTGTCCGTTTCTCTCAGCCAAGTCTCCATTTATTCTCAACACCACCGTCAAGGGCAAATGTATCCGACCCTTCTTCAAGAAAAAGCGCGTTTATGCTAAATTAGCCTGAGCTAGCATGTTACTATTCTTTATGTTTTAAATAAAAATGTAATAGCAAATCACGAGGATATCCCTGGTTGGTCATCCGCATTAATCAGCTAAGTTACTGGAAGCGAGGGAATATACGCTGACAAATGACATGGCCACAGGGGAAAATAACGTTAATATAACGACTAGAGGGACAAGCAGCGATTGAAACACTTATCCGAGGGAGTTGTTCTCAGATGTTCGAACCACTGAACTTTCTGACTTGCTGGTTTTACATAAATCCAAAGAAAACCTTTGACCACCACTACTTTCATTCATGCATCTGTGGCCAGTCTGAGGCGCTTTTCCAAAAGTTAAAATGATTGAACACAAACAAACCTCAGACTGTCAGATGTCTGCTTTGTCAGACCCGCCCTACACTCTTTCTGATTGGATAATGTCTCAGCCATGCCAGGTTTCATTGGTATATCTTCTCCTTATGTTTAATGGCGGTTGGCAAACAACTTGAATGTGCATTACCGCCACCTACTGGTATGGAATATAGGCAAAATGGCTATATTTTATCTATAATATTTACTTGCTATACTGTTTTATACTGATAATAATTGTATACCTTATTTTTATCTATTTTTTACCTACTATTTTTAAAATACTATTTGTTATTTATAAAACTAATACATTTCCTAAACTTTTTTGTTTACATCCTTATTTAATAAATATACCACACTCTCCTACTATCCCTTTTTATCTACCAATTCTAGTTTATTTTTCTAATATATGAATCTATTCCCTAAATCTCTATCCATTAGCTACTAAACATTTTTTTTTAATCATTAACATCTGAATTAAATTACCAGATGTTACTGCCCCTCCATCTGTCTCCAACCTCTTAACAATCTTTTTCCAAGTGACGTCTTTAAGTCCCAAAAACTTTTCAACACCTTGCAATAATTCTTATTTTTTGTCGGTCTTGTGCTTGGCTTGATCTGTGCAGATGATGACATAGGCTATGAATAAAATGAGTTTCTCCAGTGTTGGGGTGAAGTTTTCTCCAGTTTCCACTTTAGTTTGTTTTGGAGCTTGATTCCCTGGCTCATCTATTTCTCTTGTCCTTTTCCTTGAACTCTTCTCACTGCTTCTGCGTAGCTTATATTTTTGGTTGTTTTAATTTATTTAATTTCCACTGCTTTTTCCCTCACCTCACATCCTCCCTAGTTAACTCTGTGCTGGCCTCCACAGTTGCAACACCTTTCTTCTGCTTCTTCCTTGCACTCCTCAATTCTGTGTTTTTCACCACATTTTGAGCACCTTTGCTTTCCTCCATCATCCATAGCACTGACCCTTGTAGCATCTCAGTGGAGGCGGAATGAAAGGCCTGACTGGGAAGCTCGTGAAACCGACTCTGACTCTTTCCGGCAAAACTGGCTCTGAAAACGCTATCAGAAGTGACATGCTTGGCACTCTTTTTCCTTCTATGTTTTTATAGAATCTCTGTATATTGTTAACCTTGCCTCCATCTATGTTTATTTTTAATCATCTAGATCGTCATTAGTTGGTATTCCTGTTATCACTCCTTTAACTGTTTTGTTCACTACTATGACTTTTGCAAACAAGTTTCCATTTCTCAACACTTTCACCATTTCAACTTCTCCAATCTTCTTTTTTATTTCTCTAGAACTCATTATGGGGCTCATATGACCCTGTTCTTCGTCATTTCTGAATCTAAGTATTATTTTGAACTCTTCTCTCACAACTTTCCTACAAACAACACTTTCCTCATCCGAAATGCTTTCCTCTAATACCTGCTAGACCTCTACCTCTTCGATCACATTCAAAACTGTTGTCCATTCTTCATCTTCCTCATCTACCTGATTAGCCATTCTGTTCCATTCACATACTCCAGCCAAGGTTTTTGCACAGGTTGTTGCTTTCGGTGAAATTTATGGACTGGTTTCATTGGTTGAGAGCAGCTTCAGTTTAATACCTTGAATAAAAAGTCTAAATGTAACCAAGTGGATCTACTTTTTTCCCCCTCGTTTTCCAATTGACGGAAATCCGCTACAGACGGAGAACTTTAAGCCACGCTTCAGAACTAACTTTAAATGAGATTAGCATGTTTTTTTTTCAGTACTATAAATTGTGTGTAACTGTACATGTCTTTGCCACTGTCACTCCCAAATTTCCCCATTGTGGGAAATAAAATAATTTCTGATCTTATCTTATGTAAAATCCCTCACAATGTGGAAGAATTAACAGCGCACTAACCAGATACCACAAACTGACTTGTTAACGCTAACAGAATTTACAAAAAGAGGGAATTCTGGTCACCAGTGTAGACATGGGTTCCATCTGCTATGGGCAAATGGAACCAAGGACAATAGTAAGAAGAAGGGACATTGCTGTGTTTGTAATTGACAGATGGTGCAGCTCCAGAGATTTAAGAGAAGCTTGCAGTAAGGATATAGAGCTACTGGGTGTTGGGTTGAGACCTTACCAGTTCCCTAGGGAATCTTCACATGTTCTTTCTATAACCTTATTTAATATATAATGCAGAAGCAACATGTGATGTCATCCACACAGTTACCGGGAAAGTGCAAACACAGCACTCCAGAGATATTTTTAAATCTCAGGGGACCTTAACCGTGTATGCCTGTTCTCCCCCCTCCCCTTTAACCCCTAGAAGGAGCATTGATGAAATTAATACTGAGAAATATGTATTTAGGTTGGATGGTATTTAATATAAATCCTACCAGTGAGAGGTGACTGTGAAATATTTAGGAGCAAGTAAGTATATTGATCAGTGTAATGCATAAATACCTATTTTCATGAAATATGATCTGTAGCCCCAATGTATTCTACAATGCATGGGGACTAACGTTTCTACTCTGATATTTATTTAGAACACGGATAAATTAAATGTCCATGCCACTCCTAATATAGATAGATAGATAGATAGATAGATAGATAGATAGATAGATAGATAGATAGATAGATAGATAGATAGATAGATAGATAGATAGATAGATAGATGTTACTGGTCAACAATTGCAAGTGAAAAACAAAAATGTGTTGTTTTTTGTCATTTGTCTTGCCAGCAGCCACTGAAAATAAGGTTAACTAGCTAGCGCTGAGATCTTTGGAACTATTGAGGTCTACATGAACCACCTGACCGGGTGTGTTATAACTCTCTCTCAGTACGGCACTTAGTTGAATTTTTATGTAACTTGAAGCCTCCAAAAAGCCGCTTAAAGGTGCAGAAAATAAGAATGAAGAGTTACAATACACCTTTGCAGCACTTTCTTTGCTCAGGCCTAATAAGACTAATTTGGCTTAGCAATGGTAAGGATTTGAATGAGAGGATTATATTCAGCATGTAAGAGTGAACTGCAGAAGTTATAAAGAAGACGGGTATACACTGCAAATGGTTAGATGTTTTTGCTAATTAAAGTCTTGGAAACTTCGAATTTATTTCAATTATTCATATATATATATATATATATATATATATATATATATATATATATATATATATATATATATATCTTTTTTTTTTTTTTTTTTTTTTTTTTTTTTTTTTTCCCCAGTGTCCTGTCTAGCAATATGGCAATAGGAATTGATATCTCAATGCCAGATAGAGCTCGACAGATTTTGCTTTTACAAGTGGGGCAAACAGCTTTCGCCATAGTGCTCCACTTGATTTATGCTTGTAAATAGCTTTATTATGATTCCTGCAAGGAGAATTTCAAATTATATGGACATGACAATGGGAGAGTAAAGGAAGAACAAAAAGTGAAAGAAAAGAAAAAAAAGAGTAGAGGTGAAAGAAAGAGGAGATAAAAGGAAGAGAATGATAAAACGTCCTCTGTCTGCTCCATCACCTGGAAAGAGACACAAAAAGAACAGCACAACCAACAGACATAAAGCAACAGATACAATCGTGTAACACCTAGATGCCATTGCTAAATCATATATATTATTATGTAAGCTGGCATGTGTAATGTGATATTTGAAAAAAGAAAGTGAAAAAACATAAATAAATAAATAAATAAATTATAAGATTACTGTATATAAGTGAACACTTAATACCTGGGACCCAGCACCTGTGGGAGATGTGAAAGTGCACTAGTTTAGGTGAAGATTATCCAGAAATAGCTTGATAGTGATTGTGGAGAACCGAAGACCCACCTTCCCCGAGCACAGAGGCAGGCGTCAGGGGACCCGTAACCCCGGACTCCCAAAGGGGTCCCTAAAGCAGGTCGCCCAGGAGGGGCCGACACAGGATATCTGCAACCCCCCCCCCCCCCCAAGGGAGGAGCAGAGACGACCCCGAGGAAATCCCCCAGCCACCGCAATGCCGACGCCCTCAAGAGCCTCGGAGATGAGCCCGTGGGCTCCGCCGGCAGCTAGCCCCGCTGAAGTGGTCCCGGCCATGGGCCCTGAGGGCCAGAGGCCCCAGGGGCGCCCCGCCCCCGCGACGAGGGCCCCGGCCGCCCCCCGGGGGGCCAGGCCCCGCGAAGAGGCCGCCGGGAGTGGGCCGGCGCACGCCTGGGAACCCGCCCCAAACCCGAAGCCAACCAACGCGCCAGAGGGCCAAGGCGCCCGCCAACGAAGTGGAGGAGGGCAGGACGTGGGGGGATGGGCTCCGCACCTATCGGAGACTTGAGATGTTCTTGGGAGAGGGAGCGGACCACACCCATACCTGAAAAAAAAAAAAAAAAAGTTGTGTGTATATATATATATATATATATATATATATATATATATATATATATATATACACACAATAGAAACATTTGAAAACAAAGGCCCTAAAACATTAAACCAGCAAAACGCAACATTTCTTTCCACTTCACATGATGGGTAAATTATGAGGCTGAGCAGTTTCTTTGGGTTTTTAAATAATTAAAATTCTACAATTTTAAATGGCTTGGAAAAAGAGATTAAAAAAAAAACATGCACTCTTTTGTTTCAGCTCTTCTATAGTCTAATTAAGTTCCCTAATCAGCTGTGGTAAGGAACATATGCATTCTTCCCTGTTACCATCACATATTGGACAGTAAGTAAAATTGCACAGGGCCAGCGGCAAAAAGACATGGCTATAGAGACGTCAGAAGTCTGTAGCAGGGAAAACATGACGAGGTAGTGGAAATGGGACAAACTGGTGGAACAAAACTCTCTGCAGGGGAACAATGAGAAGGTGAGGCTGGAAGCAGGGCTTCTCCCACAGTCATGTCAGGGGATGCAAACACTAATGATCTCTCACTACCTCTTTCAGCTGGTCCCAGCTCAGCGGGTGGAGAGAAATATGTCAGCTGGCGAGGCAGCATCAGGGAGCATCCTACAGCTACAGACACTCCTGCCTGACACTGATTCGTGCAAACACATGAGCCCAGAGAAACATGTGAATTCAGTGTCTGTTAAGGAATAAAAACCAAACACATTTGGTTTATGAGCGGTGCATGTATTCCTGTAATTAACCTCAGCTCAGCAGACTCCAAAACCCGCGCGACTGGTTGTGCTCCTCATGGCTGCGTATTCCGGACTTTTCCATTAGAAACCCCAGCATCTCCAGTCTGTTGTGACAGCACCCAGGAAGCTCATTAGTAGCAGATAGAGGAGGGAAAACACAAACAGTGACAGCCACAGAGACAAGTAGCACAACAGCAAATTGCCAAGGAGCTCATCTAAATGCACGGTGGGAGATGAGTGGTGTGCTGGTACCAGGTTAGAGGTGGTTTGGAGGGGGGGGGGAGTGAGGCTGCTGGTCTGAGGCCAGCTCTCCTACCGCTGTCTGTCATCACAGCGGCTCAGAGAGGATTCTGCGCGTGGCAGGCTGTCAGAGCCAGCAGTCAGAGAACAGTGGTCCCTCTTTGACATAAACACAGCCCCGTCTTACTGCTGATGGGTAATTAGCGGGATGTGGAGTAGGACAGACGCAGGGAGTGGAGCGAAGCAATGGACACAAGGAGTGGAGGATGGAGCCAGCAGGCAGGGAGGCACACATGTTTTTTTTTTTTGCTAACCAAAGCTAGATTTTAGGGGACAAATATGGAGGAGGGTTAGTAACTGCCATACGGTTCTTAAGTTTGTGGGAACTTTTTTAACCAGTTTGCAAAAACTAAGCACTGCCATCCTGATAAATTGTTATTCTTGCTTTGTATTCATTTTTGTCGCAAAGCAGGAAACCAGGTGATACGCATAGCCTTGCAAGGTTATTCTGAACTTTACATCATATTAAATGTAGTGCAGAGCAAAGCTCTTACGATAATGACTCATTAAAGTTCCTCACATGTCTACCCCTGGCGATGCTAAGAACCTTCACCATTAAACTTTATTCCTCCTAGATTTTCAGGATGATTGCTGCTGTAATTTTTGCACTTAACAAATTTGATTGGGGCTAATCTTCTGATTACTAGATAATCTCTCCTAATCTGTTTTTCTCCAGGTATTACATACTGCTAAACCTAACCTAACCCAGACATTTAAAACATATTAAAATAAAAAGATCCCGAAAATATTACATGGAAACAATGTGGCAAGATCATTTGGACACAGAGTGTCTTATTGATTTGCATCTGGACTATAATTAACATGTAATTTAGCAACACAAAGTTAAAAAGTGGAAGGAAAATTATTCATGTTTTTTTAACAAATAAAAGCCTCCATTCTTATTCTTATACCACTTAAGATTAATTGCAACCAGATCACTTACGTGATATATAGAGTCCACACTTGTGTAATTCATGCTCTGTAAAAATGCAGTTGTTCTGTGAAGGGACAGCAGAATACACCAGAAAGAGTGTCTGCAGTTTGCAACAAGCCATTCGCAAACACAGCAAAACATGCAAAAATGTCAGATAAGGGGTCAGATAAGGTAAAAACCGTAAAGGTAGCACTGCATACAACCCTGAACACACCTGCTGTGAAGCACAGTTGCGGCAGCCTCCTTCCAGTTAGAGCTGGAAGTCCCTTTTAGACTACGATGGAGCTTCACCTTCCATCGAGACAACGGCCCTAAAAGTACTGCCAGAATACCATGACATGCCATACTATAGAATGCTTTTGTTCAAAGCATATTCAAGAGTTAGGATGGCCCAGTCAAAGTCCCAACCTTAGCCCTGCTGATAGTCAGTGGCAAAACCAGAGAACTGCTGTTCAGGTAAGTTCTGCGTACAGTCTGACCTAGCTGGATCTACAAAGAAGAAGGTGTAATAAAATCTGCCTATTGATGTGCAAAGCTATCAGAGACACACGACTTGCAGCTTTAATGGCATCAGAAATGTGGTTCTACAAAGTATTGACTCAGAAGAGCTGAATACAAAGTTTTCAAAAAAAAATTACAATTTTCCTTATGACTGTCAGTCACATACAATTCCAACAAAAAGAACTGAGGTTTGTGGTTGTAACATCAAATTAACGCTTGAAGAGGCATGGATATCTTTGCAAGAGACTGTATCTGAGGGTTACTACATAGATACCTCTACATCTTCTAACTATTTCTCTTTTGCTTTATTTTCACCACAAGTTGACTTATTTCATTTTTGTCCCACATTATGTAATCCAAGTGCATGTGACTTAGTCTTGCTCACATTCTAGACTGCGGAGAAATCTGGTTGCAAGAACAGAGAAGTAAAGAAGCTTTGAGAAACATAAATTCTATTGCATATTTCATTCCTGAGCTTGCCAGGTGGTTTAAAATCATGCGTATGAACACCCTGAAACAAGCCTACAAATATTAAAACTAACAAAAGGATTTAAGTGTAAAACATCTTTTCTCCACGAGCGCGACAAAAAGCGCTCGGAACATGTTGTGGAGTAAGCTGCACAGATCTCTAATCCTCTCTGAGTGACACGTACTTTATAAAGCAGATGTAATTGGATTGAATACAAGCAATCATGCCGATAATGGGTTATTGCTGTTTACACTGGCAGATATCTTATTAGCTTGCTCTGACATGTCAGTGTGATGAACCTATTAGACCGCATTACATCCGGAAAGAGCTTCAGAAATGCAAGCAGAGATTTCAAGAAGAACAGCAGCAAACAGGAGAAAGCTTAAAAATACAGAAAGGTAAAAAAAAAAAAAAAAAATCTTTGCTTCCATATTGCATGTCCTGTACGCTGAACTGAAGAGGTGGAAAAAAGAAACGTATAAAGACATTTTAGGGTGTTTATCTATGTCAACAAAATTAGAATAATTATTTAAAGAACACACATTAATTTGTCCTACTCCAAAAGAAAAAACTTTAATATCCTCCTTTAGCATTGCCTAATGTTATGCCTGGTAGTTGTTGTTTGATAGCCCAACATAAAGTTGTGAAGTGGAAGACAAATTCAAACAAAGGTTTTCTGTGAATTTGTCTTCATCCGCTTTCAACCTGATATGCTTCAATAAAAGCAATGTATCATTTGCAGGTGACGTAGTTCTGCTGGCATCTTCAGGTTATGACTTTCAGCGTGTACTGGAGTGGTTCACAACTGAGCGTAAATTGGCCGGGAGGACAGAGCTCTTTAATAAAAGATCATTTTTCTCAGCTGAATAGAGGGTAAATTGCTCCATCCAGGTCGGGGATTAGTCATTGGCTAAGGATACTGTAGTCTTTAGAGGGAATCAGACAATGGATCCTGGCCTCATCTTCTGTAACTTGGGCACATCTCCAGCCTGTCATGAAAAAGGAAGAAAATATTACGAAAGATTTGCAGGTATGTCTACATTTTGAGTTTCCAGTTGGACCTGGAGGTAGTGCCACTGCTGTTCAACGCTGGGATTTGTATGCCATAGCTAAATGAGAATCATCTTTATTTGGACATGATTGCATGTACAATCAAGGAATTTGACTTTGGTTACAGTGCTCATATCGTACATTATACATTGTTAATGCTTCAAAGCAGTGTAGCTGACTGATCAGGCTTTAGGGCCAGGCAGGAGATGTTTACTTGTATAGCACACTTCAATAGCAAGACAACTGAAAGTGCTGTACATGAGCGAGGGAGTAAAGGATAATGCCTGATGAGGTGTCTATTATCAGAAATGAATGGGTGATGCAGAGGCATGAACCGTCCAACGCATAGTGGAGGACAGCTGCTTCTGCGAAGTCCATCAGTTGCTGATAATGGACACCTCAAAGGGCATTATCCTCTTTATACCATGGTTACTTACCAGCCAACGTTTGAGCAATCTTTTTTATAGGTGTCCTATAGCACATTTTAACGGACACCCTGCAGCCAATCAGAATCGAGTATTTATCCAAACCCTGATATACGCCCTGCAGCCCTAACTGTTCATAGTAATATGGAGCTGTCCTGTTTTGTGGATGAGCCAAACAGTGATGGACGAACACAGGACAGACTGAATGGTGGCAGTGTAGAGGATGACCAGCAGCTACTGTGGAAGGCTGGACCTCTTGAGTTGCAGCAGGAAGCACAGTCTCTGCAGGGTCCTCATCCAAACAGTGTCTATGTGTGCGGTTTAGCTCAGATCCTGAGACAGGGGTGATTCCGAGGAACCAGAAGTGTCCATAGCAGATAGTGTTATTGTGCATCGTGAAGGGATGAAATGAGGGGGGAGGTCTCCGGAATTTCACCGACATCTCACCAGTCTTGAACGGGTTAAGCTTCAGGAGGTGGTTCTGACTGCACCAGTGAACCAGCCGATCCACCTCCTATCTGCATGCAGAATCGTCACCATCACAGATCAGACCAACAACAGTGGTGTCATCTAAACACTTCAGGAGTTTCACAGACAGATCACATGAGTAGCAGTCATTTGTGTACAGGGAGAACAGGATTGGGGAGAGACCACACCCATGTAGGGCACAGGTGCTGATGGTTCCATGGTGGAGGATCTCTTGGGGACCGGGATGATGATGGATCATTTGAAGCTGGAAGGAACCTCACACAGTTTTAGAGACTTGTATAAATATCAGAATAAAAATTGGAGCCAGTTTTTTTAGAGCAGGCAGAAGGGGGAAATATCATCATGTTCTGCTGGATTTTCATTTACTGTATTCAATTCAATTCAATTTTATTTATATAGCGCCAATTCATGAAACATGTCATCTCAAGGCACTTTCCAAAGTCAAATTCAATCAGATTATACAGATTGGTCAAAAAATATCCTATATAAGGGAATCCAGTTGATTGCATCTAAGTCTTGACAAGCAGCATTCATTTCTCCTGAAGAAGCGTAGAGCTACAGGGAGAGTCGTTTGCATTGTCCATGGCTTCTAGCCCCTACATCAATTTTCAGCTGATTTAAGTATATTTTGGGAGAATTGTGTATGGATTAATAAAGGTCCAAATACTTCATGTAGACAAAATCAGCCTGTGTTTTCCTGTTTTTCCTGGAATTAAATCATAACAATTAAGAATGAGCAATGTCTCCCATAATACTGACCAAATAACCTCTAGTCAAATGATTTTATTATGCTGGAGATGCCTTTATGTTTTTTGAAAGAATGCGCTATGCCAATACATGATGTATAGGCGAGTTATCCGTATAGAATTTGTGATTTTTATTACATTAAAGTCAAAAAAGGCACACACAAAAAAGAGAGAAACTTCAGGTTTGTGGAGGTTTGCACATTGCTCAATTAGCATGTAGATTCTAACGGTTCAATTAGAAAAAAAAAACACAGCTGTGTGGTCTTGATTTCCCAAAGACATTGTAGTTTTTTTGTTTGTTTTTTGGAGGGTTTGTAGGTAATTAATACCTCCTGAAGAGGGACTCCACGAAAAACATTAATAATGCAAAACCAAGGCAAAATCTCAGCCAGAGCTTCAGGTCAGTATCATTTTAATTTTAGTTTGTACAAAGAATATCACACAGCTATCTTCGGGTCAGCCAGACAGACCAGCAGCTCCATCATGGTAGCCTCTCTCCCCGGGGACGGGACTGAGGGCTTCACAGGGCTGGAGGTCTGGCCCTGCTAACAACAGGACTCTAGCAACACGTAGTGATGGATGGGCCATGTAAAACTGCTAACGCAGGAGAAGCCTCTAGAGGGCCATCATTTCAAAATCAGCTGGCACGTTTGCAACTGTGTGTGTGTGTGTGTGTGTGTGTGTCTGTGTGTGTGTGTGTGTGTGTGTGTGTTTAGAAATGACTACAGCAAGGAAAAATGTAACACAACACTTATTTGGGGAATTTATATTCCTTTTCCTTCTTGATGTCCCATTTGTCCAAGTGATTGATGATTATACTGTTTTCTCATGGAAATACACCAAATTTGATTTTTTGTGGAGTCAACTTAACTGATAAAGTTGTCTCTTGGTCTAAATCCCATGGCCTTAAGATCAGTTCCCATTTTGATCATTTCCAGAGTTAATATTTTCCTTGTCTATAATTTTCCACTTTTTTTGGGTTGCGTATGGAATTGGTCCCATGTTTGGTTTTTACCTGACATGGCTAAGACAACTTTCAAATTCGGTGTCACCTTTCCTGAGGTATTCAGAAGCAATCTGAATACGGTTGATATACAGTTGCGGTGCCACAAGGTACCCAAATAACTAAAAAAAAAAAAAAAACACAGTTTCCACTCATCAGTTACTTGCAGTTGCAGCTTTGGTTACAGAGGCTGTGCACAAGGAGGTTTGAGCTGATGCTACAGTGGTCCCTGAAACATGAAATGTTGGGTGCTAGTCAGGAGAAAGTCCCAGTAGATTTCAGAATAAAATCACTGCAGCAACTTTCGCTAACTTGACTAGTGTAAACAACATGGCAACACAGAAACATGCGGAATAGGAGATTTATGTACACGGGTGACGGGTAATGTGCTGTTGATTTTGTACAGCTTTGTACAGGACTTATCAGCTCCCCTTTTTAGTAACCAAGGTGAATACAGGATATTCGCGCTACGCAGCTTTTGTTGCAACTGTCTCCTGTTCGAGCCGACACAGGGAGGCTGATCTGGGGTTGCTGTCTGCTCGCTGCTCCGCCTTCTTCCTCTGAAGTTAGACAGTGAGGCAGCTGGGGGAGGAGGGGAGGGGAATGCTGTTTGCTTGATGCTGTGCTCTGATTGGACAATATCAACTAGTAGAAAGACAGCCTAGGTAGAAAGACAATCTGTTTTCTGATCTGACTGTTTTTGAGCCAATTAACAAACCTGAGCAGGTGCTTTGGTATTCAATTTAGACATTCACACAGCCTCATCAGTGAACAACAGACCATATAATGCCCCCAAAACCTCAGATAAATGACATTTGTTGTCATGGCCCCTTTAAGGAACTAGTATATTCAGGTCTGTCATCATCCTGCCATTTTTATATGCGTGTGTATATGTGATGCTTTTTTCCAGCTGAAAGAATCTCCTATTGTGGGCGTGGCTGGCACTCTGCACCTGTCACACCTAAAAGCAATTTCCTCATCAGTTACAACTCAAATGTCATTTAAATTTCAATTAAATTGCAACAAAGTTACACACAACATCCACAACAGAAGCCAGAGAAAAATCGGTCACACCTCCACAACCTGAAATGTCTCTGAGGCAGAGACCCTCCAGAGTTAGCGAGCGAGAGAGAGAGAGAACTGGTAAAGCGGCACAGAGTAACAATAACAGAGCGCTCCATTATTAATCAGAGAAATAAAATGTTATTTTCTGATTGTTTCACAGCGGTTACCTTCAGCAGGTAGACACGCCCACGGCAACACACCTCAGCTACTCGCGGCCCCACCGCCTGTTTCCCTGTTTCTGTCTGAATATGTGCTAAAACTGCATCTTTAAAATGAACTGCATCTGTCTGAATCACAATAAAAACTATTACAGATGTGTGTGTGAACACAGTCAAGAAATCGCATTTAGCACCAATTTCACCAGCAGCAGCAGCAGCGGTGGCTGCAGCGGTGTGGGCATGCCATGCGCATTGGTGCTTGTCACGGTTCAGAGTCACAGCCACCATGTTTTAGGTGCTGCACAATCGACTCACTCAATTTAATCTCAAAAAGACTTTTGGCCCAATTATATTTTTCCTTTGCTGATGTAAACGACGTAAAGTCAGGAGAGAGAAAGAGACATTTTCTGATTCTCGCTCGTTTTCTTCTCCCAGATCCATTGCAATTCTCTCCTCTATTGCCTCTGATTCCTCACTCTCTCTCTTGGTTCCTCGCCTCCTTCATCACTAGCTTTGACCTTAGACATCTCAGCTGCCAGACAGTTTACCTGGTTTCAGCCAAATGAGCATATTTGCGAGAATGGTTGAAGTAAAGGCCACAAGCCATGTGCACATTTACAGTACAATGCGGATGTTTCATCTTAAAATGAAGCGTACACTGCAAAAATAGACCTAAAAATAAGAATTTTTTTCTTTAAATTAAAGTATTTTTCCTTGATTTGAGTAGATAAATAGGACTATTTGCCAATGGAATAAGAATTTTGCACTTAAAACAGGAACAATTCATCTCCATCACCTTATTACAAGTGCAGTATTTCTTAATTATCTTATTTTAGGGGTAAAAATACTCATTCCATTGGCTAATAATTTTATTTACCTGCTCAAATCAAGGGCAAATACATTCATTTCAAGAAAATTTTACTTATTTTTAGTTCTCTTTTTGCAGTTTAGAAGATGATTTCTTCTAAATAAATAAATTTTGTGTGAATAATGTAATGTTCCATTATGACACCCACGCCCCACACCAATGTTTTTCTGCCAACACTTTATTTTAGGACGAACAGAACAGGACAGCTTTCACCCCGCCTGTCTACCGAACCACGACGCCTCCCCGGAAGCCACGCATTTCTTCCGGTATAACCCCAGAAGAACTTAACTTAAAGAAACAGTAAGTGTGCAACAGCACTTAGCAATAAAGTCTAATATGGATCAGTACAACAACATTTCTTATTGCCACATTACCAGACAAGACACAAATATATATATATATATATATATATATATATATATATATATATATATATATATATGAATCATTGTATTATATTTTAGCTATTGATTAAATTTACAGTTTTTGATTTAAATTTTTAGATTAAAAGGAAATGTTTATTTACACGTCGTTGTTGTGTGGGGAAAAAATACTGTCAGACCGCCATTACACTTTTCATTTCGCACACCCCCTAGTGGGTGCTCGCGCACCACACTTTGGGAATCCCTGTCTTATGCTAAAGATTATCTCTTGTTATTCTGTGTTTACCTCTTCACCGTTGCTCTACCCACTCAGTTCAGCCCTTCTTGGAAATCCCTTACCATCCTCCACAAACAGGCCTAAATCGGTGGCAACCAGACTTTTGCTAA
Source organism: Fundulus heteroclitus (assembly GCF_011125445.2). NCBI lineage: Eukaryota > Metazoa > Chordata > Actinopteri > Cyprinodontiformes > Fundulidae > Fundulus > Fundulus heteroclitus. The sequence goes on along the minus strand of NC_046381.1, from coordinate 31,841,143 downwards.
CCATCCTTGGACACTTCACACAACAACTTGATGCCAGAGTCCTACAGAGCAAACCCCACTTCAAGAATCAGTCTGCAGCAGTCTTGCTTTCATCTTTTCATTCCATCTAACACCTCTTCAGGCCTCCTTGACGCTGACCTGCATGGGAACCGAGATTATCTACTGTATCTAACTGTACTTTAAAAATAGTACTTATCGTTTTACATTCTTAATTGAAATGATTTCTCTATGTGGGTCAGGACGTTAAACATGGACATGGCGGTTTAAACTATTGTGGATTTTGTTGTATCGGTGCAGAAAAGTGTGGAACCTTATAAGACCCCTACTACTTCCACTGAAAACCTATGTTCAACACGTTGTTAAAAAATGCACCACATATGACTGACCTGCTTTATAGATGGTAGGGGAAAGCCAGGAAAGTATCCATCTCTTTATTTCGCCGAGTGCACTCACAGGGATCCATCTTTCCCCTTACTGCAGACATTCTCAGAGCCAGACATTCTACTGTTTCCATAAAAATGGTATCCCCGGAGCACCTCTCCCTTCTGGCAAACCTGAAGCGCAGCTGATCCCTAAAGACCATCAATCTGAGCGGAGCTGCTGCTGGAGCTCAGGCTCGTATCCCCCTTACTTTTCTCTGCAGGAGCTAGAGGCAAATTAAAATGCCGCATAAAGCTTTATTATCTTCTGTAGATAAAACTGGATATCAAGTTTGCATTTTCCCAATTACAGTGTATATATTAATTCACAGCTTTAAAATGCATTGCAGAATTAGATCATGGGAAAACACTTCATCATTAGTAAAGTGGGAATATTTAGACTGACTGTATGCTTCAATATGGCCACTAGGTGATAGCAAAGACCCACTGTTTCCAGTGTTATTGTTGGATTCAGTAACCCTTAATTCAGAAGATTTATAAAAATCACTTCAGAACTAAAATTTCCCTGTAGTCCAATTCCTTTTATATAGCTAATACCAGTTATTGCAGCAAGACAATTATGCCAGCTGAAAAAACACGTGTAAACCACAGAAAAAAACATATGGGGAAAGTGAGTTCAGATTAACCCAGCTCCACATCCCTGACTAAAAAAAAAAAAAAAAAGCTCACAAGGACAAAAATATGTCTGGTCAAAGCTATTGGAGGAAATTACCCCTCTACATTTCCTCAAAATGTGAATCACTGGCTTTTTTTTGCCAAAAACTACACATCCCCTGAGCCTGTTGTTCACCCTCCTTTTTCTCTCTAACCATCTGTGGAAAATTGAGTTATTTTCCATTTGGAGGAGTGAAACACCAGACCAAAGAATATTACACGTTGCACGCAGAGCGCCCCTAACCAAGAGACGTGAGTAAAAATGCAGCGGCTGGCTGTCAGCAGTGTGATTGAACATGTCCAGGTCTGGGCTGATCCCAGATAAGCACCGGGCATGGACCAATTAGGGCCTTGGTCACATGCGCATGGACACTTCTTTTTAAAAAAAGGTATACTGGTGTTTTCTTTATTTCTTCGACACAGAACTGGTACATAATGCATTCCTGAAACAGTTGAAATATTTACACCCACATACCTAAATGCTTAAAAGGCAAATGTAGCATATTTTAAATCAAAGGGTCATCTACTTTTTATTTCCTTTTAATAGTATTATATCTTGATAGGAATGAAACATCACATTCACATTCTCTAGAAAATATATAACATATGGGGATTTTTTTGTTGTTGTGTCATGGAGATACACAACTTGCCACAAGGAGAGCACATTTGATTCAGTGTGTCTTTCTGTATACCTTAGGTTAAAATCTTACTTTCAGTTTTTAGTTATTGAACATTCAACTTGTGTGTGGTGTAATGCTTTAGTGAATTTGTTAAAAACAAACTTTTTTCAGTGGAATGCATGGAACAGAGGGTAGCAACACAGCCAAGTTGTTACAGTGTTTGGTTAATGTTCCTTCCTGTATTCCTATTGGGGCTCAGTCTGTTGCAACACTTTAGACATTTCTGTCTTTACCGATGACATATTATTAGCTAGTTTATTACAATCTGAGACAAACTACATTAGATGCATTTCTTAGCAATTAAAACTATTTTTGATAACCCTGTTCAGAAAAAACATTTTGTTATACTGGTGAAGTACTGGGTCCTTCCACCTGTCAGGGGGCTGTTAGTTAGTTTCCACTTCCTGGCTGCGCATGCACACTTCTGGTGTTTACGTAACAGGCTAGCTTAGCGGTTAGCTTCTGCGTTAGCCGTTCACTGTAGCTCCGCTGCTCTCACTGTATACTCTGAACATGGCTGAGAGTCGTAAGAAGTATACTGTGTACAAGTTTAAGAGAAGAAGAAGAAGGCCTCAGTAAAAAGATATAAGAGCAGAGTGGATTTGTGAGAATTTTTCACATGATCTCCCTGAGGAGTGGAAGAGCAGGTAAGATGGTCTTGCACGTATGCAGTTATTCAAAAAGGAACTTGCAGAAACTTTGAGAAAAATCACTGACTCTACCTTTAAACGCTATAAGATAAAAAGAGATAGTTTGGATTTTTTTAAATGAAGCTCTATGAAGTTGTTAATATCTGTGTTGTAGACGTCTTCAATGTAATGGAATTCTGCCAGGACTTCAGGTGGTCACCTTGTGTTAACTTATTAGAGGTGCCTAAAACAATCCAGAGTGAAAATTTTTTTTAGATTTGTTGGATACAGTGCTATATTAACAGACACTAAACACATATACATTGTCACCAAATACAGTTAAATTTATTGCTGTTTTCTCAGCCTAACGATTGCTTGAGTTATGATGCAAAATTCTATATTACCCCTGATACCAAGTATAAATCTGCCTGATGGTGAGAGCTTCAGGATCATTCCAAACAACTACAAAAACTAAAAAAAAAAGCATAGGAGTTGTGATATTCTATGAAATCACATAAATCCCAGAGGATACACTATTTTTATACTTGTTAAGGAAGAACAAAAACATATAGCCATATGTATCATATTAACTTTTTTTCATGTAATTTCAATTTGTATACAGTATAGGTAGTATGATTAAATATATATATATATATAGTAGTTGTTTCATAACATTAGATTTTATTAACTATACTAATCTTCAAATATGGGCAAATCTTATATACTGAGTACAATAATGTTTTGAAAGGGTACTGAAACAGAATATATACAACCGTAAACTATGGTCCTTTTTAAATTTATTTATTTTTGTTCTTGTTACAATGTAGTTTAACGTGAGAAAAAAAAAAACATTGGCATACATTAAACTAAACTTTAATACATAGTGTTGTTGGTAATGTAAAGTATCCAAAAGGAGGAATTATTTGATCTTTGACATTTTCAATATTGATATCAGTAGTTGGGAAAATATTATGTAATGACAATGGTTATTTTCCATTAAAAGTATTTGAATTTCTCAGAGGATTTACAAGAGGCGGTTCCAACTCCATTGTTTTCAAGGATGTTGTTGAAATGTCTTTCCTTTGCCCTACTCCCACTCAAGTAGAAAAAAGTCGGGTTACCCTATAGCTTAAAAACACAGGGTTAAGGGTTACGAATGAAGGGAATCGGGTGAAATGGGATTCAGCCAATGTCACATGAGTTGATGGGATTCATGTTCATTTTGCGGCTATGTATTTTAAGTATTTTGCATCTTGATAAGGATTCTTACTGCAGTTGTAGTCTACGGACATCGTTTCTCTCTTTAAACCTGAGTACCTGCTTTATTTTGATCACTCTGCCTTCTGTGTGTCTGTTTTTCTAAATTTTTTGCAACCTTTGAGTTTGGAATTTTAAGTCATGTGTTTGCTTGTGTTCTGTTTGGGGTTTGTACAGTAGGTGTTAGTTTTTGCTCAGATTTATATCTAATAGATTTCATCAGTTGTTTCTGTCCTCCTGCTGGCAGTCTGCTGCTACACATTCTGTTCATTACACTAACCTGATCCAAGCCCTGGTAATCGCCCTCCTCTGTGTGTATACTCTCCTGTTCTTCAGTCCTCGGTCAGATCTTTTCGTAGACCTGCCTGCTCGGTCGCCCACTTGTTTCTCCTCCTGGGATCTTTGCTTTTCGTATGTTATGTAATGAAACGTGACAAAAACGTGGACTGGCGATTTGCAGCTGGTCGGCCAGCTGTGTAGCTTTAGAGCCGTGACACTGTTGTTGTTCCATGGAGAAAACAGTCTGAAGGCAGACTGTCTTCCACATGATGGGGCTTCTTTACATGAGTTACAAGAACTAAACTAAGCACGCGATATGCAACGGGTTTATTAAGGGAGAAATTAGAAGTGTTGCAGGTGACCCCTACTGATGCAGTACAAACAGTGTACCTGTGAACTATATCCAGGCTAAAGGTGGTTGCATTTACATTTGTTTTATCTACGAGTGGGGTTGTCTTTTTAATTTATAATTATCACCTATTCAATTTTTTAAATTATATTTAATCAGTACTTAACAATACTGTCCCTAGCATATCTACATCACAGTTGCTGTTTTGTTAATTTTTTTAATTATCATAACATTTTAACTTCTTTAAATGATATCAAAACATAAGATTTAACATGAGCATTGACCACTTTATTAACAAGATTATTGAAAAACTACCATGTTCATAATGATTATTACCAATTACTACTAAAAATCTACCAACTACTGCCAAACTACTTGCTACTGGATACTTAACCCAGGGTACATTTTTATTTCAATAGCACTAGTACTAGTGCCTCCACTAATCCCCTGTAGGTTCCTCTGTAGATGTTGTGTAAATACTTTGTTAACCTGTAATTAACCTATAGAAGCCCCTGACGGTAAATTCTAAGTTTCCTGTTACCTGTAAGTAACCCTGTCAGTACCCTATAGGTATATGTGTATGTGCTCTGGTGCTCTTGTAGATTTCCCATAAGTAATCTGTCAGTGTCACATAAAATTTGCACTTATTATGTATCACTACCTAATTGGAGTGCAAAGTTGTCTTACCCTAGCCTTTGGGGCAATGATGCTAGAATTTACGGAAAATCTTCCTAGTTGGACAAATGGTAGGAAAAGGGTAGTTTTGAAAGTGATGGAACACAATGGGATTGTAAAACATTCATTGGCTGTTGTGTACATTAGTTTTCTTTGCCTATTTTGACAAAGATAAATTTGTTTGCACAGTTTTTTGCCCTCTGAAGTGCAGCCTGATGAGACACAAACATTTAGCTCGGCAAACACAGCTGGTACATTTAGTGGTTGTCTCATCCTCCCAAGAGGTTGATGGAAACGCTGAACATTCACGTAGATCGCTGATAAGTTACTCGCTAGATCCTTTCGTTTTGTCAGCTGTTTACCTCAGGGTGAAAGACAAGCTGCAGCACTGATAGAGAAGGTTAGCTGCATGATCGCATAAACTGCACGCTGTCATTCGTCTCTTTCTCTGGGAGTCCGCGTGCAATCGATCACGGCTAACCATAATGGAGCAGCGGCTCTGGTCGGAGGAGGATGCTATCCATCACTCTGAGGGTAATGTGACACTCATAGCGTTTGCACACAGGCTCAGTGGATGGACTTAAATGAAGTGCTCTGTCCTTTGAAGCGGTGTGTTTGACAAGCTAATGATGATGGAGATGAAGGGTTATTAAATCTTCCCGTGTTCTGTCCTAAACTGAACAAAGTAGGCTTTCCTTGCCCTGAATGTTGAAAATACATTTCCCTTTGGAAGAACTTTTTGAACCATGCCTCTGTTGGATGATACCTTCATCACTCAGATGCTTTTTCTGTTTATGAAAAAAAGATTCCTAAATGGCAAACCCCACTAAATGCAAACTGATGCATCGTTTATATGGGATAATGTTAAAAAAATGTCTTTAGAACCTCAAATATTTGTCTCCCGTAAGGCCACAGAGAAAAACGTGTCTTTTTTTAAACCCTAAGCTCCTTTTCTTTGGTTTGCAGAGCCCTCGTAAGATGCCTAGGTGGTACATTATTATTTCAGTTCATTCTGTCTATTCCAACTCTATAATTACTCCCTACATGTCATTTCACTCTCTTTTTTTTTCAAATTACATGTCTGATCCTCTTTCTCGGATAGGATTTCTCTTGCAATGTATTTTAACGTACTCTATTTTAAACCTTCGCTCTGTTATTATTTTTCATTTTGGGGTTTTCCTTTAATCATTCTCCTTATGATCTTGCTTTTGGTATTTCTTCTGGAACTAAAATGTACAGGCCAGTTATGTTCCTTAAACCTGCTCAGTGGTCTCTATTCTTTCTGTTTTTAGAACAAGAAAAGGGATAGCAGGGTACAGTTAACAAACGTGTCAAGGCCCACCTCATCACGACAAACACGTACATGTCACCCTGCTGCCAGTCTCAAGCAATTGCCACTCTATAAGCTGCCTCGTTCTTACAAATACTCTTAAAGGGACAGTTCAGTATATTTTATTAGGTGCTAGTAAAACATTCTCCCTTTTATTTATATACTAATTGATATACTACTCAATGCATAAATAGTGTCAGATTGCCACACTAAGCGTTATTACAAGTGAATAAATGCTCTATTGTTGAACATGTATGGGTAAAAGCATTTTGGAACATCATTGTCTACTTTTTAAAATGCGATGTTAAGAAAGGGCTTCTAATTTCATACCCTAGCAAGTTTACCCACTTTGTCAGGAACATTTCTATGAATTGAAAAGGGAGATAGTTATCAAATTTTATTATGTATTTTCCTGGAATTCTCTATGCTTTGAAATTGCTGAGACTACATTAGTTTTGATTTTGACTCTTTTTAAGAGGCAGTTTTCTGTTGAAGGTTTAGAATGTGCTAAGCGATGGAAAGACCAGCAAGTTGTGCACTCGAAAGGAAATACCGATCAAATAACATAACCACATTACCAGTTGTTCCTCAAACCTAAAATCAAACTAGATTTGCTCCCAGCAACATTTTTAATCCTTTTCAGAGGCCAATGTTCTTCTCTGGTTGTCAATCTTAGCCAATTTTTCCTCAGGGTAAGGATTTTCCTTCCTGGGCTTTTTGTTGACAAAGTAAAACAAGCAAAAACCCAATGCCAAATTTAAACGCAACTTTCATTTGGGTTGTTTTTCTGCTGGTAACCAATGGAGAATAATCCTCTGATCACATGAATAGTCAGGTTTGGGTTTGGGTGGATGCACCTGCTTCTGCTGCAAGTGAACCTCTGCTGTTTAAAGTTGCTGCAGTGAGCAAGGCAACGAGCAGTCATGGGCAGATCTGTCCGAGTGTTATTATCAAATGAGCAACAAAAGAAGAAATGTAGCTAAACTGTGAATCAGTTACTTCAAAAGTACAGCAAAGTACATACAATTAGCCAAAGCACAAATGTGCTTTAATCCATCTGCTGCTATTTTACTGGAAATACAATCTACTCTGCAGCAACACCACCATGAATCAGGTAAATAAGCGTTAACATCTTAGCTGCTGCATGTAATCCTCTGGCATTTTCCGTTTGCGTTTACCAGCTTAGTTAGTCCTGGAAACAGAAACCCACACCTAGTTAGGGAGAGACTAAGACAAGCAATCTTCCACGGTCCTAAAACAAGTTCAGTCTAAAAATCATCCCCTGTGCTAACACCATTTAATAAATCTTTAAACCATTTTCATGTTAACACAGAGGGGTTATTTACACAGAAGCCAACAATTCTTAAAAGTGGTATCTTTAAGGGGAAAGATGAATGAAGAACAGTGTTGCCAACTCCTAAACAAGAAAAGTAGCTATTGGTTGTTCTAAAAGTTGCTTGAAGTCACTAAGAGCCCAGCTTTCAATCGGCCCTTGTCAGCAAAAACAATAATTGGCAAGGTATTTAAGGACTGTTACAGAAAACAAAGGCTACTGTGAGGTGAGAGAGAAAAGGTTACATTATCAGGTATTCTATTGTTTATTTTTTACAATTAATCGAGTGATCTGATTTTAAAAATAGCACATTCTGCTGATTTTTCACTTAGTTACTTAAACTTATTTTTTTGATCAATCAAAACAAAGTTCTGGCGAGAGGATAGGTGGGTGTTGAGCAGCGAGCAGAAGTGCAGCTGGAGCACTGAGAGCTAGGTTTTACCAGCTAGAAGTCCAGTCGATATTAGCTAGCTCAGTGCGCAGTTCTCTTTGCCACGTTGGAAGTGACTCTACACCTTTGAAACTTTGGTTCTCTGCGCTTCTTTTTTCCTGGTACCCTTTCCCTTCTTAGCAGATAACTGCACTTGGCATCCATGTATCAGCAGGGTAGACCATCCAGAACACAGTAAACATAATTTAATGAAGCTTTGAGGCAGATAATTTTGCCTTAATTAATTTTATCAACCAAGGTCCTCTAATCATTCAATGAATTGTGACAGCCATAATAGGGATTTATACTAAACAAAGTCGCCAAGAAACTTCATCTTCTGCATGTAAGATATTGACTGCTTACAACCTTCTAACATAGCCTTTCTTTCATAAGATTCTGAGCTATCCCTTTAAAAAGGGAATTCTGGTAGTAGCAGAGATGTCGATTTCCAGAGAGTTTCTCCTCTAATTTTAAACCAAAACATCATATTATTGGACCGATGGCAAGTGGAGATAGAAGAAGGAAATAGGCCTTTCAGGACTCTTGTTTACATGAGCTCTACAGGCAGATTTCCCACAAAAATGCACAGAGGCGCTTTGTAAACAGGGCTCGAGCGAAGCTGCTGTTCGTCTGCCAATCTAAACAGAGCGAGGAGCTCGTGGTAAGCTCCACTGTCATCTCTTATTCTAGCCTTGGCTTCATTGGGGAGCGGGAGCCACGGTTCAGCTGCATGCTGGGAGGGACATTTCTCTGAGTGGGGAAGAATGTGAATCACACACACACAGATACACAGAGGCAGCACGTGGAAACAGAAAAAAAAGCCACTGAAGACAAAGATTGGGACAATGCCTGGCTTGATATTACTTTGAATCAAGCTTTCATTTATCATATAGATAAAAATAGGTCAAATGCAAATCATATCAATTAAGTAGCTGTAAAAAATGGTTTTATGGAAATTCTGGCAACTATTTTACTAAAGTTACTGAAGAAAAGGTTACATCTTAATGTTCTCATATGTTTAAGCTGAGTAGTCGGGTAATGAATTCTATGCAGCGCCTTGCAAAAGTAATCATTGCCAGTTAACATTTTAATATTTTGTGACATTACAACAACAAACCTCAATGTATTTTAATGGAAATTTACAAAACTGACATAAAGTACTGTCTGTACCACCTCGTCTCTTATCTGTTACTTGAATTTACCTTTAATGATGTGATTTAATTAAAGCATATTTTCAGATAGGAAGTTTTATTGCATCAGATTGCATCGGGACCAAATGTGTAAAAATGTGTATGTGAGTATTTGTACTTGGTTGTTCCAAGTAACACTAGGGGGTGCTAAGTTGTAATAAATCACAACAAATTTTCTTGAAAAATCCAGAGAGGAAAATGAATCTCGTGGTCAAGACAATTCTGTCTTAAAATGACAGTATGTGTCTTCTCCTACTGCCCTTGTTAGAGATGCAACTGACGTAGCACCTCTCCTTTTTGTCAACTGGATTTGCTCTCTGAGGAAAAAACTTTGTTGTTAAAGTTAGAGGTGAACTTGGGTAATTGAGGCCCTGCTCGTTAAGCCAGTGGAGCAGACTCGAGACGGGCTCATGACTAAAGTACTTTTTGACAGGCCAAAGAGCCCAAAGCGTCTTAGTTGGCCAAGCACCCATTAAGACTGCAGAAAGAAGGAGTTAAATGGACAGAAGCTTTACTCACTTAGATTGGATTTCACTGTTTTCCACAAATTTCTTGGTTGTGTGGCCACACATAAATTGATATAAATCCATAATCCAAATTCTAGCCCGAACTTGCCTCTCGCGCTACTCTTGTCCTCACAGAAGTGTGTTAAGTATTGATCCCTGCCTGAATAATTGAGGAGCTTAAGCTAAGCAAGCGTGTGCGGGAAATGGTACTGAATAGTACATCCCACAATTGGGCATCAAGTTTGAAGTGCATGGGGCTGCAGAGCAAGTCAACAATTAATTAGGTCCGGAAGTTGTGCACTCGATTTGTAAGGAAGTTTTTCACCCACTGTGCAGAGAAAAGTTTGAAAATGTCTTAGATTCACTCAACAGTTTGTCAGTGTATAACTCCATAAACTGAAAGCTCAAAAATTAGAAAGATTTGAGATTTAAATTTAAAGATTAATATAATATTCATGCCATGATGAAAATAATGTATATCAATGTTGGAAGCAACATAACTTATGAACAACTTATCAATCTTTACCTCATCTGGCAATAACAGCCTTTTACCAGAAGCCTATTGACTATGTGGGTAAAAGATAATCTGCATGTGCAGTTTGTGGTTTTAAAATTCATTGAGATGTATAGGCCAAATGTTTTTATTATACCCTGGAGAAGGAACCATTTAGCTGCATCGATTAAAGACTAATATCAGTATGACTTTTATGTCCATGATTTAAACTTCTGACCATTATTTAGACACCTAAAATAAAGCATAGAGGACTGTATGATGTATAAGCTTCACCATCCTATCACGGATTAGGTGACCAGGTGTTCAGGTTTGATATGTTTTGAGTGTAAGCACATCCGTTGGCAGCAAAATGTGTAGAATTGTACTTTCATCAAAATTCTTATGTTGCGTACAACCCCCTCTAGTCCCATATCCACCCCACCCGTTTTTCTCACTCCTCCTGTCACTGTGGAGAGGGAAGGCGTGGGACGGGCCAAGCAGTTAATGTTGAAATATGACCTGAGGATTTGTGGATTGTCTGCTGTTAGACTTGTTGCAGAGAGACAGTCCTCAGATGGGAAGCTGGAAGCTGAAACAAATGGGAGAGTGTTCTCAGCCCACCATGCATACACTGCATAACTTTCACTTGTATGACAAAGTGAAGTCAACCCACACTGGCAAAAAAAAAATGTGAAGTATTTGTCTTTACGTGCGCCATGTAAGATTGCTACGGTAGGACAAAACCTAAAATCTCTTGGTGTTTTTTTCAATATTTCTCCTGTTATTTTCATTACATGTGTTTGTTCTGTCTCTCTGCGCAGAGAAAAGGTCAGCATTCTTTGGAGAATTAAATGACTTACTCCCACTCTGATTGATTGGGAGAACTTTTGCGAGTGGGTGAACATTGCCAAGTCAAAATGTGGGATTATCCAAAGCAGAAATAGGCCTGAAAAACTGCTTTAAGCAAATATCCATTTAAGGATTTAAGGCCACTTATTGCATTTTACATTTGTTCCCAAAGCAATTTGTTTTTGTTTTTTCTTGAATTGTACAGGATGAATGTCACATTAAAGGAGGAAATAGCGGTAAAACATTTATCATGTTTTCATTTTAAATAAAAAAGTATATATATATATATATATATATGTATATATATATATATATATATATATATTAGGGCTGGGCAACGATTAAAATATTTAATCGTGATTATTCGCCCTGATTAATCGCGATTAATCGCGATTAATCGCATTGTATTTACAAACTCCAAGAATGAATTCAAAAGTAGTGTAAAGAGCACTTTTATTTTAATGTTCTGCTGCCACATGAACAAAAGTGTTGTAACATTTGTAGCACTTATTTTATACTGGATATTTTCAACCCATCTATTGAATTTAGTGCACTAGTTGATCTTTTCTTCATAAGAGAACAGCAAGCACTGCAGCCAAAATATGGCCTTTTTTGACCTGCTGTATATTAGCCAGTCCCTAAGCTTGATGTATCATGAAACTGTTGACCTTTTGGGTTTTGTGGTTTTTATTTTATTATTACAATTAAATAATAATAATAATAATAATAATAACAATAATGTTATGTTCAGTGTTTTTTCGCTAATCCACCTCTTATATATTTCAATCCTTATGTAATTTTGTCTGTGTTGTGTGCACCTGCCTGTTGCTTTAATCCTATAAATTTCCCCGTCGTGGGATAAAAAAAGGATTAGCTAATGTTATCTTATCTTAAATAACACTTTTTAATATATGTACTGGGTTCTTTCAAGGTCTTAATTACATGTTATGTGTGGGCTCCAGTAACATCCATCCATCCATCCATCCATCCATCCATCCATCCATCCATCCATCCACTGATCTACCTGGATGTTCCCTGGAGGACTGAAACGTCTCAGTCAGAGACGTCTGTGGGTCTGTCGGGGCAATGAGAGAAGTTTCGTCTCCTCTCTCCGTTTCTGGGGCTCGACGTTTTCATGTTTTTTCACGTGCTTAGATAAATTTGTTGTGTTTCCACTGAAATTAACCGGCTTTTTACAAAACATACAGCTTGATTTCATTTACGGTATTAAAATAAAGCCGAACGGTGCTACTTCCCGTGTTCATGTTTTTTCGCTGCTGCGGTCTCTCACAGCTGTTTCTTTGCTAAGTTTGTGTGAGAGCTGAGTGGGCGGGCCAGGCTGAGCCTGCGTGCTGATTGGCTGGCGCCGCTGAGCCATGTACGAGAGGGGAGGGGGAGCGGGAGAGTGCTGCTGCAGTCAGCGCGCGTGCTGACTGACACTGACTGAAAGCATGTGAGCAACATGCGTTAATGCGCGATAAAATAAATATCGCCGTTAATAGTCTAATGAATTAACGCGAAATTAACGCGTTAACTTGCCCAGCCCTAATATATATATATATATATATATATATATATATATATATATATATATATATATATATATATATATATATATATATATATATATATGTATATATATATATGTATATACCCTCAGACAAGTTGTTTAAAAGAACAATAACATTGTAACTAATGCTTAAATATTACGCGTTCCGCTACAGTTGATCAGGCAAAGCCAGCTGTCAGAAAATGATAATTACAAATAATAAAAAGTTATTTATTATTTAAGTCAGTTGGGACTCAGTATAAGGACTTATTTTTGTAATACTCAGCTCCTCTTTAGCTGCTACTGTCTCTACAGCCCACACTTGTTTTAGCTTCAAGATATCAGTGACCGGTGAGAACTACGATCCCAATGTATCAGGTGTTGCCAGGTCATGTTTTAAACGGTGTGAAAATCAATAGTAATGTTTGCACCACACAGACCCTTGTGAGAACATTTGTCGCTTCTTCTTTGGTCATTTACTGCTGATGCAGTAAATGACCAAAGACGTGAGGTGAGACAACAGAGAATTAACAAATGATTATATCTGCTTTGCTTCGTCTAACCATTTTGGCTGTTTTCATGCTTTACACACTTTCAGGTCATACAAACTGGAGACAGTTTGTTTTTCTTTTTTCTTTTTTGTTTGACGTCCCATCCACTCTTGAGGTCCTTTGGGGTGAGTTTCTCCTTTAGGAGATCAAGTTGCATCCTCTGTTTCTCCAGTCCGGGCCCCAGCTGTCTGAAAACCAACCTTAATTGTTTTCTCTCCCCCCTGGCTTACAATGTCGTCTAGACTGCAGGTTGTTTATGAATAATGACGGCGTCTCACCTGGAACCTGTGGCCTCATAGTCTACAAACAGAGGATTACCTTCTTTTTTTAACCTACAATAAATCACCATGGAGCTCCCGAAAGAGGAACAACTGAGCCTGCGTCGTAGTGCATGTTTTGTACTTTTTGAAACATCTTGTCAAAGTGCCTTGCAAAGGTTTTCAAAAACCATAGACTTTTTTTCACATTTGTCATCAGAAACTTTTGTATTTTCTGAAAATGACACAAAATAGCCATGGAAGGAAAATGATGCTTGTTTTTCAGCACTTTTTACAAAACTGTAAAGTGTGGCGATCATATGGGTCCTGCCCCGATAAGTCAGACCTCGGTGGAATCACTGTTCGCAACACTTCCACCACCACGTCCTGTGGGGTAAGTCTCTAACAGGTTTGGACATCTAGAAAGTTTTGCAAATTTTTTTTTTTTTGCCAGATAACTCTAGATCAGCCAGTTTGGATGGAGAGATCCTGTTCTAACACATGAATAGACCCTGATCTAAACCACGCCATCGTAGGGCCGGCTGTATGGATCATTGTTCTGCTAGCAGGTGAACCTCTCCCGCTGTTGAGGCAAAGCATCCCCACAGAATAATGTTTTATCATCGGGATAGTGTGTAATAATTGCAGTCTCGTCTGAGCAGAGCACATCCTTAACCGGTTTGGCTACATCGCTTTCAAAGGCTTGTGGCAAACTACATGATAATTCTAATGGCTTTCTTCCTGCCACTCATTCACAGAGATTAAATTTGTGGAGTGCACTGATGATAGTTGTTATGTCAACAGATTCCCTCACCTGAGCTTTGCATCTCTGCAGGCCTTTCAGAATTACAGTTTGTCTCTTGGCTGCTACTCAGTTAATGCTCTACTTGCTAGGCCTGTCAGTGTTGTCAACCTTTGCAGTTGTGCCATCCTCTCTCAATCTTTGGTTGATTGAACAGTGCGTTGTGAGATAACCTAACCGTCTCCACAACCTCATCCCTGACCTATCTGCTGCATTCCTTGGCCTTATTCAGTCTGTCTGATCAGTAACGTTCTCTGACAAACTTCACAGAATAGCTGGTTATAAAATGACGCTAAATTACACACACAGATGGATCCTCTTTACTATTTAGACGACTTCTGAGGACAACTTGCTGTTCTGGTTTTATTTAGGACTATAAGAGTAAAATGTTTAGGGGTTGACTTAAAATGCACAATAAAGTTTTTGAGACTTGCATGTGTAAAAAAAAAAAATAAAAAAATAGAGCCATACATTGTTTTCCTTCCACCTCACTCGTGCAGAATTTTTTGTTGGTCACTAAAACAAACTTGATAAAAGAAGTTTAATTTTTTAGTTTGAAAGTGACAAAACGTGTAAAAGGTTATTGTGTTTGTAAAGCACTTAATTCCACTTGTGCACATAGAGCAATAAGGCAACTACCATGTGTTTTAGCAGTAATAATGCTTACATTCCTAATATAATGTTCGTCTTTTTTTCTGTCTGGACACTGCCAGCTGAGCCCAGATCTGGTTAATGTGTAGCTGACATCAGAGAAAGCCCAGGTTTGTTTTCTTTGCTGATTGCTATACTTACGAGGCGCACCACCATTTAAACTCATAGACAGTGAGTTTATGGTAAGTGTCAGGTCTCATTCTTTAGTCTAAAAAGAGCCAACATACCAATCATAGCCAAATCTCACACAGTTTAAGGTTCTAAGCCCTAAGCGGTGTGAGCCTAAATCAGGCACAAAAGTGTCTGCATTTATTCCAAAGCAAAACACATGCGAAATGGACCATGGCATCCTGAAGTTCAACTGGAGCTGCTCCACAGCGGAGGAAAGTGGGGCTCTAATTGCAGGCAGGTCTGTGTTTACTTAGCGGTGACAATAGCAGCCACTGAACCTGTGTTTATTTTTGACTTTAGATGACTTTAGAGGAGAATAAATCATCCTTGTGCAGCGGCATCTTAAAAAAAAAATCCTCAAAGTGAATGTCAAGTTGAAAGAAACCAGCATTTTGTGGAGCAGTAAATGTTTTCTCCACCTTTATATTTTTTTACAAACGGGTGAGCCTTTGAAGAGCAATGCCAGAAAAGCCCCCTTGGCTAATGCATTAGCAAATAATTGTTTCCCTCACTTCTCAAAATGTAAAATATCCACTCTCCCACATTAATTGCGGACATTTAACGAATCTCAGGATAATAGTGCTCGGCGCCGTGCTATTTTCCTCTTAGTGCCTCATTATGCGATAAAAAAACACAATGATGGGCCTATTACGGAGCTATGCAGAGAGGGATTTTTGTCACTGTAGGACCGCTCTTTTGCTGGTCCTCTTCCCTCAACAGAGGGGGAGCTCAGGGGACTAGATCACAGTGTGAAGAGCTCCCAGGGGTGCATGGGATAGCCGAGGGGGTAAAATAGCAATGTGGGGATACAGAGATGTTGGTGGTTACAGTTAACTCATCATAGAAGGGCAAAGGCTGACATAGGGGATGTGGCTGTGTTTCTGAAGATCCCTGGGGCAGACCCTCCAATTACAAGGCTTTTAGGAAATATGAGAAGCAGTACACACAGAATATAATTTATGTTTATGCTCTGGGGACATAAGTTGGGCGGTTTCAACCAAACATCGAGTCAAGAATTGTAACCAGTTTGTTGGTTCAGAGAGTAGTCTGAAAGCAGCTTCGTTATTCTTCACGGAACGCAGTATTGAACAAAATCATTGCCTGATCAAAACTTCTCTGAACCTAGTCCACAGAATTAAAATGAGTGACGAGTTAGAATGTGACCTGATGCGAAGGTTTACAAATGGCACACCAACAACTATATCACATAGCTCCTAATCACCTGTTTATAATAACTGTTGGCTGCTCTAGCACCACCGTAAATTGAGTAGAATGCCATGTAAACCCTAGGAAATATACCACTCCTTTGCAGCTCCAACACAGAGTCTCACAAGACAAACTATACAAACAGACATCAATTCCTAAGTTCAATAAAATAATTATTTAACAATATAACATGAGTATATTTAAAGCTTTGGTACCCAAACATACCCATTATGTCATCGCCACATCGCTCTCTCACGTCTTCTCTGCAGCTCTTGGCCATGAGCACTAATCAGGAAGGGCTTAAAATGAGCAGGAAGCTACGAGAGAGATGCCAGATTGTTAGCTCTTCCAGCAGTAGTTCCTAGCTCAGTGGATCCAATGGGATAGCCTCAGTTTGTGTCCCGTCGTCGGTCTCTCCTCTGCTCCTGGAAATATCTTTTTGATAAAAAGCACTTCCTCCATTAAGGCAACACCTTTCTCTCCTCAATATTCCTCCTTTGTCAGCTGTATAAACTATTAAAACCACGCGCCTCTCTTCCTCCCACACAGACAGACCCCCACAAAGAATCCAAACAACCAGTTTACTCACCTTCCATTTTCAATAAACCCATTAAACTGTTGTTCAGTGTCTGTAATTGTTGCCTGCTCCAGAATTCATTATTTAACAATCATGACACACAATGCTAATTTTTAGGCATTTCTCTGCGCAAATTAAACATTACATATTGATAAAACTTCATCAGTTTTTACATTTATCCAAGAAAAGTCCCAAAAGCATCCCCAACAATGTATTGGTCAATGAGTACTCAAAGACCTCCTAGTCTATATTTGCGAGGATGGTAACCTACGAGTGGCTGTTTATCTAATTGCAATGGATGTGCTTTTGATGTTCTGATATCAATAATAACATAGGTGACTTTTATGCAGTCTCTTGCCTCACCAAGTACTGCCGTGAAGCTGTCGTCATCCATACAAAGTGTTACCTTTTCAGCATCGCCTGTCGTTCCAGCCTGTGCTGACGAGCATATTGTTGTTCGAATGTGACAGAGTTGCTGACAAAGTGAGTGATTGCCAGGATATCCTGATGGCCCACAGTACAAGCATCCCTTCAGGAGGCCCAGCTCTGAGCATTAGGAGGCACTGGACTGTGAACCTTTGCTGTTTGCTTAGGCTTTCCTGGTTTAGGCCATTGTGACTCACTACTGTATGTCAACCTCCCATGTTTCAGTGGCATCTGTTTATGCAAGTTTAAAATTTACAATGCCTGACAGTATTCACACCCATTGAACTTCTTCACATTTTGTCATGTTACAGCCACAAACTTGAAGTATTTTATTGGGATTGTACGTTGTAGACCAAGACAAAGAAGCGCATAATTGTGAAATCGAATAGAAAATAATACACAGTTTTCGAAAATGCAAAGCCCATCCAGCGCAACCGATTGATATCAGAGGTCACCTAATTAGTAAACAAAGTTCCCCCTACGTGCAATCTAATCTCAGTTAATTCCAGCTGTTCTGTTTCCGGCCTTGGATGTTTATCAGAGAGCATTACTGAACAAACAGCATCACGAAGAACAAGGAACACCGCAGACAAGACCAAGAGAAACTTTTTGGAGAAATTCAAAACAGCTTTGCTCCAAC
Organism: Fundulus heteroclitus; assembly: GCF_011125445.2. Taxonomy (NCBI): domain Eukaryota; kingdom Metazoa; phylum Chordata; class Actinopteri; order Cyprinodontiformes; family Fundulidae; genus Fundulus; species Fundulus heteroclitus. Next base: position 31,823,219 of record NC_046381.1, on the reverse strand, counting down.
TGCAATATGCCAATATATAATAGTTTACCTAAACTGACCGGCCAGGGAAGCAGAGCATTAATCAGAGAAGCAGCCAGGAGGCCCTAGGTAACTCTGCAGGAGTTGGAGAGTTCCAACGCTCAGATGGGAGAACCTGTTGATAGACAACAATTAGTTTAGGTTTTACCACATGAAAGAAGGAGCTCTGGTTAGAAACGACCAAACGGACGTTTTTGGCAAAAATACTACGAGATTTGTTTGCCAGATAATATGCACTGCACATGGCGCACAACACCCAATCCCTACCGAGAAACATGGTGACGGCAGCTTCTTGCTGAGGTTATGCTTCCTTCAGCAGGGAAGCTGGTCAGACTTGATGGGAAGATGGATGGAGCTAAAAGAAAACCTGTTAGAGAGGAAAAGACTACAAACTGTAGTGGAGGTTCATCCTCCAGCAGGACCACGACCCATAACATACAGACGGAGCAAAGGTGGCAATCTCTGACATGACAGGTAGAAAACAAATGCATGTCAATGTCAATGTGATTTTCATTTGTTAAAACTTTGGTTAGCCATAAATCTTTTTTTTTTCCTTTTCATAATTATGCACTACTCTGTGTTGATCTATTGTGTAAAATAACAATAAAGTCCATTGAAGTGTGTGAGATTGTGGAAAAGTTCAAGGGGTTGTGAACAGTTTTGGGCGGCTCTATGTATTTGCATGGTTATACATTTCTGAAAAGTAATGTTTTTGCACATATTTCAGGTTTGCTTTTACGAAACAGAACAGGGCCTAGTTTTCATCTAAATTATCAAGCCTTTTTTTTTCTTTCCCTCCATTTCTGGTTCGATAAAATGTTGTATTTATCCGTCCGTCGCTGAAGTAGGGACAAGAACGCAGCGACACAATTTAATTTGCTGGCTGTTCATTACTGCTACACCGCCGAGGACAAAGCGCTACCTGTTCTAGCCAGCTCTAACTATATTTCTGAAGCGCTTGTTCATTCACAACTAATTAACTCCTCCGTGCAGCGCACAAGAGTGGAGAGCAGAACGATTCTGTCTCGGGCTGCAGTAAACAAGACCCCAGCGGGAAAAAAGGGTCTTGTCTTTGCTGCCTCGCTGTCCAATTTTAATAAATTGATGCGCTAATCATCGACTGCCCCGGTTGTGCTTCCAGTCCCTATTCCTTTGAGCTTAATTTAATTAGATTCCAATGCTAAAACAGTCCCGATGTGGACACAGAAGTGCAAGGTGTAATAGATTTTTTTTTTCCCTCTATTTGATTTTCCCTGCTGTTCGGTGGAAATGATGTAGAGGGTGAAGGGAATTTAATGACAAAAAGAGTCAACAAAGAGCCAATTTCTCTGGCTCAGGGAAAGTTTAGTTTATGATACAGCTGAGGTTTAATGGAGGGAGAATAATCCTTTACAAATAGGCGGTGCATATTTACAAGGTCCTTCTCCTTTGGATAGGATTTGTCTTTGAGTTTTCCCTCAAATTGGCTCTCTGTTGATCCAAAGTCAAAATTTACATTGCAGGCTGTTAATAACTATAAATCGATGCAGTATTCACCACCAGGTAAAATATGTTTTACTGGCAGCAACGTTTTTTCAGTAAATATATTCCTAAGGTTTCTATTGACATCAAATTCACGCCAGATGTGTGTTAGAACCCAAGTAATAAATATACAGAAATCAAGACGAATTAGTCCATAAATAAAGTTATGTGTCATACCAGTGGGATGCAACAAGTACAACGGGTATGGAAAGCCACGAAACTACCTGAAATATGTCAGTGTTTAGAAAGCACTCCTATCGCCATGTATAAATAAATATTTTCTCGTTTAATATTAACTGATAGCCAAATAAAAAGGTGAATCTCTGCTGAAAAAAAAAAAGTAGGTTAAAGCTTCTTTAAGGTTTGCTGTAAAATATATGGGCTTACCACTGAAATACTGAGTCTCCTCTCGGTAGTGCCACTGGAAATATGTAATTATTGGAATTTTGGTTTCAATATATAATGTTTAAAAGTGTGTTTGCTCTTGTATGAATTGAGTGAGTTATGTCAAACTTATAGCTGGCTGTTGGCCTAATAGATCCCAGCATCTTAGAAAATAGCTATAGTAATTCTTGTCCAACTCATCCTTTTCTAAATGTCACTGTTTTTCAAAAGATGTTCATCTACAGCAGATAGCACCTTTGATTTCAATCAGAAACTCTCAAACATCACCAATGCACAGACAGGGGGCAATAACATTAATAAAACAATCTAAATTCAGAAGAAAATTCAGATTCTGTCTAAGCAGTGCCAGGTTAGTTGTTGTTGAGGTTTTCTTTGGGGGTCTTGTCATTTCACACTTTCATATCTTTGTAGTTTTGGTTGCTTTTTCCCCGTATTTCTAATTTTCTTTAATTACTGAATTTCTACTATAACAAATAATTGGGGTCCCTACATAGACAATTTTGCGTAAATCCTATATTCTCATATGCCACTGCACATCCAAAATGTATGTGAACTGCTAATGTCTGCTGATGCATAGGCTTCACATACCAAGGATCAAACCAGATGTACATTGCTGCCATCTAGCACACAGAGTTATGTGTCACATTTTGTAATTTGTTAGTAAAATCAAGCAGTAAAGGCATTTAATGGCTCCAATATCTACATAGTTTCATTTAGCCTGTCACTTTGCTGCTGGAAAGCCTGAATTTGCCCCACTGAGAGACAATTAAGGATATTTCTATTTATTTTTCAATAAATAAAATCTAACAACATAATGGTGGCCTGAATTTGATTTAATTTTGATGGGCCACATCTAATGTACAACCCATTTAATAAATTAGAATATTATTAAAAAGTTAATTTATCTTACCTGCTTAATTCACTCACTGAAACATATTGTATAGCATGATTTCACACAGATAGATGTTTTCAAGCCTTTTATTTATAAGTGTGATGAATTTCCACTTACAATGAAAACACAACATTTATAATTAGAATATTACATCAGACAACTGAAGCAAAGCTTGCTATTTTCAAAAGGTACTTTTAACCTAACAAACAAGCTTCATTGGAACACACGTCCTTTTTTATTTATACGACTGTACTCTGTGTGTCATATCCTCGGATTTCTAGACCACGACCTGGATTATATTAAGACCCCGAGCCTTGGACCTGGATTTGTCTGCCCTGGTTCTGACCACCCATACATGACCCAGGCCTGTACCTGGATTCTGACTTAGCCTTTGCCATCCAGCCTACTGCCAGCATCACCAGACGTCTCCTGTCTTTTGTCCTTAAAACTGTATCAGGTCATCGTAAATACACTTTTTTTATTATTATTATTTTCCTGCCTGTCTGATCCTAAACAACATTAGACATTTGGTGAAAACTTAAACAGGACAAAATGAGACAGAAGAGGAGAAGCCCAATAAGATGTCTGCTTTTGTTGCGGTTGCTGCATTAAAGCCAATCACTTTCATACACTAAAATGGGCCCATGTCAGAAGTCGGACAACAAATATTTCTAATAATCCAGACGTCCAGACCAAACTTTATGTTGAAAAGCACCTTGAAACCCATTGTGATCAGTTTGAACGTGGAATAAATACCTGCAGAACCAGCCGTGTGCTTCATCCACACCACCGAGGATACAAGCATCCAGCCTGTCATTGCATTGTTTAGCCTTGCAGGCAGAACAGCTCCCTGCAACCTTTCCTACGTGAAAAACACACACACTGTTTTTTTTTTTGTTTGTTTCATCATCTCATGTCAGGTGTCAGGCACCAATAACATCATTAAATCATCTATGTCTATAAACCGCTTGAAATGCGTAAAGGCTTTAGCTGTTCGCACTTGTAAGAGGTTTCTTTGCACCAAAGGTGGACCAGATTTCGCTCGAATCAGTGTAATTTTTGTTGTGCAATGGATATTTAGACTCCGAGCCTTTAAACGCATTATTTATTTACGTGCACCTTGTCTGCCCTAGTCAAGCTCTGGCCTTGCTTCTGGTACCAGTGGGTGCCCCAGTCAACATTTTTGCATCTCACAAGGCTAGCTGGTATAAATATTTCAGGTCAGGAAAGCGAACAGGCCCCCAGTCCATTTGTTGATAGGCAGTAGAGGTAATGCAGCACTGGAAGATTATTTATTCATGGTTATGGGGTTAGGTGTGGGCTGCTGTAATAAAAATAAATAAACAGACCAAACATTCGGCCGTCTATTTCACAGAGTTTAATTGAATAATTCTTATTTGGCCAGTAAAGCTTCAGGCTGATTCCAAGTAGCACAGATGTCCTGTGAATAAAACATGAACATGGTGAGCAAATATTAGTCCTAGCGATTCTGATGGTCGTTTTTATTTATTTATTTAGTATTTTGCCAGGTTAAACAGGCACTTTTGTTTTGCTGTGCAATTGTGCTTGTAAACGGTCATGTTTAGATGTGCCAGCTGTAACACATAGCTTAATATTGTGTTATTTAATTTGCAGTTAATATTCCACTTATTGTAGTGTAATACTTTTTTACTGTTTGATTTCCTATATTCATATTACCTACTCAGCTTGCTGGTTATATGTTTCTTATTTATACTTGCACTTAGCTATTTTCATGCTATTTTGTGGCTTGCACCAGAACCAGAGTAACTAATTTTGTTCTACCTCATAAGATGACATGCGCTGAAATTACTATAAACTTGATTGGAACTTAAATAGAAAACGTAGAAGAAATCCTTTATGGTCTTGTACATTTTTTACAACATTCTCCTGATCATTTTTCCTTCAGATTACATTACCAGACAGTGTTGTTCTGTTCATCCAAATGAACTCCATGCACTTTTGTTGCAACTGTTTGGACAGGAGACAAAATGAGATGCAGGATTAGGTTTGCACAGAGTGTAAATTAGCAGGTATCTCCTGAAACTTGTAGCAAATTATTGATTTTTGTTTTGTTCTTTATATATATATATATATATATATATATATATATATATATATATATATATATATATATATATATATATATATATATATATGTATATATATATTAGCCAGTTTTTACAGAATTGGTATGTTTGCTAATAAGAAGAATAAAGAATATTTAAACAGAACAGCTTACATAAATTGGTCACCGTGTATACATTTGCAAGCAGGTATTTGGTCTTCTTAAGTTTCTTCTTAAGCTCAAACAACATGTCAGTCTTTCTCGGTCCTCTGGACTTGAATAAATATCTAGTGAGTAGTTCACTGAAGTACAATGAAGTAACCAGAAGTTGAAGAAATCTTATCGTATCTTCAGCTTTTTCAACATACAACTTCAGCTTTCAGTCCAAAATAATATGCTGTACCTGACAACTGGACAAAACTGCTCTTATTTTTCGTCTTGCTGTCAGTTTTCTTTTCTACCTTTAAAATGTAATAGAAAGTTCTATACTTGACTCTCCAAAGCGTCTTGTGTCCAGACAAGAACAACTGACTAAGCCAATGTGCAACAGAAAAAAGTACAATGCTAGCACTGGTGACTAGTGTATTAACTGCTGCACTTGGCTGTGTGTGTTTGTATCTGCAATGTCATGTTTAAGGAAGCCAGCTAGGCTCGTTCAATATTTAGAATTTCATGAGCTATTGTGAGGTTGAGCAAAACAGGTGAATTATTTACAACTATCTATGGCCAGGCAGCAAACAAAGGAAATTTACATATTAACAAAAAAAAATGTATTTCTTTTTGCTTTTTTCACAAGTCCAAGTACTGTATATTTTCTACAGTCATCTAATTAGCCTTCCTACAGTTACTTCAAGTTGACAACTGTCCTGAGGATGGGCCTCATACACAGCAAAAATGTGCACTTGACTATCTGAAGCCAAATTACTGTGCAGTCAGGAAGTTTCCACCTTGACCGATAAGCCTACACCCGGGCTCCATAGGAGAGCAGAACAATACATATTTGGCCAAATCAGACAAAATGTTTGCTCAGCAGCAATTCTATTGCTTAAGGAGGGGAGAGCTTGCTTTTGCTTCCATTCTAGACCGGTATCTGCGGGGCCAGTAATGATGATCTTGAAGCTAAAAACGACAACCAGCTTGGCCACAGTCCAAGTTAGGGGCATCTTCTTCTTACATGGCTACTCCCACTATTGTCGGACCTCCACAGACAATTCTATGTGACTGATTAAGATATTAATATTAAAGCATCACAATATATAAAAGTACCATCATTACAATACCACTGGATTACTTTGATGCAATATTTGGTTTGCTAATCTATTTCATTTAACCATGTATTCAAGTTCTGTTTGCCAGTGATACATACGACCAGTGAGATGGACTTTTTGACTCCTTTTAAGTCCACAAAAAGTTGCCAGGCATTTAGTGGAAATAAAGATGGCTGTTTATTTGTTTGTTAAAGGGATATATAATCAACTTGTCAGTTGTGGGCATAATTGAATATATATGCAACCCTACAGTGTAGATCATCTTTCCCACAGACCCATAAAACATTTTTCAGTTGATCAGCTAAAAATGATTCGTCCACATTGCATTAAAAAAACAATGACGTGATCTTACCTTTGTGTGGTAAATCAAGTCAACCAGTACATTAATAGACATGAGACAAGCAACATATGTTGTAATCCAGATCAGGCTCTTCAATATCTTGCAGGCTGACAAAAATAGAATTTCACCACATCCGCTAGCATGTTTAGAAACAGATCTAAAATCCCTCAGTCCACCATTGGATTCCGGGCTCTATTAGGCTACGTTTACACTGCAGATTTTAATTTTATTTGTTTATTTATTTATTTATTTTTTGCTGAAATCAGATTTGTTTTTTGGGTGGTCATTCTCGTTCATACTACTAATACTACTACAACCACCATCAGTCTCTAAAGTGACCTGCATGCACAGATAACAGAAGAAGACATCACACAGCAGCTGTTGTTCACTGTTTAGAGAAGTAATGGCAGATTTCATTGTTACTAGAAGAGACAATTAAATCTAGTAAAAACAGATACCGACGTCTATGTGTTACTATGAAATTGTGAGCAATGGGGGCTGACAATATGAAGACCATATCACAACAAGAAGAGAGGCTGGAAGAAAACAGCACAGGTATTAACAAGACTACTACTGACTACTACTGCCATAGCTAAGTCTGTGTGGATGTGCAGTGAGAGCGAGGACAGTAACATAAACGGCAGATGAACATCTTGCGTATACTGTTAGAACTGAAACCCAATATAGTGGAAGCTAACCGGTCAACCAACCGTTTCTAAACTTAGCAAGAATGCTACTAGACTGAACTAAAATTTTGTTTTATTTTCTTTTTGCGGATTAGCGCAATTCTGCCCAAGACTGACGACTTGTACCCTGCTATTCATTCAATGACCACTGAAGATAGGTACCGCACACTGCGACCTTGCAGGATTAAGCAAATACAGATAATGGATGGATGGGTGGATGGAAAAATAGAACAAGAGACGATAAAACGGTTCTAACCAATCCAAGCCAATACAATACCAATGGGAATTTGGAAACACCTCATTTTAAGTTGCTTCAGCCTCTGATGGTATCTGTAAATGAAGCAGAGCCTCCCGTGCCAGCCGTAGAAATCCCATAAAGGAGAACTTAATATCTGATCATCGTGTGAAGGTCAATCTCTATATATAGATAAAGCTAAATCATATAATTTTGCAGATGATAATGACTCAACTGTGAAGAAAAAGAACTTAAAAAAGCAAAGTCATGAGCATGCATGCCTGTTTCTGATCCTAAGTACATACTGGCCCAGTCTGTGTCGGATCACGTTGTAGATGTTTGTTTTTGATGAACTTTTTTCTCTGAATGGGGAGCTTTTTGAACAGCGAAGGCTGTCTCCCTCTCCCTAGGTGGTCTTCCCATATGACAAAGTTTGTATGTTGTGTTTTCCAAGAGGCCATGAGAAATGGCATTCTTATGGATACCCCTGTTAGAGCATGCTAGCCTTTGATGAGAGAGTCTGCTGACACATTGGATGAATTTATTATTTTTGCTTCGACAGATGCAGTAAAGTGCTGACAGTTATTTTGTGAATTACCATAAATGTGGCGGAACATTTTGCAACTATTTTTCAGTGTTAAAGAAAAACAAGAATAGCAATTTCCATAAAATCTTTGGGTTCATCAATAAGTTTTACCTTGAACCTCTCCCATGGATGCAGTTTTTTTTCAGTCTCTTTCTGATGTACCATATTGAATTATGAACACTGACCTTAACTGAGGCAAGTGGGGTATACAGTGCTGTTAATGTTTTTTCTAGGCTATGTAGTGATCTCCAGGATGAAAACTGATAATTCCTGGAAAGGTTCAACACTTTTCCTTGGTTTCTCCATTTGTGAATTATGGATCTCACTCTGGTTTGTGGGGGTCTTCTCTAGACTGATAAATGTCAAGTGATTTGGATTCTCTTCTTTTATCTTTACATCAGGGCATGATGTGTTCCTTTTATTTTGTTGCAGCCTACTTCCTGTTGTCAGAGGTGTTTTGTTTAAATTATTGTTTTTGATTCTCCAGGTCAGGCACAAATCAGACCTGGATGTTGCTATGGAAATTGATCCAACACAGCTGGTAGTTCCTAATTTAAAGCTATATTTGGTAATCCTGTTACAGAAACACTTTTTGTTATATTGGATGAAATGGTCCTTCTTTCCTGACAGTACTCACTATATTATATATTCAGAATAAGGAGGTTAACAAATTAGATCTTAAATTAGATCTGTAAAATTTCTGACCAATCCCAGTTGTTTGTTTCCGAATGGCAGGGATTGGCCAGAGGTTTGGTCCTGCCCATGGCCCCCTCTGTCCCCCAAGTTCCAGGGGGATAAACTTATCTTTTTGTTGTCCCACATGTCAATCATGCTGACGCATGCACTTAACGGCAATATGCGTCCACGTTCCTTGCTACAATAGCTTCCACTAGCTGGCTGCGCATGCACACTTCTATTGTTTATGTATCCAGTTAGCTTAGCGGTTAGCTTCTGGGTTAGCCGTTCATTGTAGCTCCGCTGCTCTCACAGTATACTTTGAACATGGCTGAGAGTCACAAGAAGCAAACAGTGTACAAGTTTATGAGAAAAGGAAGAAGCCCACAGTAGAAAGAAATAAGACCCGAGTGGATTTGAAAGATTTTTCAACGCAATCCCCCTGAAGAGCAGAAGAGCAGGGAAGACAATTTTGCTCATGCACAGTTATCCAATTTTAACAAAAAATTATTTATCTATAAAAAAAAATAATTTTTCCTTTTCCAAAGTCATACACAGTTTACATGGTCAAAAACCGTATTGCTCCGTGTCTAGATAATCCGTCCATATTTTTTTCTAATACAATATACGGCTCGACAGGATGCAAGCCTTTTAAAGTAAAACTAAACTTCACAATAAAATGGCCTGAACAAATCTTCTTACTGAATATGACAAAAATAAAAAGCAAACCATCATACAAATATATATTTTCTATTTATGGCTCTAACACCACTTTTTCCTCTTTAAAAGCCACTGTTAAATGATGTGTTTGTCTGTTTATAACAGCCACCAAGAAAAATCTCTCTACAATTACACTGTCGCGATGCGCTAAAGGATCCTGTCTATTGCGCAATACGTGATTAATTCGAAAGCTCTGAAATTATTCTTGCACCTTCCACAAGAGGTTGCTGTCGTAAAAATGGACGACATGGATACGACAGACTTCCCCATCTCCTCCACTTATAAAGCCGCAATCTAATCCTGTTTACATGAAATAAGCCTGATCTCGAGCAGGTTTAAACTGGCGCACATGCTGAGTTAGCGACGTACGAAGAACGGACCCCAGCAGTGTAAACAACCATACCACGAACACCCAACCCCAAACCACAAATGACAAACAGCTTAAATTCAGATTAACCTAAATTGGGAGAGACCATTATTGGGGATATATTAAATGCAAGATAGAAAATACAATACTATTTACATTAGACAAAGAACAAAAAACACAATTCATTTGCAAACTAATACAAACTGAAACTATCTTAAACCAATTCCAGTCATTACTTGAAAATATATAGCAAGACCAAAAAATCTACTCTGGCCAGTATAACCCCTCTTAATCTGCCTCTTAGTTTGAGCCATACTGCAGTCTGCACACCTGAGTGTGACACACCAGGACGCGGTCCCTCCACTGCAGGTGAATCCAAACAAAACAACACAAAGAGGAAAAACAGTTGCCATGCTGTTTAACTGTTTACCACTACTTCATTTCTAAAAACAATATTCAACTTAACATGTAACGTTGGCTACATGTTACAGCTCCATTTTCATATATTAGTTTAGACCATCATTGTTTCATTTGCACACACATTTTAAACTACTTTTGGCAGCTTTGTTTTATTAGAAATGTCTCATTTGTTCTCGAGTAGAAATATTTGTATAATTTTCATTTGAGCTCACTGAACGTTCACATGTATAAATTCCTTTATGCCTGTTTCGGTTGTATATCCTGTGTGTTGATGTAGTTTTTAGTATGGTAATCTTGTAAGTGCTTTATTAAAGCTGATGAAATTGCACAGCTTACCAAGCTGCTGGCAGAGATGGATGCTAAAGACATGGCCTGAAGTTACACCAGTGCCTCATGCACATGTTGTGTGTGGGCCTGACTAATAAGGGTTAACTGAGGTCAGAGGTCAAAAGGGGAAGTGGCTCAGCCTGCCACAGTCAATCTCTGATTTTAAAAATATATATAGACAACCGCAAGATGTGGCTTTGCATTCTGCTACTTGCTACACTGATTTGGAACACTTTGGGTACTTTTAAATAAACTAGAAAATATATTTATTAATGAAAATACTTTCTACTGAACATTTATCTATAGAAGGTGGAGGTAATTGAATATGTTTTTTTTTTCTTATTTGTTTATCAGTTTTTATTCAAGAAAATGCCCTTTCCTGATTAATTGAGGCAAATGTAACTCAAAATAAGAATTTGTACTTTACCTTCCAAAGTGTTCAAATATAAAATTTGGTGAGCTGTAACTTCTAACTGTGGTCTATATTTATGCTGATATCCACATCCAGGCAATATTGTTTAAAAGATTTGGTATAGAATAAAATCTTCACAAAATTATGTACAACTTCAAAGTTTAAAACATTAGATGTGAGCTTTTTTTCCTATAAAAAAACTGCAAAAATTTGTAAACAGACAGACTAACAAACTAATACACAATGGTTGAGTACCGGCGCATACACAGACATTTTTGGCAGCAGGTGCTCAAGCACCCGTCACCAAATTGATTGATAACATTCAAACAAAACCCAGGACTAAATATTTATGCTTTTGTGGCCTCTGTTTGCTTTTTTGGAATTCTGCTGCAAATATATTTAGTTAAATAAGTCTTACTATGTATGATTACTGAGTGTCTTAATGGATCTCCATAAAACCAAGAACACAGTACATCAGCATTCCATGAGGGTTATTTGGAGAAGGAGGAGGGAGAGCCAACGTGGCGGCTTGTGCGCCATGCATCGGGTCGGTGCAGAATTCTCACAAGAAATTAAATAAATGCCTGTCAAGTATCTAAACTTCTTTTTTTTGGAGTAGTTGTTGGCAGAGTGGATAATTTTTTGTTTTAAATATGGATGTATAAAGAAAAACATCATAATCGAGCAGAAAGGACATTTTTCTCATCCAGGGCAAAAGGGGCAAGTGTTGTGGCACCACCAGCGGTCTACATTGCTATGAAATGGAAGTTCATGGTTATGACATGGAGGTAAGATCTTTCAAGGGGACAAACTGACTCACAGACAGTATTTGTTTTGTTTAAAGAAATATACTGGAGTTATTAGCCCATTTTCCCAATTCAAATATTCTATTTCTCAAATACCATTAGGACACACAAGCTGCATTGAATTTCAGGGGATAAATTACTTTCTTCTTTCTTTCACCTTTCAGTTCTTCTTCTCTTTTGGGTAATTAGTCAAGAATCCATCGCAGAAGCCATGCAGAAACAAAAATAGGATAGGATATAGACAATATTTAAACTGTATTCATGGAGAACTCTGTTGTTACTTGAGTAGTGGACGGAATTGAATATTGTTGTTTTTTTAGCAACATTGCGATGTACTATAGTGTGTGAGCCCATAAAAGTGCTGTAGACATTTATACTTGATGTGAACATAAATGCAGGATTCTCCAAAAACACAGGGGGCAATATACCCAGTGGAAATGCAGTAAACCATAGAAAAAAACAGTTGATGTCACACAACAAAAAATGGCCGCGTGCAGTATCATATACAATTACAATGAATAGTTGGTGAACAGAAATAAACAAAGGGTTAGAAAGTAGAAGAAGTTCCATACAGAAAGACGTGGCATAAAGAAAGCTGTGAAGACCGGGGATAAAGCCTGTCTCTAAAGCCCATAGAGATTTTTCTGTAATGAAAGGTTTAAAGAAACACTTTGCTCCACTAAATACAAATAGATGGCGTTACATACTGTGGGTAGTTGTTTTAGACTTGATTTATGCTGCAAGTGATGGAAAAGAAGTAAAAATCCTTGTTTGCAGTCACTAACCTAGCCAATAAAGTCATCAAACAGTTACCATGCATTAGTGAACATTTGTATATAAGTATGCAAAAAGTATAAATAAATAATAAGAAGAAAATTTTGGAACTTGGATCTATGGATATGGAATTTAACTCAACATAAACTTTTCATTTAAAAAGGAATGAAGAAGCAAACGACATTTAGCTTTTGCTAAGAAAAAATCCTAAAAAAGGTCATTGTGAGCTCTGTTACTGTTTATTAAAAGTAATTAAACATTAAACACATAAAAAGAGTGAGTCACCATATATCACTCAGTCAACAAGAACAGTCTTTTTTCAACCATTGGGCAGGTAATTGTTATCAACTGGTGTGGCAAAGAATGTTGCATCAAATTTGGTTATAACTTGCCACCATGACCAAGTTCCTTTAGTAATGGCTCATAAACTGCTAGTGAGTGCATTTGAGAAAAATACCCAATCCGTTTGCACACTGGTGCATGAACAATTGAACAGACATGCAATAGTCATTGTTGAACTGTAGCCACCCCTGCACAACCTAAATTCTTATGCAGCTTCCTGTATTCACACTGAGATGGCTTTTTAGAAATGTGCATTTTTGTGTAATACACTACTTAAAAAAAAACAACAGAAGCCACAATCTTACATCTACAGCTTTGTTCTCTTCTCTTTTGGCATATTTCCTTTGCAGCACTCCAGGCCCTCCACCATTTTCTGGTGGTGTTTGACATTTTCATATAGAGAAATGTTTTTAGAAATACAAAATAGATAATTTTAAAATTTTATTTTAGCCTACATATATATATATTAAAGTTTCAGCACTTTTCTGCCTTAAAGAATTGTTTACCTCCTAAATGGATTTGGTGTTTGTGTTACATTTTTAACCACTTAGTATTCCTTGTATGATCATGATTATGTAGCCAGACAAAGAAAACAGAAACGTTGTGCTTCACTACACCTTTACCGTTTTGGTGTCAGGTAGGCTCTGTGTTGCGGTGCAGTGTGTATTCTCACCTCTATCCGGTGGGGTGTGACAGATTGACATCAGTTGTTTTCCATCCACGGCAATCAAGAGGAGCATTGAAGGCGGCTGGAGTCAGAAGAAAGACATCAGCGCATTTGTTCACCCAGCGTGGAACCTGACCAGATCCAAGCTCCAAGTCATTCCATGGCCCCATGAGCCTTCCATGCACTCCAGCTGACCGTTGCTCCTCCAGCGCCGCTGTCATCCCTGGCCATCAACTCCACCTTTCCTGTCCACTCCCCAACACGAAGATCCCCCGAGCCTCAAGCCACCCTTCCACTCTAGACTGGCGAACACAGACCTAAAACCTGCTTTGCCTCCTCCATCCTCATACCACAATTCCCATAAGTCGGCCTCTGCCGTTCCATCTTGCCTCCCCGCTTGCTCCTGGTGCTCAATCCGGTCCGTTCTACTTTTCAAAAGTCTGCGACGAGAGCCTACCCAGTCACCAGTCCACTACCCTCAGTCAACAACTAACAATCTCCTCAATAAACTGTTTATTCATTCCACTGCTGTCTCTGCGTTTGCTGCTTCAGGGTCCGTCATGGAAAACACGACATTTGGGTGAATTTACCTCTATTTTTCACCTGAAAGAAACCCCTTCACACCCCTGTTCTCAAAGCCTTTGTGAATCAGTTTGTTTTACTTTATAGTCAAACATTTTACAGTGAAAAATGACTCTAAAATGCTCAGATATCCAAAGCAACTTAACTCAATGGTATATCACCATCAAAAACTAGTACAACCACTTTCCATTTTAATAGGTTGTTCTTGTATGTGCCACTTAACTCTTAAAAAATATGACATTATGACCTCTGATCACAATGAAATGATTACAAAAGACATGGCTGCTTGGAGATATTGGTAACTGAAATCCCATAAGTAATTGTAAAATTGCCTGGCGAGTAGCAAATAACCCATAGCCAGATCCAAACGTAGCTCTAACAATCCTGCTAAAAACAAAAAGAAAAGGTTAGACAAAAACAGTAGACTTTCCCCAGTAGCATATCACCCACAGCCACTACAGCATGGATCCCCCTGTTAGGCTGACAGCATCATTTCATTCCTAATAGGTGCCAAATTGCAAAGGTACCCAATAAAGAAGCGGCAAAATGACCTGCTGTTAAAGGCTGGAGACAACTTTTTAGCTTAGTGTAAGCAGACATATAAATATGTCCGTTTGCTAAAATAGATGACAGTCATGCATGGTGGAAGATATTTTAAAAACAAACAGGTTTAGGAAATCTTGGTTTAAAGAAATTCTTGAAATTATACGAGTAAATGCTGTAATCAGAATCAAGTTTTTATCATCCCTTGAAAACGTTCTGTTTGTCAGATGCCGAGCAGCTATTTTGATGTGTGGCATCGCTCTGAATGTCACACGGTTATTTCTTATACTAGTATTCATAAAATAGATTTTTGTGGCATAAAACAAATTCAGGAGGACAGTTATACAAACTTACACCCCACATTACTCCAGAGGGATACTACAGTTGCACTTCTCGGTGCCATTCCTAGCATTCCACGGCTGTCCCCACAGTTTGATTGGATAGACCTTACCATTAAACCAATTTGACACAAGCAGTGGCCTCCTAAGAAAACAGCCAAAGCTGGGTCCAACGCAGAAAGACGTCTGGGCCTCTGTGATGAAGGGACTGTCTGATAACACCCCATCAGGGTGATGCAGGCAGAGGTCTGCAGTAGTCGGGGGGTACGGGAGAGGGCTGGGTGAGCGGGGAGGTCATCACAGGCTGTCAGCAGGCATGGGCCAGGGTCATTGCATGCCGTGCATTATTAGGTCCCCATCAGTAAAATGCTGACTGTCAGGGCACGGCATTGAAATAGAGGAGGGCTCCCGGTGGGCCTTCTGCTGCTCAGCACCAACTTTCTGGCTCAGTGGTCACGATCAAACCCATCTGGTCAGGCTCACCGCGATGCCTTGTGTCACTCCATTAAACCGAATGTATTACTGGTTTCACGTAACGTTAAGGAGGTGACAGGGAAAGTCGACTTGACCTTGAATGCTCCAGCGGCTGTAATTCCTTCTCAGATGTAGCAATCAACAGACTAATCAGATGGCGTGAGACACTGCGTTAAAAAAAAAACCTAGAAGGACATAAAGTTAATGAGCTTTTACTGAACAGTGGGTTGGCTAACTCCTAAATGGTTTAAGAATAAACATTTATTTCCAAGAAAAGAAAAAGTATGAACACTTAATTTTAGTAAGTTATATCAATTGGCAAAGGTAAAAATGGACAAGTAGTAGTATCTAATGTTTAATTATGAGATCATATCTAGAGACTGTGCCCATTTTCTTTTCCAAATTGCTCAAGCTCAATAAGATCTGACACAAAAAATATTTGAATATTAACTTTTAGTTTCTGAAACAGAACCTAAGTCTCAATTGGAATTAGGGGTCACCCCAACACATGAATAGGCTCGGATATAAAACGTTCCATCAGCAGCTTCGTATGCTTAAAGGTGTTGATCTGCTGAAAGGTGAACAAATGCTCAAACTTCAACTCATTTCCAGCCTGGAGCAGCTTTTCTTCAGGGTTGTCCCGTGTTTAGAGCTAATTCATCTATGATCAGTTTTCCTTAGCTGTTAAGAAAAGGCCTGTTGGTTGCAGTGTGATACACACAGTTACTGCAGGAGAAACAAGCAACCAGCTCTATAACCTCTACCTTTTAAACAATGTAAATGAACAAGGCGCTGATAATAAGGCGAGCTGTAAACCTGGAACCCAGTGCTGAGCGTTTCTGGAGGTTGTTTTCCCCATCTCTCATCACTCTTTAACAAATGTGCAATAACTCATGACTTTTTGGGTAACTTATTGTTGCAACATTAATAATTTATATTTAATGTGCACTATTTTTTAATTTAAAAGCATAAATAAAATCGGTTTCATGTAGAAACAAGTTTTTCCTATTTTATACATGCTGGTTAAATGTCCCTTAAGGATTAAAATACGGCAGCCATGCAGTAACACGCCCCGTGTTTTGTACGAAACAATTCTAAACTTGAACAATGATGTAATGAGCAAAAAGTTAACGCCTCAATTTTCTGTTTTTGTATTATCACAACTGTGCTGCTGCTTGTTCATTGAAACCAAAGTTTGTGGTGATGACTTGACAAAATCTAAAAATGTTCAAGTTGTGGGAATCCTTTTTATGGACCTGTAAAATATAGTAGTTTATGTGGAGCAGCTGCGAGGTGCAAGGAGTTGGTGTTACTAAGATGCTTGGACATGGTGGCATTCCTACTGCTTCTTTAAGTCTTACACCATCAGCTGGAGTTTGCTGATGTGAACTAAGGACTATGGAATTGTTAGATATGTTTATTGACAATGATATGTGGGGAAAAAAGGTCTCTGAGTTTTCAGCTGGATCCTGGTTTGGAGAGAAGAACATACATCAACCTGCGCATAGATCTGAGGATATGAAGCACAGAATACAGTCATATTCAATACATTTAAATAAATGTTCCGATGAGTTTAGTTTGTCAAAATAAAACTGCCTTTTGACCATAACCTTTCAAAATTTATTGAAAAAACTTTACATTATATGCCCACATTTCTGTATAACAGTTTTTTAGTGATCTGACGGAATATTCTAATTGTGAACAAGATAATGCTATTTTAAAACTACGGTTACCAACGTATGGTTAGGATCTGTGACTGCAGGCTGTCTACATGACTGCCAGACTAATTCATTACAATAACTGGTTAATATCAGCTTATAAAACCTGCAATAATTGATAAAGACAAAAATGCCAAAATATTTATTAACCTAAACAATAGCCTCCTAAAAACTACTGTGGAAATTTTGTAGGTTTTTATTTTATATTTTTGCTCCTGTCTAACACTAGAGAAATGTTATGCATAACAATATTACAATAACCAATCTAGTATTGTTTTTGCTGCATACATATTTTTGTAAAGAAGCAGTCAGATTATGTCATATACATTTTTGCTTTAAATGTTTATATAAATTCCATTATACAATATTATATTTCCTCCTGATCACCATACTGCGAGGAACTCATATGTTCAGTCTGTATATTATTGTTGTCTTCGCTGCGTAATTCTAAATTAGTCTCATTGCAGAAAACAAAACAAAAAATTTAAAAAAACTTATTTTTGTATTTTCACAAGTAGACAAGTTTTGAATATTTCAAACTGTGTTTTAAAGTATCTCAGTTCAGTGTGGATATGTATATAAAGTGACCACCAACACAACTGAAAGTCTACTTGTTGAATCTGTCAACACAACAGAGGATGTGCTTTCTTATTTCAAAATAAGAGTGACATACATACATACATACATACATACATACATACATACATACATACATACATACATACATACATACATATTTGGTGTTAGATTTAGAAGACTCTCCCTTATATTACAGGCAAGTAAATAAGATACACTTTTTTTATCAGTCAAAGTCACTTGCCGACATCAAACCAGACAGCACTTCCAAAGACTTTTGACGAGAAAAATTGTGACATTTTCTTATTGCCACCTCTAATTAATACCATTGATATCAGGAATACTGGCTGTTTATCTATGGTCACGTTGGAGTCAGAAGTCTGGAAGCACAAGCTGACTGCCTATGCCTCACACCCAGGATCTAATAACAAACTCACTCTGCAAATTCCCCTGATGACAGCCAGCTCCTGATACTGTAAGCCGATGGCCCCGCTGCTTCTGAACATAGGCCAAGAAACCAGAGGGCCCGCTGCACCACAGGAGCCGGCTCGGGCCACAGCCGCCGCACCGACTCTCCGGTTACAGCGAGGTTTATCTGGATTTGGCAACATGCTGAATCAAAATGTCCAATGGACAGAGTTAGTCACCACCTAATGATGAATGATTAATAGGCGGCGGTTTTGTAATTTGTAACACATCTGAAGGGGATGTTGTATAAGCTGTATACTTAATGTAGAATGTTAGAAATCTATGTGTAGGAATAGAAAAGATTTCAAGTTTGTAAATTGCGATGTAGACAGACTTCATTGTATAGGGGGACTCTTATTTTGTCTGGATTCCTGTAGGGGTTAATTGGATCTTTTTTTTTGCAACTACAGACATACACATAACATAGTAACAATTTTCTCTACAATTAGTAGACTTTTTGAACAAGGAAATAAATTTGCATTCTGATTTAATTACCCTTGACCCAGGCAAACAGCCAAATGCTTGCCGGATTGCAGCAAGGCTATCTGCAACCTAGTTACTGTAAACGACTCGATCTCAATCTCCCGCAGCCTGGCCCTAAATGTTCGCACAGACAAACAAAATGCACGCTACGTCGTTGCCTCATGACCCAGAATGCTCAACAGAGAGAGAAAAAAAAAATCTCTTTTTTTAGCTCCACGATGAAAGACGCCTGTAATTAATACGATCTGCGGCTGACTTGGACAAGTTCCTGTAACAGTACCTTGAACACATGTTTTCGCTGAGGAGTTGAAAGATGGCACTCTCAGGACCAGAACTGACTGCCTCCATCCTTGAGGAGAAACTGCCCTGATTTACCTTTTACTGCTCCAATCTGCTACAACTGTTTTATACATAAAGGCTCCCGTGGAGGGGGGTTAAAACCCAGTTACCCGGAGAGGGCTGAGCATTGTTTATTTTCACAAGAACATTCCAGAAGTTGACAGCTATTCCCTTGTCTGGATTATTGAGCTGTGCTGCCGTTTTTCCAGACTCCAGGCACAGTGTGTGAACTCCCAGCAAGACATTATCTGAGACTCCTATCAACACCTCTGCAGTAATTATTATGATTTGGATCTGACCTGAATTTCATAGAGAGCTTGTTTATGCATTTGTGGGAACCGAACAATAATGAAGGATCGCAAAGAAAGAAATGAATTATTTCTCACTTGATTTACCCATGGAGAGGAGTAGTAAATTCCCTTTCTTGGCTGCCAGGGATCTGACTTACTTGAGATCTATATTTGAATTTTATGCTAGCCTTCCTGTGTCTTCTCCCCGCGTGGCTGCCTCATCAGGCTCTCTAGAAATGTCAGGGTAACCGGACCCGGGCACCCTTGAGTTAACGTACACCTTCAATAACGACCAGGAAAGGGATCCTCGTGCTGACCCCAGAACAAGATGCCAGAATTAGCGTACGTATTTAAAGAACATGCCCTTTGGTTGCAGAAAAGGTTTTCAAAAGATTCACCTCCAACTTCTCTCTAAAAGCTCATATTTGTACTTCGCACTGAACCAACCCATGAAAATGAATGCTAAAGTTCATTTGTTACTCAGAATAATTGTACTATAACAGAAGAATTATTAAAACACAAGCAATGAATGGACCCTAACTATAATTCTTTGTTAGACTTTCTTGAATGGTTCTGATAACCATCATTTTGATAACCAAATCAAAGACAGGTCTCTTTGCGAGAGTTCAGCTCAAAAATGACATGCCCAAAATTTACTGAATATATCTCAATAATTCCACGTTTTTTTTAATAATGTTTTTTGTTCTGGTACCACAACAAAGGTAAAAGCCAAAAGAATATTTTAGAGACCTAAAAATCAATATTTTACTGCGTAAGGGTAAGTGAATATGGCACAAAGTAGAAAAAATGGATTTCTGCATCAATAGAATGCACTTCATAGCCGGAATAGCCTTTTATAAGTATACAGTTGCAATTTAAAATATCTAGTAAAACTAAGTACATAATCTGACCTTTAGTTGTACAAAAATGATTGCAAAGAATTTGAAGCATAGAAGTTTTAGAGAGCTGTAACTTAATAATAATAAATCTAGGCAAACTTTCTACATTAGCCATTTGGTACACCATGTGTACCATTTGAAATGTCTTTTTTTTTTTTTTTTTGCTTAGGTTACTCTTTTCTCTCCAACTATGTCACCATGGATTAACCTGACAACAGCCAGATGCATGTCTCGCTCCGCCTAGCTCCACTCACATACATCTGGGACATCGCCCATAGAAAGTGATTTCTCCAACCAATTTTATTGTCTGGCCAATCAGGACACAGGGCTGGAGTTTCATAGATGTGACGTAGTGGAGAGGCGACTATGACGTGAGACTGTTTTGATAGCAATGGCGGCTCGTTGAGGAAGCAGTCGTTAACATTGATGCTATTTCTTCCGTGTTGTCCAATCTACCTAATATTGTTTCATTAAAAGAACATCAGAGAACGGCTCTGAAGGCTTTTGTTGGTGGAAACCATGTTTTCGCCCTTCTCCCGACCGGATTTGGCAAGTTTTGGTTTTAGGGGCGCGTCCGTGTCTGCAGCAGACGCGGACGCGCCCCGAAGCGGTTAGCGGTTAGTGTAAACCATGTTAGGAGGCCTTTAGTCCTTAACGCGGTCGGCCTGGGATGGACTCCGACCCGCGGCGCTTTGCCGCCTGTCTTCCCCCCTCTTCCTGTCAGCTCACTGTCAATAAAACGCGTGCCTCTAGAGCCGCAAACACATTTAAAAAAAAAAAAGTTTTGTTTTTTCCTGTGTCGCTCTCATCAGTGTCACGGTTTAGCTTCGGTGTGAGTGGTTGAAATAGCACGTCGATAAAGATGACAGACAAGTGGCTTATCCAATCATATGCAAGGATTTTTGATAAGGCCCAGCCTTCAATAAAGACAATTCCTATGGTGGTGTCCCAGATGTATGTGAGTGGAGCTAGGCGGAGGGAGACATGCATCTGGCTGTTGTCAGGTTAACCATGGATAGTCATAATGATTGTTTTTGGAGTTTATTGGGAAAAATACTCCAAACATGAATGTATCCTTTAAAAAAGGATATATATATATATATATATATATATATATATATATATATATATATATATATATATTTAAAACAAAAGGGGCACATTTATTCTTAATTGAATTCAAAATACAGTTATAGAACAATGAAATGCAACTAATTAACCTGGTAGAAGGTGGCAGTTTTACATAAAGTCTAATTTAATTAAGAAATCAAAACTTAAAATTTTAGTTACACAAAGTTCATTACATTTCATTACATTTTCCACAGATTGTTTAAAAGTCTTCAACAGAGTTTAAAATGCAAAATGCAGACAAGTAAATTGCTATTAGCTTGTTAAGATTGCTATTAATCATTAACCTGGTCATCGGGCACCTTAATTACCAAATACCAACCATTTCTGAATTTGGACTGGCAAATTGATTTGTTTTCCCAAACAATAGCCCATATTTCTCCTACGTACAACTAAAGACATCCCCAGCACCATTAGGGTTAGTGGTACCCCAGTGTGAGAACCATGGTTCTGGTTACACTACAATAGAGATCACTTCAACAATTCAGCAGAAAAATAGATGCCAGCCTGTTTGCCGGCAAATTCATGGTCTCGTTCCATTCTCCACGTTGCATAAATCCGGATTAGTTGGTCACAGAGGCCGAAGCTAACGGCTTGTCCAACAAGGGCCTGGATCAAAGATTGACATTATCAAACTCCAGTTTCAACAGTGTAATAGTTTCTCCAATGCTGTTTTATACCTTTAAGTGTCGTCCTGCTTCTACTGGGCTTATATTTACACAGAAGCCAATGATTGTTTACGCACGAAATGGAAGTCGGAGGCTGTGAACCTGCAATGATCTTCAGCGCGAAAAATAAATGTGAAACATTTCAGGCCAGCATAATAGTCTGATATAAAAGGAAAGCAATGTTAAAAAAAAAAAAACATGCTATTTTATCTGAATGTTATTTTATGTGTTTTTAGACTGCCTTGCTTTTTTTAAAGGCAGGTTTAAAATGGATGGATGGATGGATGGATGGATGGATGGATGGATGGATGGATGGATGGATGGATGGATGGATGGATGGATAGATTGATGGATGGTTGGTTTAAAATTGGATTCAGATTCTGACTTTTAACTTTAGTTTGAAAAACCCAGACTATCCTTTTTACTTTACTAAAGTCACTTACATGAAATATATTTGATTTAACACAGATCCACATGCAACTGCATATAGAAAGGATACTGCTAGAAAGTCTCACATTGAGTCTGAGCTGTGTAAGCCTTTTTTGTATTGTTTCCAAAACGTTTATCAGAATACTCATTTTCTCATACAGTTCAAACCCATGTATACAGACAATGCTGCTAACTTCAGATCAAATATTCACTCTGCCATAGTAGATGGTTGAAACGGTCTGCAGCTATATCAATACACATATTTTATTATCTTTAGAAGACATAAATCTGTATGGATCTACCAGACACATCTGGAGAACCTTTTGAATACATTCTACATACATAATTCAATGTTAGATGCCCATACATCAAAATGTTTTAGTTCTTTAGTTCACAGATTTAATTCCACAACTATAGTTTTTATCCAGCTACCCAGACCTCAGATGCTAGGCTATATTTATTCACAAAATCTCAGAATTTAGGAAATATATTCAATAGTCATGTGTCTTGCAGCGTATGAAAGGATGGTTAGTCATAGGCATCTGGAGGAGTTCGACCAGGAATCTTTCCCTCTCAAGTTGTGCCTAGTGTGTGTATGTGTGTACCTTTTGAAGTGTCTAGCCAAAATCAGGAGCGTATTATTTACTGATTTTATTAGTTTAAATATAACATTTTGTAATTGACCAGAACAGTTTGTACCATCAGTTCCCCTCTATTTAGATCACATCAAAACAGAGACGTATGGAGCCAACGTTAGAATTATAACTTTAAAGCCAACTGTGCGTCACCCTAACACATTTGCAGAAGTTAGATGTGACAGTGATAGCTCAAATTGCTGAGTTCCCTCTGGATTGCTTCAAACCATTAAGCCGCTCAATCTGTTTTTTGTTTTACATTTTTATCAGTACAAGTTATTGCCCATGCAACAATAGATTTTATATAAATCATATATTATGTTGACAAAAACAAAATTATCTAGTGCATTTCTTTGAAGCATTTTTTTTTTCATTTAAAGGGGACATACCATGAAAATTCGGCTTTTCTAGCCCTAAATACATTTTGTTGTGTACTTAAAGTCTCTAGGAGTGCATAAGATTTCAATCTAGTCTCTCCAGGAGTTATGTAGATATATTTATATTCTTTTTGGGTCATTTTTCATTTTCTATTACATTTTTTTTTACCAATTACATCATGGTATTTGCTGCAGAGCTGCTAAACATGGTCACTGGCTCTGAAATGTTCTAATTATAGTGCCTAGCTCCTGTTCCTTGACCTTCCATGGGGTCAACAGTAAGGACTCTATCGTGGGAAGGAAAGGAGCTTCGGACAATTTCAGACAGCCTTTAACTCATATGTGATGCGTGATGGAAACACACATGGATGATTCGAGTCAAATCCGGACCCACAGCGTTCAGACAAAGAATTTCAAAAAATGCAAGGTAGACAAATGTAGCGACCGGCTGAAGCCCTCCATTGCGTGAACCAAAACATATGAAGATGCATACATTAACATGTGTCTCACACACAGTACACATGAACATTGCAAGTTCCTTATGCTAAAGGAACTATGATAGGAAGCATACCTTTTCCTACTTCCTTCCTTTCTGACTGCACTATTTGGACAGCATTTATCATGGTGAACGCTGATGCACTTCTGCTTTGGCTAAAGATTCCTTACCAATTAGACCTTTTGGATGCAGCCATTGTCTTCCAAGTAATCAGTATCATGAATCTGACATTTTTATTTCTCTGAGCAATTTTGTAGTCCAAGCTGATGAATGCCAAAGCTACAAGTGGATAAGTCATTGATTGTTCATTATGACATCCTTTAGCCTCCAAGACTTGCTGAACAGAGCGGAGTGGGACGTTCTGCGACTCCTTTAGATTTAAAGAAATTGCATTAAAACATGTTGCTCTCATATGCACCTCAGAACAGTGGTAAAAAGGGGGGAACATGGGGGTAAATTAACAAGGAATTCAGACTAAAGCAATGCATTTCCACTTTATATAGACAACAACTGAATGATTTCAGTATGAAAAGGAAACTGAAACTCATATGTGCCCTTTAATTGGATTTCAGCTGAAAATGTAAAAGCTTTGATCGTGAGTGAAACCCTGAAGTAGGGCCTCCTGCACTACCAGCAAGGATCAGCCCAGTCAAAATACAAATAATGAATTCACACATGACATAATATCACATGACAGTTCCCCCGTCAGTGGTGACAAGTATGGGCTCTGTTCTTTTATTTCATGTTTTTTATAAAAGGTGGCTGACACTTGGCCCTCCCTCAACAGCGGGACCAGCTGCCACAACTATTGCTATGTGCAACATGCTAACTCACCATGTCAACCCGGCCACCATAATCACGCTACACAC
Source organism: Fundulus heteroclitus (assembly GCF_011125445.2). Taxonomy (NCBI): domain Eukaryota; kingdom Metazoa; phylum Chordata; class Actinopteri; order Cyprinodontiformes; family Fundulidae; genus Fundulus; species Fundulus heteroclitus. The sequence goes on along the minus strand of NC_046381.1, from coordinate 31,798,360 downwards.
ACAGCATTTTTTAATCACTCATCGAATGCTATAATCAGGGACAGTTTTAGCTGTGGACAGGTCTTTGCAGTCCAAAACTGAGACTTTGCATGGAAGTCGAAGAATTCTGCCAGAGTGACGCTAGGCTATCAGTAGTGTAAGCTTGTGCTAAATGACAGATCGTGTTCTTGCCGAACAGCAATGCAAAACGCACAAGACAAATTGTTAAGTACTTCCATCTCAGTCATCTGCAGAACTTTCCTTGAGTAAATTCTTTTCCTTTTGGTAAATTCTGCCACCTTCTCTCGGTAGTTTTCAAAACAACCCTTCCTTGGCAATGTCAAAGAGGTTTGTCCCTGGTTGGGAGATTGCCATCAAAAATAAAATAGAGCCAAACATCTCTGCTTTCTGTGACTGGGAGAATGTTCACATACACATGTTATTGCAGCCAACAACAAAACATTTGTCCTTTCCATTGTGCAGCCCAAACACTGGTAAACGTGCTCCTCTTCTAACAGTGAAGTGGTTTGCTGGGTTAGGGGTAGGGTTCGGTGGGGTTTTCAAGGTAACAGGCAGTGGCCATGCCGATTGTGACGTATTTTAGACACCAACAAAACATTTAGTTCTTGTCAAGAAATGGCAATAGAAACAGTGGTGACCCAAATGGAAGTGCACAAATGTGCAAAAAGTGAATAAAAGTCACCTTCAAGTTGACGTACACTATGTATTGTTGAATATGCCACTCCTGACATTCAGACTAGTTCAACAAATCAAATTTTCATAATAAAACTGTTATGTTTTGTAAGACTGTTGACTATATCTTCCAATTTAAAGATACTTTTTAGGAACTTTAGGAAGAGTTTTGATTTGCAGTTGCTGGTTAAGTACTGCAAGTCTGATGTAACAGAGCACAGTACAAGCTCCCGCATTAGGGAGGTTTCTTGTTTGTTAGGTTGCAGATGTCGAACAGGGTCAGACTGCTAATCCACATCCTGCTGGAGTTTTTTTGTGTTTTTGCAGGATGCAGCAGTGTGCCTGTGCATCATTCGAACTTTCCCCGTTTTGTTCAGATGGGATGACTTCACGAGAGTCTGAAACCTTCTGACCTCTACTAGTCAATCACTGTATGTCTAATTATACCAGTCAGCTCATATCCACTTCAGCAACATATTGGTGATTTATGTTTGCCTCACACAGAAAAGGCTTTGTGCCTAGCGGAAAAGCAACATCATCAGCGGACTGTTAAACAGCGTTCTGCCAACAGGAGGTGGGGGGAAAAAGAAATAAAAGGTTTGTTTTTAGGCAAGCTGGTAGGAAATGTTTTTCTTTTCAAAATGTATTATACCCCCCGGGGAGAAATAAAGGGACCAGAAAGAAAGCGGACAACTTGGTGAAAAGCATGAAAAAGTTTGCTCAGCCCCAGGTGCAGGCTGTCCCCCTGCTGATGCCTTTTCACAAACACTTTGTTAATTCATCTGCTTGATGGGGTAGCCGGACAGCTCGCTGGAGAAACGCCTGGTCGCCGGGCCGCTTTCTGGGTCGAACATAAAGCTCAGCCAAGATAAACTCCTCACACGGATTTCTCCTCATCTCTCCGTGATAAGATGTGGGGCAACGAGTCTCTTCTGACTGTTAAGTGTCACAGTAAGCAAATATAATGCGTCTGTTTGTCAGGTTTGTAAACTACGTGCAAATCCGTACGTTTGCCAAGATCCACACCTCCTCCCAAATTTCTGCCAAGGGGTAAATAGACAAGACCTCTGGGCACTGGGTTTGTCTGGCCAATGCCCCCAGGGCTCAGCAGGCGCTGCATCTCACTTCTGGCACAGACACGCTACCTTCTGAATTGTGAGTTTCAAAAAGCCTTACAAGGCATAAGCTGTCTCCGCTTATTGTTTGGGGATGTTATGACTGGTTGGGATGGGGGTGGGGGGGGGGGTGCTTTGAAAAGCGTGTTACCAGACTGTCCCGATCATTCACTTGCAGCCCCTGCTGACAACGGCTCCAGCAGAGAGTGGCTGCTGCCACAGTCATTTACAGTTCCTTTGTGAATGCGAGGAACGCCGACTTAACAGCCCCTCTGTTGACGACTCTGTTCAGTTCAGATCAGCATGGGTCAATTAATGAGCAACCCCCTGACCATTGAATCCCAGTTATGGCTTTCGGAGTGCTCCACTGTATGCCCCCTCCGTACCAGACTCCATTCCCCCCGACAACTGTCCGCTAGAGTTCATATCAACTAGAGTAGTACGAACAGAGATCGCAGCTATTCTCCTATTTGCCTCATTTGCTAAATTGAAATTGTATATCTGATAATGATTCGTAATTATTAATCAATATGTGAATGCCGTACCTAAACATAAAACAAAAATTCTTTGAAATAGCTAATTTGACTCTGATTTAATCTAGTCCAACACTAAGACTGTACAGGCTCGTGTAGTTGATAAGTTTGTGTCTGCCATCATTCAGTCTGTCTTGTGCTCTTCCATCCCTGTGTGGTTCACCTCATCTACAAAACTAGACAGGTCCAAACTGCAAAGAGCAAAAACATCTTCAGAGAGGATCATCAAGACGGACCTTCTCTCCGTCCGTGACCTTTACAGGGCCAGTGAAAGGACAGCGAACAAGCCTGTAACCAGTCAGTCTGTCTATTTAAAGGGTTACGAGTAGTCAAGTAGGGTTACAAGTGCTGTTTGGTGACATGGTGCGTACCACACTGAACATGGTTTACAGGAAGTGAAAGTGAGAGTTGTCTCAGAATAGACAGGGATGTTAAAGGTAAAGAATATAAGACCATCTCCAAACAGCTCCATGTTCCTGTGGCTACAGTTGCAGATATTTTTCAGAGGAAAAATAAGGGAGTGTTTATATGCATGTTCGTGTGGTTGAATGTCAAAGAAATTCCACGAGGGGAGATGCGTTGCAACCGTTTTTAACCTTTCTACTAGTGTTGTAATTAAAACGTAATGTCGATGTGTTAACAGAAATGGAAAAACAACTCCATTTTCAATGGATTGTTGTTGTCAGCACAGGGCCTTGGTGTGTATGAACTCCTGACTTTGAACAAAATAAGACAAAGATTCTCTGAGAAAAATTATCTTTCATTGTTTTGAAGTTCTAAATAAAACAGCATGGCACGGTTGAGTCTGATGGCACGTCATTCAGTGTGGATAACAGTTGATTTGACATTTAGAAAGTGTATCTAAACATCTGGTATCAATTGCATTTCTGTATACCTTATATGTACATCATGGGGATAATTCCAGGGAAGAAAAGCTGCATATTTAGTGCTTTAGTGTTTGAGGTGTATTACTCTTCATTTTGAATGACAAGCTATTTCTTCGTCCACATACTGGAGAGTTTTAGTTAGAGCGCTTCCTGGTAACAGATATAGGTTATAACATTCAAACTCACAAATACTGTAAGGAAACACCGTGAAGCACAGCCTGTTGCTCTTCAGAGAAAAGCTCAGGGCAATCCAGTGATAAGCACTTCCTCCAAACACAATACCTGATGTTTTTGTCTTCCTTCCGTGGTGCTCCCATACCGATATCCTGTGACAGCCTTGCCCAGTCATGATGTCAATATGCGTACACCTCTGCCCTTGTTTTCCCTCTGTCCCATAAATGTTTGACAAGACAGCATTATTAAGGCAGAGGAATGTTATTTTTCCCCTTTTTTAAACATCCTCAGGTACAATGCCTGTCATTGCCCCCTCAATAAATAATAGGTTGTACCAGCATTTTCCCATACAGCACATCCTTGTGACATAAATATGAAGACACATTTGAGTTGACATGGGGTAATGAGACATTTGACAACTATGACAGTTGTACAGGTGATGGTGTTGCAGTCTGGAAAAACTATGCTATGCAATCAAAATGTTGAGAAGAGTGAATTCCAGAAATAAATATTCCACCGTTACATTATTGTGTGTTGTGCTTATCTAAAGTGTCAGAGAAAGGTAAAATAATTAGCTGTAACTTCGGGTACTTCTGCTGGATTTTGGGAAAACGTCTGAGTAAATACCACAACACAGAAATGTGTTTGATGGATCTAGAGACCCATATGTTGTATTCAGTGGCACAGCTGGGCTCAGCGCCTAGGAGAAATCCCTTGGCAGAAAATGCTGCTAACAGGAAGGGGGAGGAAGTTAGTCACTGAGAGCGTTATTATGCCAGCCAGCAACAAATACCCATCCTAATTACTTCACAATTGTATTAATCTAGCTATTATGTTGCAATTAAATTTGTTTAAGCTGCTGCTCTAGTTACAGGTTTCAGTGCGGTTAATTAAAAACAAGAGAGCGGGAATACCCCAGGCTCAAGCTTTTCTCATAAGCTTCCTGTCATGACTGTATTTAGACTGTCAATCAAGGCAGAGACAGCCTTTTCCATTCTACCCATTCAGTCCTAAAATCTCTTTACTTCGATTGCTCCAAATGATCCCAAAGTGCTTACAGGGGATCTTCTTAAAAGGCTCTCTGCTGCAGTACATTACCAACGATCCAGTGGCATGGTTTGCCAAACTGTAGTACCAGTTACAAGTGGCGGTATTGAATTTTGTTTGTATTAACTACAGGTGAATCTCAGCCAATTAGAATGTTAGAAAAAATAACTATTTCACTAGTTCAGTTTAAAAAACTATTCTATTCATATCATACACATTGATTACACAGAGGGTAATCTATTTTAAGCAATTTGCTCGTGTTAAATTTGCAGCTTACGCCTAAGAAAAACCCGCTTTTCTGTTTCTCTGAAAATGCTCATATTTTATAAGAACAATGAAAAATTATTTCAACATTGAAGTGTTGGTCTACTGAATCGTATGTTCATGTAATATATGGTATATGGCCCCTGATAGGGGCTTCTTTGCACAAATTACTACACAATGGACCTCACACAGAAAGGCTCTTCCTCCAGATTCTGGGACCTTAATTTCCCTCAAATCTTTTAAACTGCCTTTGCACCAGTGAGCAGCAGTCCAGTCATTTGTATCCTTTGCCCAGTTAAGAGCCTTCTGACACCTCTGGAGTGAGTTTACGCAAGGAACCCAACAGATCTAGTCCATGTCCTAGATACATTCCTTGAGTGATGGCCGTTGAAGCTTCCACTCCGGCAGCAGTCCACACCTTGTGAAACTCCCCAAAATTCTTGAATCAATACTCTCAGGGCTGTGGTTATAGTGCACCTTTTTGCAGCTGCTTTTCTTCAATTTAACATTTTATGTAACATTTTGAGATTTTTTATTTTTTTTTTTGCATTTATGATTATGTTAAATTTACATAAGGTGTGTTTCTTAATGATTGGTTTATTGTTTTAAATTTGGTAAAAGCATTACAGATGCTGTTACATGTGCTTGTTACATTTAATTGTATAAAGGTGCTCTATGAACACAATCAATTTTAATTGATTAGTTGATTAATGGATTTTTGTACCACAGATTTTATTGGCCCGATCAACTTGATATTAATATTTTCAAAAACTCTGTTATAGTTCCCAAATTTCTTTCCCAGCTGATTTCTGTGGGGTTTTTTTTTCTTAGCAGAACATGAAAGCAGCATTCATAACTGAGTTAAATATGAGCTGCATTGGAGCCTCACATTAAAGGTGTCCAGCCAAATGTTTTGTTGGGAATCAACATGTCTGGCGGTCAGGAAACAAGGGAGACTCCAGCATCATAAACATTAGTCGTGAGTAAATATAATAATGATGAAAGGAAGTGTTATTTTACAACACAAGAAAGCTTGTTTTACATTTCAACGTACACATTCCATTAAATTAATATTAGTTTTTTTGTTAGATTGGAATGCCGTATCGGTCGCTATCTGTTCCTGAATGATTTAGTTTGGTATCAACAAGAAATGCTCATTGAGATTCTAAAGGTTTTTGAGATGATGGGTTTGTGATTACCAAGTCTCTTCATTATAGCATAGAAGGAACTGGATGAGATATTCCAACTATTGAAGGATCACACCTCTCAGCCTTATCAGAAAAGTTTATTTTAGGGTGTTGGAGAGGTGACTCTTGTTCAGGAGCAGTGTGGCTATGGAACAGCGGACAAGTCTTAGCCTAAAGATTCCTACCAAGGAATTTAAGCTTAAGAGTGATTCAGATAGCTGCTGAGAGTGACTTTTTTTTTATCTTTGTGGGGAGGTGTGGTTGAATCCATTGCTATGTATGATGCTGCCCTTTAAGAGCTGTGATTGGTTTATACAAGAAACAAAACAAACAGACAAAAAAAGCGAACACACATGTGCTCGTAGTAATTAATGGAGAGACATTAAGTGATTAGATTAGGATTAAGAAATGTGTCATGATGATGAAACTTAAATATTAAAATACTTTATTCAATAATTTTCACACAGCATGTTTAAATGTACCTTATTCACATCCTCATAATTATTTTTCATTTGATTTATTGTTTATGTATTGACTTATTGTTGTTCTCACCCTACTGGTCATTTTACCACTTCATCTGTTTTATATTAATGCACACTCACCTGTCCACATTTTATAGGTTGTATTTGGCAAAACGACCACCATAAAATGCAGAAAAAAAGTGGAGAAAACTGAACCAGACAGAGGAGCAGAGTCTCTGTCCACTCAGCTCTAGCAGGCGGATAGAGGAGCGTTGAAAGGTAAATTCATCCTGGGATCATGGTGCGAAGAGACGGACTTTGAAACGTGTTGCCACAGATTCAATTCAATTCAATTCAATTCAATTTTATTTATATAGCGCCAAGATCAACGTATCTCTTTCGCCACGCGTCGTTATATCTGCTTTTATGCACCAGCCAAGAAGGTTAGAAGCACTGCATGCAAAAATCAAACGGCAGAAGACATTTTAGGCTCTGGATGCTGACATCATCATGCACAATACAGCTTTGAGGTGATGTGCAGGTCCTACAAGTTCCTCTGAAAAAAAGGCACCCTGGTAGACAGCACTTGCTAAGAGGGACTGTACTGTCTTAAATATGCAATAAGTTGGAATATTATTAAAAAGTTTATTAATTTCAGTGACTCAATTCACTAAATGAAACACATTATAGAGATTAGCACATATGTTAGTGATGTTTTCAAGCCTGTATTCCCAATAATTCTGATACAAATACGGCTGATGAAAACACATCTAATATATTTAATATTACAAAAAAAAACAATACTTTTTTTTTTAGAAAGATGTGGTCTTAGTGAAAAGTATGTTCACTGCCAGCTTAACCGTTTTCAAAAGGCAGACGGGAACCTGTACACAGGACAGTATTCCCTCACAACCTACCCTTGTTTGTGCGACACCTTTGATCAATCTCTTTTTATACTCATACAATCCGAAGTCTGAAGTGCGTTTTCTACATTTACTTTCTACATTTACTAACCATCATTACTGTGGAAACAGGAAAGTTTGCCGTTTCCAGTAGCATTGTAGTGACTTCAGATGCACAGCATTGTGTGAGGGGTAAGGATGTTGCATGTGCTCTGCATCTACAGCAGTCTTTCTGCCAATAGCAGAAACACAAATCTCTAAACTCTCCTCATAGTAGGCACCAGGTTATTCACCGTATTCACAGTTTGATTGGATCCCAATTTTCGAGTTCGCTTTTAAACTTGATAAGTTTAACTGAGCAATTGCCAGGATGAAAGGTGAGTCAATGGGTCAAAGGAGAGGTCAATCACAGAAGGTAAGCACAACAGCATTCTGCACAAAAAAATGGAAAGCAGGAAATGATTCTATGTAAAAAAAATAAACGATAGATCTGCTAAATTTCCTCATAAATTGTATGTGTAAATTTGTATGCTGTCCCAGTTCATTATACTTCAAGGTTGTTGGCGTTGCAGGTCAAACAGAGCGGTAACAGTAGGCAAATAGATCATGTTGAACACAGCGTGGACTCATGAAGGGAATTATTGTTACTTTCTGAGGTTTTAGACCAGGATGAAAAACTCACAGTAGGATTAGAAGTTAATACTTGACTACTGTTGGTGCTGACGGACAGCAGGAAGTTACAGTTCCTCATTCTTTGTCTCTCTCTCTCTCTCTCTCTCTCTCTCTGCCTCCCTTGTCATTACTGTTTTTGTTATCGATTGCCTGCTGCCTCCTAAATTATGTATTCCACAGCCCGGACCCAGGTGGGTTTGTCAAAGGACGGAAGACACATGTGTTCTGTTCGGGCAGTGTGGCTAGGAGAGTTAAAAATCCATACCGGTCACAATCATGTCATCCCATCAGTTTTAATCAGCCGAGCCTCGATGCAAGCTGGTGACAGGGAAGCGGGATGGGCCACTGTCTCGGCTGCTCCCCCGACGCACGAGCTGTGGTTCAATACCGCTGAATGCCACTGACAGAGACTCATTATCATCAGTGTATGGCTCGCCAATGCCTGAGCTGGATGATGAGGCAGTGCTGGTCCGGGCCTGTTTTAGAGCGTGTCCCCATGCCGCAGGACAACTTGGGTTTGATGGGATTATCTGAAGGTTCATCGGCGTTTGCAGGTTTTACACTGCATTTGATGATGCATGGTGCAGCTACACTGAGGATTGCTCGCATGATCAGAATTGTTTAAAAGTTGCCACAGATATTTCTTGCCCAATTTAAAATTCTGGATGAAACTGCCATCAGGTCGAAACACACTAGACTCTAGAGGTGCATCTCAAAAAATGTTAATCACTCTCATGATCTGACTGATCCAGCCTATGGAGAGAACTGCGGTTAAATTGGGGATAACTCATTTTACACGTGGAGCATTTGTAAGGGAATGTCTGGAAAATAAAATAAATAATATATAACTTCAAAAATTCTATTATGCAGCTTTTAAAAAGTGACCCATGACTTTAATTATGTTTAGTGTCTCTTTCAGCTAAATAAAAACATTCCAGAACTTTTTTGCCATATTTTCTCCTTTTTCTTGTCAAGTTCATTAAACATAAAAAGGAAAATAAAGCTTGATGATTGCAGTTCCTGAATGGTGGGTCATGACACGCGGTCTCAAATAGACCCTGAAGTGGATCAAGTTGTGGCTCTCTCGTGTCATGAGCCTTCCCGCGGAAGGGCGCGCCTCGAAAAGAGGCCCGTTTTTCCTTTTATCAAAACAGTCACTTTGCTCAGATTGTCACAACTTAAAGGAGGGTAAACACAGCAGGGTCAAAAGAGCAAATCCGGCCTTCTGTTCTTACTGCTTTTATTGTGGCGACTACACAAGGGCATGGTGTGATTTTCTTAACAACACCACTGAAAAGAGGCTTAATTTTCACAAGGCAGCTGACCTGCTGAGAGCAGGTGTGTATCAGATTCAGTTTCAGCCCCCCCCCCGCCCCCCCCCCCCCCCCTCTCCCACCATCTCCTTTCCTGTACACCTGCCAGCTGACGATTCCAACACCTTATCTAAGTGCTTATGAGGGCGGAAATAAAAGCTAATCAGCCGAAAACTATCTCAAATTCTGATGTTTCAGTGATCCTCAGTTTGATTGAGCGTACTGTTGGAGTTTGCGCCGAGAGCTCATGTGAAACATCACATCAGTTACTTTGCTGGATCAGAGCGCCTGTTTTCATTTCTTCGCTATTGCTGTTGAGAACATGACAGCACAAGAACGGAGGGGGTTATAAAAGAGATTTCTGACACCCCCTGATACCTGATATTTTCCTGTTACAGGATATCAGTGGAGGGGATCTCCATGTGATGTCTTTTACAAAGCAAGCGCGAGTTGGTTCATATGGCTGAAAGAAACTGAATGATTAGAAAAGTATGTTGATGTGTCTTCTAACAGCTTTTTTTTTCCCCCTTTATTGGCTCACGTTTACATTTTTAACTCACCTTTCCTGGAAGATCAAAATAAGGGAAGATAATAAAAACACATGCTCCTGAAATGTGTTTTTTTACTGTTGTACTGCTTTAGCCAGAGAGACATAACATCCTGCAACTCGAGGGGAACAGACTCTGACCTTACATGCAAACTGCTGAAAATAAACTCTTGCACGAGAGATGCAGCCCTGAAATGTTTGTTCAGACTCTTATCTCAGACTGTACGTTTCCTCGGAGGTCGTGCAACGTAAACTACGTCGTTTATGTTTGGGTCTGTAGGATGCCTTACGGAACATTCAAGACACTGTGCGCAACTCACCATCTTGACAAGTCTCATTGTGCTGTGTACTCGGACTCTTGGAACTGTTAATAGACCAGTGGTGAAGGGCCTCAGCGTCCATGGGCGTTCATAAGACAATAGAAGCTATTTAAGATGGGAAGGCTCAAGACCATTAAGACATTTTAGAAACCATGAAAAGAATCATAATATTGATCCTGAAAACATACAGGGAGACAATGCAGGGCTTTTACCACAGGTATAATAACCGGGACTTGGTCAGCACTCAAGAAACAGAGTTTTGTTGCAGGTGAAAACTGGACATATTTTCCTAAGGGAAACCAGAAAGCAGGGAATTGCAATAATCTAAACAGCTAGAAATAAAAGCATGCGTTAGAGTCTAATGTGTTCGCCCAAGACAGAAGAGGGAGGGCTCTGCTGTTAAAATATATTTTCGATTTCTGGAATAAAAGTAAGCTCAGAGCCAAAAAAGAGCACCCTCTTCCTAAGTTCCTAATTTCTTTGGAAGTATTCCAACACAATTGTTTGTCATTTCTGAAATGAATTTTTTCAGATCCTCAGGTCCAGTTAACCAGTTTTGTCCTGGCTGAGCTAGAGAACGTTATTTGTCATTCAGTTTTTTTATGTCTAAGATACAGTTTAAAAGGTGCAGCAACTGGCTGGGGGTCATCAGGACACACAGAGACATACAGCTGTGTGTCATCAGTATATATATGGAAGCTTATTCTGTGTCTCCTGAAAAACACACCAAGTGGCAGCATGTACAAGCTGAAAACTATGGGGCTACTGTGCAACATAAGCTAATTGATTCAGTTCAGAGACTGTGTTGATGTGTTTAACACCAAAAGGCTGTTTTGTTTGATAAATTAACCCTTTTAAATTATTGTCTGCATTTTGGGGTGTGTCCCAATGTCCCAAAATATGTGTCTAATTTTACAGATGTGGCCTGGGCCTTGGTCTCAGAAGGTTCGGTCTTGGTCTTGATCTTGGACTGCAGTATTCCACGTTTCCAGTGTTTAACTAATAATAAATTACACCCGAACCTCTATTCAGGACCAGTTTAGCAGCTTTCTTCCGTTGTACTGAGTTATGGGTATCTTTCGTTAGGCTAAAACGTTTTTCTGGAATATTGGCCATTCCGCCCCGACAGAAATGGTGTAACTGAGTCAGGTTGGCAAGTCATCATGCTCTCACACCCCTTCAGCTCTATGCATTTTTTTTTTGGTAGTAACATCAAGGCCTGTTATGGTCACTCCAAAACATTAACTTTGCTTCAATATTTTAAGATGATATTGATGATGGCATCCCTCATGATGCCATCTGTTATGTAAAATAGTCCTTCTAGTAGAAGATCTATAGCATGATGCTACCGACCTTGTACTTTATAGCGCTGATGGTGTTCGCTGGCTTGCAAGCTTATCCCTTTTTCATTTAAAAGCAATGATGGCAATTTTGGCCAAACTCTTACTCTTTTAGTAGCATTACTCTACAAGACATCCATCCATCCGTCGTCTTCCGCTTATCCAGGGTTGGGTCGTGGGGGTAGCAGCTTCAGTAGGGAGGCCCAGACGTCCCTCTCCCCGGCCACTTGGGCCAGCTCCTCCAGGGGAACCCCAAGGCGTTCCCAGGCCAGTCGAGAGACATAGTCCCTCCAATGTGTCCTGGGTCTTCCTCTGGGTCTCCTCCTGGTGGGACGTGCCCGGAACACCTCACCAGGGAGGCGCTCCGGGCACGTCTACAAGACATGCCTTTAAAAATTCACGTCTTTGTCCTGAAGTGTTTAGGTAAACTGTAATCTGACTATTTATGTTGCTTTTGGAGTAATGGCTTCTTCCTCTCTGAGTGGCCATTCTCAAAATAGGTGTCATATAACCCTCTTTACCAGCTTTAGCCAGCATCTTTGCAACGTCTTTTGCTTTAATTCTCGGGTTATAGTCACATTTTGTACCAACACACAGAACCTGTCAACTTCTGTAATGGAGATTCACCGTGTTGTTTTTACTTGCATATAATTCTTTAACCAGATGAGCATAGCACCTTCAGTCCTCTGGAAATTATTAGTCATCTTATTACCAAAGATGAACTAGATTTGTGGACCTCCAAAATTGTCCTTTGATATCTTGGGTGAGGGTTAAGCTATTTGAAGTTATTTTTAATTTTAACTCTGATATCAAATGTATGTATTTATTTTTAGCCTGGAAACTATAAGAATAAAGAAAAATGACATGAATGAAATTAATTCACCAGCTAAGTGTCCATCTGTCTCTCCCTCCGTAATTCACAATACCACTGATGCAATACCATGCAAATAGAACTGCTGCAGCAGATTGTTACAGAAATACAGTAAAAGTGCATTTTCAATTCTTCATGGCCTGCAGGACAGTGTCCATGAGAAGTGAAGTTATTCATTTTGTCTAGGTTCTCAGTTTGACATGGAAGTATGAGAAGTATACATTGCATCTTTCAGCTGGGGAGTACAAACTGGTAGATGGAGCCTTTCCTAACCAATCAGCCACACAGTGGAATCAGTGTGAATGGTGTCAGTGGGTTGAGTCATTCATGTTGAGATGCCATCAAGGATGACACTAGAGTATGCCGACTGACACTTGTGCAGTAAGAAGTCTTGCGCTGGAGTTTGGGATCAGTAGATGAATGTTGTCAAAATGTGTCATTCAAGTTGAGGCGGAGGTGAAAAGGTTGAAAGCGGGAGAGTTTCCCAGGGGTCTGCAGGAACTGAAGTCAAGTTGTGACAATCACTGGATAGGACTGTGTTACATGACAGCATATTTCCCTCGTTTCCCATGTGACTGTATATACATACAACATAAAAAAAAACTAAATGATAAAAAAGTGCTCTCCAATTAAGGTTATTCTAAAATATGGGTTTTTTCTTGAGTACAATTATCTTGGCCAGAAAATTAAAAAATGCAAATCAATGTTAAATTTAAAATAAGCATTAATGATCAAGTAGGTATGTTGTTTTAGAAAAATGGCTCTCAGTGCATCTAACTGTCAATGGTCTACTTTTACAGTAATACAGTAATAGGCATCGGGAGTGGATATTTGTGTGTTGTAGATGCAGCAGATGCATCCCATTTGGCAAGGAAATCTGTCCAAGGTGTATAGGCATAGTTTACACACCATATCCCACCATGGATCAGCATGACCGCATTCCAGATATCTTATTCATATACACGAAACTACATTAATTAAATTGTTTAAAGGTTTCCAAACTACATGATACAATGCAGGCAGTGCATGAACAAACCATTCCCCGTGCTTTGTTTGGAAAACTCAACATTTAAAGCAAGCTTCTGCTTTTATATGCATTTTGATGACATTTCTAGCGAGAAGTAGGCATAATATTTTCATAAAAACAAAAAGAAATCAGAAAATTTTGCAGATGCCGCATTCTGAATCAGACTATATTGTTAAATTAGAGTAAAAAGTTAGAAAAGCTTCATAGGGGCAGCAATAGGGTTTATTTCAAAGCACTCGGCATTAGGTGTTGGGGTTTCTGTGTATGTAGGTTTTCAAGATCTAGCCATCGTCATAAAATAAGTTTAAGAAACACAGCCAGATTTTGTTTTGTGCTTAAAAAATAATAAACAAATTATAAACAGAACTTAAATTTAGTTTTACTGATGTTTATTCAGAGACTGCTTTTAAAGGAGCTGTTGCATTCAGGACATGCAGGACAAAAACAAAAATCTGATGTGATGAAATCTACCAGTCTTAGGCTGATTCAAAGTGAAAAAAAGCAGATGAAGAGGGAAAAAGCTTCTGATGATATCTAACCTGTGGTAGGTATTATTTAGGTGAAGGAAGATTGCCACAAAAAAAAGTTAGGGAACCACTGCTCTAATCCTCTAAACGAAATCTGAAAGCTTTCTGAAAGTTTTAACCTAACCTGGATGGATTTGGACTGCAGAGCAAAATAGTTGTACCTGAAGATCTGCATCGGAACACGAAGCACGTTGCAAAAGTATACGGAAAGGATCCAACTGAGATTTGTGTTGACAAAATTATAGTGCTATAATTTTAACAGAGGTAGAGATATGTTCTTTTTTTTAAAGTCCACCTAACCTAACAGGCAGATCAAGGAGAACATTAATTATGGAAGCAGCCAAGAGGCCCATGGTATCTCTCTGGAGGAGCTGCAGAGATCCGTAGGTCAGGTGGGATGGTATTGCACCTTTCAGATCGCTCTATCTTCTGATCTACATGTGTTTTGTACGCTTCATGATCAACTTAAAGGACCCGGCACAGAACAAGGGATGAAGTCAACCCACCACTATCACTGCCCTGATCCACCTAGGAAGGTAATAAAAGAACATAGGCCTATGGCATCTGACACAGATTAAATCAGAGAGAATTGGTTGTCTTCTTGGGTTAAGTGGTTTGGAGCGGCAAGGCACGGGGTTTAATAACATGTAAGAAACCCAACAACTTTGCTTGTACTTATAACGGCCTGCATGAGCACCACAACAAAGAGCAATCCACTTACTCTCATAATTTGGAGTATCATCCAGCTTCCGCTGTATGAAAATAAGGGATGAAACGAGCAGAAATACTTTTAGTCTTCTGTAAAAATATCACACAACAACAATATTTTTTTTTTTTATGTAAAGCATTATGTTTAAACAAGTTGAACTTTGCTTGCTGGGGCAAATGTAATGTTGAGGCCAAGCCAGGGCTGCCTTCCATCATGGATCCATCATTACTGAAAGCCCCTGCTAATACACACGTACTGTAAACTCAAGCAGCGTGTTAAAGCTGTTTCTGCCTCTCCTCAGCCAAACGGCCGGCCTGTGTCCTTTTCACAGCCTGCACGACAGCCTCCTGTCCAGGGAGCGGTTACTCCTGCCAGCGACTTTTCTTTCCGGTCGTTTGTGGAAATAATAGCTCACGGAGGCCAAAGCTCCACGGTCACTCAGGCCTGTTATTGCTAGCAACAGCCCAGGCTGCTCAGAACATTAGTCAGAGTTTTGGACTCATGTGTGACTCTGGACCCTGAGCTAGATGTGAGGTTTCACCGGCTACGAATTTTGAAGTTTAATAATGCAACAAAAACATGTTTTTTTTATGAGCAACATTTCAATGCCATTTTTAACACAAGCTTTATCCTATTGAATTGTTGAACTCTCTATTCTCCTCTTTTTTGTGTCATCTGATTGTTATTTATTATATAAATGTGGTCTCATAAATAATATTCACCTACAATGTGGTACCAAACAGGAAAAATATTTATTTTTAACTTCAATTCAGTCAAACTGGAAAATCCAAATTCATTTACTGGCAGGCTTCTAATGAAACAGAGACATCATTCGGCTTAGAAACAGCACTTGAAATTAGTCAGCACAGACCGTAGCAGCTGCATGACAGTATCATTTGTTAACACTTTAGTAAAACTCCAAATTTTAAAACTTTAACAGTTTTTTTTATGAGATCTTCTATTTTTGAGTGTATGTGAAGTTATTTTTGCTGTTGTATGATAAAGATAATTAGAATAATATTAACTTATTTTATGGGGCTGAGGGTTGCAGACGAACTGGTGTTTATCCCATCTTGAAAAAAAAAACAGCTAGTTAGTTGACCCTGGACTTATGATAAGAAACTCTCCTGGACTTTTATGATGTGATGTGAGGGCAAAAGGTATATAGTCACAAATAATAAATGAATAGGTACTGGAACAAGATAGTGTGTCTTCCCTAGACAGCACTGGTATCCTCTCCTGGATCAGGCAGACGTTGAAAAGATGCTGCAGAATCCCACATAGCCGGTCCAGCTGGAGCTGACACTGTAGCTAACACTCTGGACCTGCAGCCTTTTTCCGGTTAAGTCTCTTCAAATGCCTCTTCACCTGAGACGGAAAGGTGGAAGGGGGGGACGAAGGGAGCACCGGCATTTTCGGATTTGGTTGAAGAGAACGATGGAAGAACAGGATCCATGACAGAGTCGGAAGATAAAACATTTGAGGTGTGAAAGGAAAACCTGAGGATCAGAGAGGGCGGGAGGCAATGTTTAGCTGCAGGCAGGAACGAAGGACACTGAGCTTGCTCCTAAACTGAACTTGTTGCAGAATGTGTTCAGTTCACTGGCTTTATCGAATTCATCCAACAATCTGATCCCCATTCTGATTTAACCCTGTGATCTTCCTTATCCCTGAGCACACTTCTTGTATATAGCACTGCTGGAGCTTGCTCTTTAGCGTCTTTGTATATGTGCTTTTGTCATCTTTAATTTTGACTTTCGGTTGGTCTTAATATTCCTCAATGATTCCCACATCACTGGGGATCCATTGTTTGTTATTTGAGAAGTGTCTTACTGTTTTGGTGGGAAAGGTTGTCCACACAAAAATTTAGATCAGTCACACATGGCATTCATGCAATCTCCATCTTATTTGCAGAGTGGATCCCAATCTGCAGCCTGAAAACAAACCAGCATCTTCACCTTTATTTGACCATCTCCTAAATTCTGTTTATTTCAGGTTGCATCTGATCTGTTTTGCCGAGAGAGGATCTTGTAAAGGAGGTGTATGTATCCCAGAAATCCCCACAAAATAATTCCAATATTTTGTTTACTCTGGCGAAGCAGGACAAACTGTTGAAACATTGTAAGAATAACAAAGTTCAAGGCTTGGTTCGCATAGCCAGATACTGATACAAATGCAGTGGGATGTTGTCTATGTAGTTTAGCGGCAACTAAGCTGATAGCATCACATGCAAGGCTGGCAAAAACTGAGGGAAGAGTATATGCTGTTGCGAAGATAACGTGGTGATCTTCATTGGTAAAGAACATAAATTAAAACGTACAATAAATGTGCTGCAGAGACAATAAAGCACAGTAGCCTTTCCTGAATTGTGCATTTGCTTTTGCTGCTCCAATTCAAATCTCTATCTGTTGATAGGAAAGCCAAGCAAAAATATGCTGGAGTTGGGAAATGCCAATATTTATATCACACACAAAACTTTGAGTAGGTCCTCTGGACGGGTTCTTCTTTGTTGAAACGTTTTTTATCTTCTCCAAGAGACTTGTTCAGTCAGAGTAGTTGAGGGTAAATTCAGCCTTATAAAAAAGTACCTTTGCATAATGGATCAATAAGTTGAACGGTGACAATCAAAACTGGTTGTCCACATGCAAAAGAGGACCATCAGCCTTCCAACTGATCGTAAGTGATGGTCACTTATTGTTCCCAGGGGGGTGGAATCCTGCTTGCAATAACAGCATTGCAAGAGGGCAAAAAAATTATCCAGAGGCCTACACCCCTGTTTAATGGCAGGCGGTCACAAAAATGCCCTCTTTTACTCCTGTTCTTCCCTATCCAGGATATGAACATCTTCCCTGAAAAAGTGGTGAAAAAGTACCGAATCTGATGCCGTTGCCTTGCTGTGCCATCCTTTTGGCCAGAGGCTGCTTTGTTGACCCAGAGTGGCAGTCTGTGTGGGTTGAACCCAGAACCTTGCAGCCTCTCTAGGACGCAGACTGTCTGCTCTCTAACCACTAGGCCCCCACTCGCCCCGGTATATGAATGATACAGTATGTACATATATTCCATCATATATGAATGATACGGTATGTACATATATTCCATTGTATATGAATGATACAGTATGTACATATATTCCATCATATATGAATGATACAGTATGTACATATATTCCATCATATATGAATGATACAAGAGATGCTTTGAACTTTCCTCTTCTCCCTTCCCCCTTTGCTCCAAGTCTGCATCCACATGTCTTCTTTCTAGCATATTAAAGATTTAGGAGAGCAAATTTGAAGAAACATGTTAGACCAATTGAAATATTACTTTAAACCTAAACCTGCCAGGGGTATGAATGATATTTGGGGCTAACAGTATGTATGTGTATTCTTTAGGTAACTTCTGAGGTTGGTTGCTGTAGATTTTATTTAAGGGTACTAGAATAATTTGGGTGAGGTACAAATGTACACCCAACTTTTCAGATTGGTAACCAAACCAAACATTGAAAACCATGTATCGCTTCCACCCATTGCACAATTTTACTCAAGACGTTCTATGTGGGGCTTGTATGATACAGAGTGGGGAATTTCATTGTCAGAGTCAGCCCTCTGGAGGAATCTCTGGAGAGACAGTTTTACAATTGATTTACAGTCTGTTTGACCCCATTAGGCCTGCGAGCACCTTTGTATCCCCAGCTCTGGGGAGTGTGTGTACGGGTTGGTGTCTATATGTGCTGCAGGGAAACAGAAAGAAAGAAAGAAGGGAAAGGAGGGGTTGGTGAGATGATACGGGAGGCTTCCTAGGCCACTGCAGAGCTGGGTTCTGAGCATTGCATCAGGTCCATGTTTATTTCATAAACTTTCTTCCCCAGCTGTCAGTCTGAGAGACATCGCGCGCGCTCCCCTCTCCCACCCCCTACCACCTCTCAGCTACCCATCGGAGTAAATAAGCAGCAACACACCTGCAAATCTGCCGTCCTCACATGAAATGGGACAATCTTTCTAATAATGAGCAGCCACTTCAAGTTGAAAACGGAAGCTAACGCCTGATGTAAAATACAGATGCTGGAAATAGCCGCGCAGTAGTCTGGAATTTGGAGCATATTATGGCAGCTTTTCGGGTCATGATTTCCTTGCATTGAAACGCAGACAAAGACGTATTATTTTTTTGTCTGAGCGGCGATCACTCACATCCAGGTGAAAGGTCAAAGAGGCACATTAGCCCTAATATACCAGTTAAACATCAATCAGCAGGGCTATACTTCACTCCGTTCTCCTGGCTATCTGCTGATGAGAGATGTGTGACGGGGGCGGATATAGAGGTCTAAAGGGCCCCCCCCATCCCCTGGGTCCCATCATCCTCTGCACTCATGTGGAAAAACTCAGAAAATACAAATGCTTGGATCTGCACCCTAAGGCCAAAAAATCGCATTGACGAAGCCTCTGCTGAATTCATTTGGAGCATGGCATTTATTCATACCTACTCCAAGCGTTACTATGACATATCTGCCTTTTTGCTGTGTTTATGTATGTATGCGTAACTTAGTCTGGGCTGGTTTGCCACGCTGCCTGCTGGTCTTATGTAAATAAAGCTGTCAGCCACTTGTTATGGCCAGGCTGGGAGTCATCAGAAGGGCCTGGCAGCCTGTGGGTCTCTGTCCTCAGTGTGATTCATGGCTGGCGGGGGGACCAAGAAAGGAGGGGGGCGTGGGGGGGGTAACTCATGTCTATCCAAATCCAAACAGTGTGTAAGGGAAGGAAAGTGTGTGTGGCGAGGGGGGTGTTAACAGAGGAAGGCGGGAAGAAAGAAAGGAAAATATGGTGGCAGGGCTTGTGGTGTGTAAGGGAAGGGTAGGACAGAGCAATGGAGTGTGGCTTTGAGTGGTTTGGCAGTTTGAAAAGAGACAAGTGCTGCAGAGGAGTTTGGGTACATTGAGCCAAGGATGAACTCAGTGAGTTTGGGTGCTTCCCTGATTGTCTCTCCCCTCTTCCTCCTCCTCCATTTCCTCCCCTCAGTCACTGTCACTCCAATCATCATGGCGGTTCATCCTTCCTGCACTCTTGGCCTCATTATTTTTTCTTCCTGCATCTCTCCCTTTCTGTCCCCTCCCCCCCCCCTCCTTTCCCTTTCCGCATTGATTGGCATGAACCAATTTCTGAAAGTTTAATTTCCACTAAACTCCAAGGAACACATTGCCTCCAACAATTCTCATGTTCGTCTCAAAGTTGCCGTGCAGTGAGGACTCGTAATGATACGGAGGAATGGAACCCATGGTGGGTTCTGAATATTATAAACATTAGCTGGAGGTGAATTTGGGATCCAGAGCCGAACATCCCCTTAATTGCTGCATTGCTGAGTTTCACTTACTGGAAGCTAAATTATAACCCAGCAGACCCACTGAATTAATAAATAATGAACTTTTGGATTAAAATAATTGGGTATTAGGAATTCTATACAGGGAGTATCCCTGGGCAGCTCCATTATTGCTGCTAACTTCCATCACTTTTCTGATTAAATCATGCCACTAAATGAAAATAATTGTACATGACCAGGGAGGAATTTTCCTGAACTGTGGAGATCTCCACTGTCGCTGCTAACTCTGGCCAGCCAAATATGTATGTGATTGTAGTATAAAGGTGCAGACCAATTAAACACCAATTCCATTTTTTGAAGGGCATAAAAATGTTTTAACATTTCCTTTGCAGTTATGTGGAGGCTTTTGGATGTCAAAACTAGTGCAACTAGTGGGGTGACCCCCCCCCCCCCCCTCTGGTCAGTGTTGGATGTGAGTGTTATGTGGGAATGTGTGTACAGCGTCTTTTTTTTTTCTCTGTGTGTGGTGAGTGGGGCACAAGGGAGGGATGGTGTGAATGAGTTTTCCTTTTTTTTTCCCCAGGTATGGGTGTGGTCCGCTCCCTCTCCCAAGAACATCTCAAGTCTCCGCTAGGTGCGGAGCCCATCCCCCCACGTCCTGCCCTCCTCCACTTCGTTGGCGGGCGCCTTGGCCCTCTGGCGCATTGGTTGGCTTCGGGTTTGGGGCGGGTTCCCAGGCGTGCGCCGGCCCACTCCCGGCGGCCTCTTCGCGGGGCCTGGCCCCCCGGGGGGCGGCCGGGGCCCCCGTCGCGGGGGCGGGGCACCCCTGGGGCCTCTGGCCCTCAGGGCCCATGGCCGGGACCACTTTAGCGGGGCTAGCTGCCGGCGGAGCCCACGGGCTCGTCCCCGCGGCTCTTGAGGGCGTCGGCATTGCGGTGGCTGGGGGATTTCCTCGGGGTCGTCTCTGCTCCTTCCTTGGGGGGGGGGGGGGGGGGGGGGGGGGGGGGGGGGGGTTTGCAGATATCCTGTGTCGGCCCCTCCTGGGCGACCTGCTTTAGGGACCCCTTTGGGAGTCCGGGGTTACGGGTCCCCTGACGCCTGCCTCTGTGCTCGGGGAAGGTGGGTCTTCGGTTCTCCACAATCACTATCAAGCTATTTCTGGATAATCTTCACCTAAACTAGTGCACTTTCACATCTCCCACAGGTGCTGGGTCCCAGGTATTAAGTGTTCACTTATATACAGTAATCTTATAATTTATTTATTTATTTATGTTCTTTCACTTTCTTTTTTCAAATATCACATTACACATGTCAGCTTACATAATATATACGATTTAGCAATGGCATCTAGGTGTTACTTGATTGTATCTGTTGCTTTATGTCTGTTGGTTGTGCTGTTCTTTTTGTGTCTCTTTCCAGGTGATGGAGCAGACAAAGAAGGTTTTATCATTCTCTCCCTTTTATCTCCTCTTTCTTTCACCTCTACTCTTTCTTTTCTTTCACTTTTTGTTCTTCCTTTACTCTCCCATTGTCATGTCCATATAATTTGAAATTCTCCTTGCAGGAATCATAATAAAGCTATTTACAAGCACAAATCAAGTGGAGCACTATGGCGAAAGCTGTTCGCTCCACTTGTAAAAGCAAAATCTGTCGAGCTCTATCTGGCATTGAGACATCAATTCCTATTGCCATATTGCTAGACAGGACACTGGGAGGGAAAAACAAAACAAAAAAAAATAAAAACTAGTGCATCAATGCATTACATGATGGGCAACGTAGACAAAAGTAATGACACCAAATGCTGCAGCTGAACTGAGACATTATGAAATGATATTGTGATTTATTTAGAGTAGAAAAGGAAATTAGGTGAAATTTTGTCTGAGAGCAGAAGTTTGGATATCCAACAAGCAAGCAATCAATGTGTGGGATTTAAAATCTGTCTTCTGTGATTCACCATTGTGTAGGGTTATTCTGCAATGAGGCTGGAAAAACGTGTTATATACGTCCATATGTGGAGTATGTAACCCCCAGTCGGTCGAGGCAGATGACCGTTCACCCTGAGCCTGATTCTGCTGGAGGTTTTTCCTTCCTGTTCAACTAGAGTTTTCCTTTCCACTGTCGCTTCATGCATGCTCGGTAGGAGGGATTGCTGCAGAGCCATCGACAATAGAGGAATGAATGCTGCTTGTCAAGACTTGATGCAGTCTATTAAGTTTCCTTAGATAGGAAACGTTTTGACCGATCTGTCTGTATGATTTGATTGAATTTGACTTTGTAAAGTGTGTTGTGAATTGGCGCTATATAAATACAATTTAATTGAATGTGTCCTGTATGTTGGAATGTCTGGAAGCCTGTATTAAGCTGTCATAAAATTTACATTTTCCAATACAACTGGTGTTTTACTAAACTGTTGCTTTACATTATCATGTAGTTTTAGTTAATTTCATTTTTCATTTTACAAGGCTTGTTTATAATTTTTGAAATGGTAAATAACTCTTTGTGCTATGTACTTTATATAGTAAGGTTCAATCCTATAGTAGCAAATGATTATTGATAATAAATAAATGGTGACATGTTTTACACTTCACAATAAGGGTACTTGTAAGATTTATAAATATTTATTGGTAATAAAAATAGTGACATGTTTAACACGTCACAATAAGGCTTCCTGCAATATTTATACATCTTTATTTTTCAGATGTAACTTAAGTTTTAGCCTGCTGTTTAGATGAACGCAGACAAATTCAACATACGTCTTTGTTTCCTGAGTGACAAAGGTGGAGCAGAAGAAGAGGAGAAATAGCTACCCGCCTGTCAGCTATGGCCTGCCTCGAGGCACGTGTAGTGTAAGGTAGAACATAGTTGTTTTATTGATGATTCTGTTTTGCACATTTGGTTACTTAGTTTTTATTGACAACCATTTTTATAATGTATGTTGTTGGAGACAAAAGCTCACGATTCAACAATTTTCGTCTTGATTTTATTGAATTTATGTAGTAGTCCGGGTGCACGGACGGCGACCCCGGCAGACGAACCAGAGGCGGGGTGTCGCGGACTGGGGAAGCAGAACAGAATCCTGCCAGCTCTTGCACTAAGCCCTGTGTGTGCCCGGGTTCATCCTTTGGCTGACTCGTACCGTCATGGTTTGTCTTGGATGAACCCGGACACAGCGCACACACACAGAGCTGGTTTTGAGAGTTTATTGCAAGAGCAGGAAGTGGATGATGAAAGCCAGAGTCACTTTACCAGACAAGGTTTTAGGATGCAGGAGCTGGCTGACGGGAACGGACCGGAGCAGACAGAGCAGGATCTGGAGACGGACAGGAACTGGACAGGCGTGATGTTCTGAAGACTGAAGACGAGCCGGCCACCAGGATCAGACTAAGGTGAGTTATAAAGCAGGGTGAGCAGGTGGAGTGAGTCCATGGTTAATTGCAGCCTGACAGGTGTGCCTAATCAGGGCTGCACTAGAGGAGAAGGAACCAGGAAAAGGTCAGAGTGCAGCCTTCAGGCTGCATCATGACATGGAGAACATGCAAATTCCATGCAGGAAGACTCCAGGCCAGGATTTGAACCCAGGACCTTCTTGATGCAAGGCAAAAACAATCAGATTTGTTTATATTGTATTCCATATGACGAATATCCACTGCACCTAACCTGACAATGAGTCAAAAATAAGACAAGATATAAAAAATGGTTATGTGCGCACAGGAAGCACCGCAACTGTGCAACTACGCACACAGGCAGGGGCAGACCAGCAATTTGTCCATTCTGGGGAAGTCCAGAAATACACTTTTAGTATGGATTCTATGTGATGTTTTATATATGAGAACCCTGGTCCTTTAGTTCAGGCGAAATCAATATATTTAATCCTAAAGCAGTTTAACACATTAGTAGGTCCTTCAGATCACCACATTGCATCTCATTGCTGCAGCCGGTCCAGTTCTACGTGTATGCAGGAAAGAACTGTTGCTCAGTGAACCACTAAGACATAGCAGAGTAACTCTTCCCTTTTCTCTTCAATATTTTCAGTGCAGATTCTAAAACAACAGCTCTGGGTTGTTTAAAGGTGAGGTATTAATAAAAAATAAATCACTGCAATTCATCAGAAGCGTACCATTAATTAATTAACTGTTTCATATTTCTAAATAATACATCTAATATGTAACATTATATAAACTAAACAAATTAAACATTGATGTGTTGTGCTAAAGAGTTGTGATTAATGATGTGTTCAGTTCTTACTGGGAACTTGGAATTTCTGAGTCAGAGAATCAGAACAAAGCGTCTCCTAAACTCCAAATCCTGACTTGGAAAGTCAATTGTTCCCATTCATCTGCAAGCTGTTTCTGAAGTTGTCTTTCCTAGAATGGACTCACCTTGGGTGTGACATCATTCCCAGATCCCGGTTCCATAAAACAGCTGACAGTTTTTGTTCCCTTTACATTGCATACATCATTTGTGAACTGTGTTTAGTTTTTTTATAGTAGTCGAAACATCAAGGTGTGGGGGTTTAACCATCACAGAATCATTTACAGTATTTACTCCAATTGTTTTTAATTTGAAGTCTAATTGGAATAAAATCATGAGGTAATGTAAAAAATTTTATCTGAAAAAGACTCTTTCAAAAATAAAAGGAAATTTACAAAGATGTGTAAAATTTAAATCCACCTGTGTGGTTTTTGTTCCAATCTGAATGTGTTTACAGTTACATTTATTACATTTCTTAGAAATGAAGGTTTCGATGGTTTACAAATATGCTTGCATTTTCCTTTCACAAACCTGTCTGTAAAGTGATTAATATCCAACTTAAAGGCATGCAAAAACATCACCACAAACTACCTTAACATAAGAAACGGGATTTAAAGGCTGAATATTGCTAAGGT